>NC_073377.1:86192662-86496204 GCF_028641065.1 Leucoraja erinaceus
TTGTTTGCTCACTCAAGAATTTTTTTAAATGCACAGTGCCATAAATTAGTTGTTAAATGTCAGAATTATTAGCATGCTGTGCCTAGTATTGGCTGTAAATAACTGACCATCATTTATCCGTATCTCTATTGCCGTTATACCTTTAGTCTGAAGAGATAGACAACAACGCTCCAGAACCTATACATTATTGATTGATTGACTAAAGAAATACCCTATGCCTGGTCTTCGTAGCTTCCCATTGGTTATAAATTGTGGTAATTTCTTCCCTTTCACCTCATTGCCATCTACAGAATGAGAATGTACATTAATCTATGGAATGGAAAATAAGTGTTTTCTTGGTCCCGGCAAGCAGCGGCCAAGGCCATCAGCAGGCCCGGCTCGCCCGCTACGATCCTGGGACTCGCTCGCGCTGACCGAAGACAAGGGACCCTCTGGCAGGCCCGGTTTGCCCACCACGGACACTGAACTCAGTCCAAAGCCACCATGGTCGACGGGACCCACGCCGCTGAGAACAATTTAACCTGCAAGCGAAGTGGACCGTCGAGAGTGAGGGGGGATCCGCGTTAGTGAGAGCTAACTGGCAGGAGGACACTGAAAACGAAGGGAGGACCCGTCGGAGGGCCACCGAGAATGAAGGGGGGATCCACAGAGGGCCGCCTGGGCCCACGTGCGGCGATAGGGCTGGTTTGCCACTGCAAGCAGAAGATAAATCTGTTTGATGAACGTAAATTTGTTGGCGCCAGAAACGTGGCGACTCTTGTGTACAGCCTAGGTGAGGTACATAGATACATAAATACATAGAAAATAAGTGCAGCAGTAGACTATTCGGCCCTTCGAACCCACACCACTATTCAATGTGATCAAGGCTGATCACATACAATCCGTACCCCGTTCCTGCCTTTTCACCATATCCCTTGACTCTGCCACTAGTTAGCTCTATCTAACTCTCTCTTGAAAGCATCCAGAGAATTGACCTCCACTGCCTTCTGAGGCAGAGAATTCCACAAATTCACAACTCTCTCTGTGAAAAGATTTTTTCTCACCTCAGTTATAAATGGCCTATCCCTTATTCTTAACCTGTGGCCCCTGGTTCTGTACTCCCCCAACATCAGGAACATGTTTCCTGCATCTAGCGTGTCCAATCCCTTAATAATTTTATATGTTTCTATAAGATGCCCTCTCATCCTTCTAAATTCCAGTGAATACAAGCCCAGTTGCTCCATTCTTTCATCATATGACAGTCCCGCCATCCTGGGAATTAACCTCGTGAACCTACGCTGTACTCCCTCAATAGCAATAATGTCCTTCCTCAAATTAGGAGACCAAAACTGCACACAATACTCCAGGTGTGGTCTCACTAGGACCCTGTACAACTGCAGAAGGATATCTTTGCTTCTATACTCACTCCTCTCCTTATGAACGCCAACATGCCATTAGCTTTCTTCGCTGCCTGCTGTACCTGCATGCTTAATTTCAGTGACTGATGTACAAGGACACCCAGGTCTTGTTGCACTTCCCCTTTTCCTAGCCTGACACCATTCCGATAATAATCTGCCTTCCTGTTCTTGACACCAAAGTGGATAACCTCATATTTATCCACATTATATTGCATCTGCCCATTCACCCAACCTGTCCAAGTCACCCTGCATCCTCATAGCATCCTCCTCACAGCTCACACTGCCACCCAGATTTGTGTCATCTGCAAATTTGCTAGTTACTTTTATTCCTTTCATCTAAATCATTAATTTATATTGTAAATAGCTGCTGTCTCAGCAACAAGCCTTGTGGCACCCCACTAGTCACTGCCTGCCATTCTGAAAGGGACCCGTTAATCCCTCCTCTTTGTTTCCTGTCTGGCAACCAATTTTCTATCCATGTTAATACCCTACCCCTAATACCACGTGCTCGAATGTTGCCCACTAATCTCCTGTGTACGACCATATCAAAGGCTTTCTGAAAGTCCAGGTACATAACATCTACTGGCTCTCCCTTGTCCATTTCACTTGTCACATCTTCAAAAAATTCCAGAAAATTAGTCAAGCAAGATTTCCCCTTCATAAATCCATGCTAACTTGGACCGATCATGTTACTGCTATCCAAATGCACCGCTATTATATCTTTAATAATTGACTCCAGCATCTTCCCCACCATCGATGTCAGGCTAACATGTCTATAATTCCCTGCTTTCTAACTCCCTCCTTTCTTAAAAAAGTGGGATAACATTTGCCACCCTCCAATCCACAGAAACTGATCCAGTATCTATAGAATATTGGAAGATGATCACCAACGCATCTACGATTTCTAGAGCCACCTCCTGGAGTACGCTGGGATGCAGACCTTCAGGTCCACGGGATTTATCAGCCTTCAGTCCCATCAGTCCCATCAGTCTACCCAACACTTCTTCTTCTTCTTGTGTATGGCATGCACAGCCTAAAGTTGTAGGACAACTTGTTGTATTTGATCTTATTTGATTGTGCACGCCGGGTTGATTGCATTCGTCGAAACAGGGTGGACCAAGTGAAGGTTGCAATCTTCCACCCCTACCCAACACCATTTCCTGACTAATGCGAATTTCCTACAGTTCCTCCGTCACCCTAGATCCTCTGTCCCCAGTACATCTGGGAGATTGTTTGTGTCTTCCTTAGCGAAGACAGCACCAAAATACCTGTTATCTTGTCTGCCATTTCCTTGATCCCCCTAATAATTTCACCTGTTTCTGTCTTCAAGGGACCCACATTTGTCTGAACTAATCTTTTCCTTTTCACATACCTAAAGAAGCTTTTAATATCCCCCTTTATTCTTGGCTAGCTTACCTTCATACTTCACCTTTTCTCTCTGTATTGCCTTTTTAGTTGCCTTGTTGTTCTTTAAAGGTTTCCCAGTCCTTTGGCTTCCTGCTCATCTTTGCTATGTTATTCATCTTCTCTTTTAGTTTTATACTGTCCTTGACTTCCCTTGTCAGCAATGGTCGCCCCTTACTCCCCTGTCCCACTAGAGCGGTATTTGCACGTCACTTACCCGACATCATTTCAGCGTCCCAACGCATGACGCACGCGTGGCGTGCATTATGCGTGGATGGTGTGCATTACACGTGCATGGCGCGTGGTGAGACATGGTGGCGTAGGCAGTGACACGTGGTAGCAAGCGGCGCCGCAGGATTTGGGGATTCTTAAAATCCTCATGCGCCACCTGCGTGACACGCAAATGACGCCCAAGTGGGACAGTCCTTTTAGAATTTTTCCTCTTCTTTATCTTCCTTTGCATATTCTGGATTATTTGCAGAAATTCCTGTCATTGCTGTTCCACCGTCATCCCTGCTATGGTCCCTTCCAGTCAACTTTGGCCAGCTCCTCCCTCGTGCCTCCATAGTCCCCTTTGTTCAACTGCAATACTGACACTTTTGGTTTTACCTTCTCCCTCTCAAAGTGCAGATTAAAACTAATCATATTATGGTCACTACCTCCTAATGGTTCCCTTATCAAATCTGGTTCATTACTCAACACTAAATCCAGAATTACCTTTTCCCTGGTAGGCTCCAGTACAAGCTGCTCTAAGAATCCATCTCAGAGGCACTCTACAAACTCCCTTTCTTGAAGTCCAGTATCAACCTGATTTTCCCATTCTACCTATATATTGAAATCTCCCATAACTACCATCGCATTCCCTTTGTTACATGCCAATTTTAACTCCTGATGCAACTTGCACCCTATGTCCAGGCTATTGTTTGGGAGCCTGTAGATAACTCCCATTAGGGTATTTTTCCCCTTATAATTTCTCAGTTCTATCCACAATGACTCTACATTTTCTGATTCTATGTCACCCCTCGCAAAGGACTAAATTTTATTCCTTACCAACAAAGCTACCCCACCCCCTCTCTGCTCACCTGTCTGAATTTTCGATAGGACGTATAACCCGGAATATTCAGTTCTTAGCTCCGATCCTCTTGCAGCCATGTCTCTGTAATTCCCACAACATCATACCTACAAATCTGTAACTAAGCCCCAAGCTTATCCACTGATCTGCTGTATGATTTTACTGGGGTGTATGCAAAACAACGGATCTCACTGTACTTAAGTACACGAGACAATAAAGTCTCATTGAATCAATGAATCATTGGAGTTTATTGTGGAACTTTGCAGGCCACTAAAGATAGGTTCAAATTGTTTGGTGTCTTTAAGGTGTCATTCATTTGCTATGCAGCATGGAATGCAACAGATGTCCACACTGCTCGATGAGTTATGTGTCATTGTTCTATAGCCCATTATTACTGCCTAATATAACTTTAATGTAATTTGGTAACACAAGGCAATAGGTACAAAGGCTCATATTGTCGTCTACAGTTCTCTAAATGTATGAGATAATTAAAGGAAGTTATTCTTGTATCACAAAGCAAGGGAAAAATCTATTTACGCTTCGTGTTCTACTTTGATTCAGATTCAGCTTGATTTTTGCACTGCTCTGATGAATAGCAACAGGCACTGGACGTTTGTTTCTTTTAATTAGCAAGTCATTAGGTTGCCCATCTGTTTATTACATCTTAGCAGTAATTGATAACACATTGAAGTTTCATAAGTTCTACTGTTTCAACGACTCAGTTGCAATCACTGTCGTTATCACATTACTGTTGTGCTTTTTTTAATGAAAACTCAGCTCACAAAAACTTCCCGCGGACTGCAAACATGGCGTTGTATTTAACCAATATTAAGATTAATAACTCTCCCAACAATAGAAGTTCCAGTTTGAATTCTGCAGAGGAACAGCATTGCTCAGCATGTTGGTGCTCAATTCTTCATAGCTCTGCGTTATGCCATTGACAAATTATTAATGTGAATGGAATATAAGTTATATACCAGGTGACGCCGACGATGGCCGCCTCACCAGTGGTCTGTCTCGTCTTTTTGTTTTGTTGTTTTTAGTTTGTATTACGTGGGAGGTGGTGGGGCAAACGTTTTTTTAATCTTTTTCCTCGATGGAGATGTGACTTTTTCCGTGTTGTATCCCCGTCCACACTGCGGCCTAACATCGTGGAGTTGCCGACCTCTTGCTGAGGACCGACATCGGGAGCTCCATCCGCGGAAGCCTGCGGACTTTAACATCGTGGAGCTCGCGGTCCCTGGTTAGAGACCGACTTTGGGGAGCTCCAAGCCGCGGGAGCTTCGACCGCCCCTACGTGGGAGCTCCGATTGCCGGCTGCAGATGGTTCGGCTACCCCGACCATGAGAGGAAAGGAGGAAGAAGATAAGACTTTATTGTCGTCCATCACAGTGAGGAATGTGGAGGAGCTGCTGTGGTGGATGTTTATGTCAAATATTACGCAGTAGTGGGTCTTGTTGCTTTTTTCGGTATGATTGTATGGCAAATCAAATTGCTCGTATGTTGCAAAACATACTTGGCTAACAAATGACGATTATGATTATGATTATGATATTGTAAGCAGCAGTTAAATAATGACAACCCAAAGAAACGAGTGTTACTGGGTCAGGAAACATCTTTGGAGGGAATGGACAGGCAATGTTTCCATTCCCTCCACAGATGCTGCTTGACCCGCTGAGTTACTCCAGTACTTTGTGCTTTGCTCAAGATTCCGGCATCTGCAGTTCCTTGTATCACCACTGAAGAGGATAATTCAGGAGGATCCATAACTGAAGGATGACATGTGCTGTTGTCTATTTTATACCCGCATCCAAGTGAATTTCTCCACCATTCTGAAACTGCTTGAAACCTTTCAAGTTTTCAGTCGTGACCTGTGAGTTGGCAGTGATACAAGCTACAGTATAAGACACCATCTCCATGGCTTGGTAGTGAAGAAACGTATTAGGATTTCCTCTAATGCCAACATAACAAGGTTATGGGGAGAAGGCAGGAGAATGGGGTTAGGAGGGAGAGATAGATCAGCCTCTATTGAATGGCAGAGGTGATGATGGGCTGAATGGTCTAATTCTGCTCCTATCACATGATCTTATGAACTATGCAGGACCTTGAAGATGTCCCCCTGCAGAAGAACAAGCTCAGCTGTGGTAACCACATGAAGGATTCTCCAACTAGAGACAACTTCCACCCACAGAACCAGGCCTTCCAGCTCACTGAGTTCACAGCAACAACCAGGCATAGATGCTAGTTTTATTCTCCCCACACTCCCATCAACCCCCAACCCACGCATGCACAACTTCCTCCAAATGCTATCATTTAGCCAGTCACAAGGAACAACTTACAGTGGTCAGTTAACCTACAAACCAACAATCCTTTGGGATTTGAGAAGAAATTGGTACACCTGGAGGAAACCAATGAGATCATAGGAATAATGTGTAAACCACACAGATAGCTCTAGAAATCAGGATTGAACCTAGGTTGCTGCAGCTGTGAGGCAGTACATCTGCCGGCTGTGTCACTGGGTCACCCTGTTCATATTCATGTCGGAAAATGAAGTCTAGATGATGACAAGTACATAGGCTGCATAAAGAAAGGGAACTGGGTGGAAATGTTGACAGAGCACTGGAAGACTCCATGTCCCTGGATTAATGGAGAAAGGTACTTCAGTATTTTTGCTCCAAGATATTTCATCAATGTAGCAGACCCATTTGACATAGACAAATCAGTAAAAAAAATGACGAAAGACATGTTCAAGGATAATAACAGGAATCATTTCTTCACACAATTTATTCTTATTTAGATGGCAGGACCAAATTCTTCTGGAACTATTCCACTGAGATTGGGATTTGTTGTTCATTAATTTTGGGTTATGTTCAACAGGTTTAGCATGACAGGCTAAGCTAACTTATCTTTGAAATGCATTTGCAGACACAGACGAAGTAAGAAGGAATTGCAAGAATGGAATAACTAAATATAGTATCTATATTATACTAAAAGTCTCGTCTTGTTTGGACGTCTGTCTGTCTGTCTGCATGCGTGTGAGCGATCTCAAGGATCTAGGCCAAAACAGTACACAATACACTAGGGCGTTTGCACTGGCAGCTTTTTCCGCCTCGATCTTCTGTTTTTTCTGTCGGATTTTTTATTTTCTCGTTATTGATATTTAAAAGTGTAAAAAAGGGGGAACTTTGAACTTTTATGTGCCTTTGGGGGGGGTAAGGGGAAACTCTCCAGTCTCTTCCAGTCGGGGATGTCACTAATTCTCTCACAGTCGCGTCCTCGCACAATAGGATCTCGCGGCCACCAGCTGGATCGGATGAAGATTCTGCCGGGGACCGAAAACCGACATCACAATGCTACTTTGCTGCCAATACACAGCGCTGAGAGTGTCTTTACGGATTGTTGATACCTACCTGGGTCATAGTGGGAGAGATTTAAAAGTGTTAAAGTGACATTTAAAAGTTGGATTTCCTCAAATCTGCACTGGCAGTTAAGGGCCTGTCCAACTTAGGCGACTTTTTAGGTGAGTGCAGGAGACTCTGTGCTTGCCTCATGATCACCACATGGTCGCCACATGTTCGCTGGTGGTCTCTGATGAGCCTCCTTCATGGTCGAGAGGCGTTCCCGCATTCTGGGAACTAGTCGTGGCCTCAGTATGTTGAAAATTTTTCTGCGACCAGAAATACCCCGCCATGGAGAAAATCTATACTTTTTGGGCCGCCAGTGCAGTGGTAACTGGGGAGGGCTTCGGGAGACGAGGCAGACGGGTAGTTTTGGAGGAATCTCCTTTGCTGACTTTGGTGCATTTCCACAGTGGGGAACTTTGATTAGGGGAAAAAATACATGTCAACTCTATAGTTTCAGAACCTGTTGGAAAACCGTATGGTAATGTTAAATTCCCGCTAAACCGTGCCTTTGCACACGTGACAATTAAAGACACCGCTACCTTGTACCTTGTAAAGCCCCATTTTAGCGAACCTTACTTGTGTGTGTTTGTACTGCTCTGATGGTCGCTTTTACCAGTTCGCGGTTTTTCAGGTGAGTGCTCCGAGCTTGAAGGTCTCAGGCAGTCCGCTGAAAAGTCGCCTAAGTGGGACAGGCCCTTTAGGCAGTTATGACATCACAAATCCCTACCGGTTACATTGTTTCTATCCCAGAACACTGAGTCCTTCACAGCAAATGTCCTAAACAGCAAAGTTTAATGATTAGACTTGGATAACAAAGGGGAAGATTCTGCAAGCCTAACCCAACACAGCAAAGTTTAATGATTAGGTTTGCATATTAAAAGATGGCCCTGTTGGTGGCACCTACATCACATTAAATCTTAGTGCAATTGCATTTTTTTTTAAGTTTGGATTTAAAATCTGCACTGCACAGTTGGGGGATCCTATTAGGTGAATGGTGGGTGAGTGCATTGGGGACTCTGTGAGTTGCCTCAATCTTAACATGGGGAACACATGTCGCGTTGGGGACCAGGCCTCCTTCATGTGACAGGGACACAATTCGGGTGAGTGGTGGTGGCTTACTTATGGGGAAAGGTATTAAGTTGGGGGAACCAGGGTCTCCCGTGGGTGAAAATCTGGATACTTTTGTAGGGGCAGGGTGGTAGTTGGGGAACGTCATGTCGGCAGCTCGAGCCAGGGTTGTTGGGTTAATGCTGTTATCAATGCATTGCTATATTTCTCTGTCCAGACATCATCCTTCCCTTTTTCATTGGCTATCTTAGAGTATAAAATAGGGCAGGTATTCAGAACAAAACCTACCTGAATCGTCATTAGGAAATGCCCGCTAAACATGTCTTTGCGACCGTGGCGCTGTTTGGAGGGGGCGCTACCTCGCGATTTTTACTAGGCTGTACTAATCGCAGATGTTTTGTGTGTGTGTGTCTGCTCTGATAGTCGTTCATTAACGAAAAAATCGTTTTGCAAGACCCGGTCGCCGAGGTTGATTAGTTTTAGGCAGTCCTCTGAAATAGTCGTTCTAATAGTTTTAAAATTAGGCTGTCTCATTTCACAAATCCCTACCGCAGCCCCAGGGTTTTATAAAGCAAACACTGATTAAAGGTATGTACCTTATTTTTACATTAAATGGGGCATGGATATATAACCCTGAATATCAAGTTATCTATAGCGAGTAGTTCATTTTGGGCTTTTTATATCCCGCAGTATTTTTCCTGTTTGAGGGCACTAATCCATTAATCTTAGTCAACGTTCTTTTTTTTTTAAGTTCCACATGACCCACAGTTGGGAGATATGGGTAAATGGGGATTTATTTACAGCAATGGGGGACTAAATTCCTTCCATTTGGCCTATAAATTAATGTAAGTTAGATATAAAAATCATGTTATATTGTGAATTATTTGTGAATAATCTTTGGACACTTATGCTAGTTAAAAATTTTAATCTTTCCTTAAGAAATGGGCGTTTGACTATCCAAGATCACAGCTTTTTTGTAATGTCCATTGGAAATCAATAGGGAACAAGATGCTAATTTCCGAGTATGAAAATGGTCATAACTTTTTTAATACTTGAGATATGAAAGTGAATTTGGTGTCAAATTAAACTTATTGTTATGCTTTATCTGATGGGATAAATTGCAGACTTGATTTTTTAAATCTCAAAATTTTGTAACATTGCTATATAGGGTGCACAAAAACAGGGTGCTTGACCCACTGAGTCCATGCAAACATCAATCATTTATTTACACTGATCCTATTTTGTTCTCCCCACATTCCCATTAACTCCCATCCGCTTAGCTCTTTGAGCTATGGGAATCAAGGGATATGGGGAAAAAGCCTGAATGGGGTACTGATTTTGGATGATCAGCCATGATCATATTGAATGGTGGTGCTGGCTTGAAGGGCCGAATGGCCCACTCCTGCACCTATTTTCTATGTTTTTTTTGCCATCCTAAGATTCTAACATTCCCCTGTACACCAGGGACAATTTGTAGTGTCCAATTAACGTACAAACCTGCATGTCTTTGGAATGTGGGAAGAGACTGAAACAGCTAGAGGAAAACCATGTGTTTACGAGAAGATCATGCAAACTCCACACAGACACCACTGGGGGTCAAAAATAAACCCAGATCACTGGAGCCATGAAATAGCAGCTGTACTACCTATGCCAGTGTGCCATTCCACTTTGTCGTATGTATTTCTTTCATTTTTCTGAAATTCCAAAAGAAGAGAAAAATAAATAAACCTGAAAGCTAGAAATGTGAGTCACAAGACTGGAATGAAACTATTGAATTCAACAATGAGTCATAAAGGCTGTACTGTACCAATTCAAAAGGTGAGGTGCAATCCTTAAGTTCATATCCAATATTGTTGACGCAGCGGAGGAGGCCAAACGAAGGATAGTTATAGTGGGAGGGAACAGAAAGTTAAAGTGAGAATGTGCTGGAAGTTTAGGGTCACCCATCTAAACTAAATGGTGGTATTTTGCAAATGCTCATTCAACCTGCAATTGGTTTCCCCAAAGTAGAGACACCAACACAATACACTAAACTGAAAGAAGTGCAAGTATCTCACTACTTCATCTGAAAGGAATGTCTGGGTTCCTGGATGAGGAGAAGGAAACACATGAAATGTAAGATGTGGCAACTACTGTACGTGCGTAGAAAGATGCTGCGAGATGGGGATTGAAGGAAATGGAAGTTGATGGAGATAAGCAGATAAACTGGAGAAGATATTCTCTCTGCAATATTGAAAGGGAAAGGGGAGGCATCTCTGTTAATTAAATTAACTTTGAAAGTGATGACAATTACGGAGACTTATCTAAGTTTAATCGCAGTTTAACAGTTGTTATTTCTCAGAACCCGGTAATTGAAAATAGCCATGTTTTGTTATGAAGTGGCCAATAATTTCCACCACTGCAACAGTGCAGAAATTTATGGACTTCGAGAGAAATGAGAATATCCAGTTTCAATCTGATTAATATTCTTGCCTGCTGACAAGTATGTTAAGATCGTGTTATATTGGTTCTTATAAATGAGACAAAACAGCAGATAATCCCTAAGTGATTTATTTTCAATACAAGAACACAATCGCTCTGAACATACTGTATGCATTGTAGCTTTTACAATTGGCAGATGGAGTTTTGTACTGTAGATTAACACTAATTTATATCTGCTTTGAAACCAATTAACACAATGAAAATGGCAGCTAAGTAACAGTGCTACAAAAAAATATATTTTGCGCCTTTTTTATGTGTAAATCGCCAATAAGAAGGGAGGAACATTTAAGTTTGGCCTCAACTGTAACAGTTTTCCATTTTAGATGCTTCTGAATGAGGTGCTAACGTGTGCCAACGTCTGGGGAAAACAGATAGGTATTAATGATTTTATAATGAAAGTATAAATCTATTTTTGTGGATTATTCTTACATGGATTTTGATGAGGAAGTGATGTTTCCTGTAAAAAACTCCGCATGATTTAAATGAAAAGAAGGGTCAATGTGGGACCTGCCAACTGCAATGTGGCAGCATGGTGAACTTACTGCCAGTGGTAGTGGTCGCAACAAATACAATAGTGACATTTAAAATACTTTAGGATAGGCATATGGATATGCGGGATTGAAGGGATATGGGTTATGTGGAGGTTAATAGGTAATGGCCTTGGCATCACGTTCAGCACAAACACTGTGGACCTTAGGGCCTGTTTTGTGCTATACTGTTCGATAAAGTTTGTTACTTTTTTGTATTTTTCATTCATCTGTTCTAGATCTCTCTACATCACTATCTATATCTCTTGCTTCCCTTCCCCCTGACTAGTCTGAAGAAGGCTCTCGACCCGAAATGGCACTTCTCTCCAGAAATGATGCTTGTCCCAATGAGTTACTCCAGCATCTTGTGTCTATCTAAAACACATGGTATGCGTGCTTTCATATGTCAGGACATTGTCCGGAAATCATGAGACAGCTTTATAGTACTTCAATTAGGCCGCATTTGGAGTATTATGTGCAGTCTGTTCACCCCATTACAGAAGGGATGTGCAGGCTTTTGAAAGGATGTACAGGAGGTTTTCCAGAATGATGCCTGGATTAAGGGGTATTAGCTGAAGATTGGACAGGCTTAGATTGTTTTCTCTGGAACACTGGAGGTTGTGGGAAGACATGATGGAAAATAAATCAAATACTTGAGGGCATAACTTTTGAATTGTGTGCAGGCAGATAAGAGTTCATCTTGTAATCATGTTCGACACAGACATTGTTTGCTGAAGGGCCTGTTCTCGTGCTGTAATGTTTGATTTTCTCTGTTCTATTTCTACTTTGGCACCATTGATGCTGTTTGGGACGTGTTATTGCCTATGCTTCCCAAAGTCGATAACTAGCTCCTTCATCTTACTGACAATGAGGGAGAGGTTGTTTTCCTGACACAATTTATTAAAGGGCCTGTCCCACTTACGTGTCCTTGGCATGCAAATTACTGATCTGACCAAAGTTATGGAAGGCCTGTTTAAGACAAAACGTTATGGACCATGAAGTAAGAAGTTAGAAAAACATTTAAAGCAATCGAAAGTTATCCAACATTACTGTGGAGAGGGTATTTCTAGGGTACCTAGTGACGGCCATTTTGGATCAATAGATTAAAATGTTGTCTAGAGAGCAATATGCCATGAGCTGAGTGTTGTGCAATGTCAAAGGAATAATTAACAATCCTGCTCGTCATTGTCCTCTTACTGAAGTTCTGTTAGAACGGATTTAAATATGTTAGATTAGTATGATAGAATTCTTCAATGAGGTGGAGAATGACGTAGTACATTCAGAAACTAAATATGAACAAGAGAAACTATGAGGGAATGAGACACCAATGTGCTTTGAAAGATTGGGGAATTATGGACTGGACGGGTTGACAATTCATGGATAATAATCAAGAAGGTAGCAGATACATACATGTCCTAATGCTAAAGGTACCAAGAGACATGGGAAAAGGCAGGAAGTAGATGATCAACCATGAACATGTTAAATAATGGAGCAGGTGGGAAATTCTTATTCTCTATGTTTCATTTGTCCAAGAGTTTATGTAAACCTACTTTATTTATTTATTGAAGTGTTCTAATAAGTGCCATGGAATTCACCTTCTGCCCTTTTCTGCTTCTGGGACAACATTCTAGTTGAAATCAATATCCAAAATTCTAATAGAAATCCTTTTATTTATAACCAGCAGTCAGTGTGGGTGAGTAAAATAGCATGTTTGCAATACTAAGTCATATAAAGGTGTTGCATTATTACCCTGAAATCAGAGATTGCTTGGAGACACAAGAAACAGCAAATGCTAGCATCGTCAGCAAAGCACAAGGTTTCTGGAGGATCTCAGTAGGGCAGGTAGCATCTTTGGAGGGGATGGATAGACAACATTTCAGATCAGGGGTCTGAAAAATGATCCCTCCCCAAACCGTCATCTATCCATTTTCTCCAGAGATGCTGCCTGTCCCACTGACTTAATCAAGAATTCTGTGTCTATCTTTGGTATAAACCAGCACCGGCAGTTCCTTTTTATTACTTTTTATTTCTGCTCAAGACCCTTCTTCAGATTTGAAACTTCAGATCCAGTTTGAAGACGGGTCCCAGCCTGAAAGATGTCTGTCCATTCCCTCCACAGAAGCCTGACCCGCTGAATCCTTCAAGTGCTTTTTTTTCGATCAGAGATGGTCAATCATTTAAATATTGGGCCCACAAATACAGAAGCAACCTAAGAATATATTAATACGCCTTTGAGATATTTGGTTAAAGTAATTGCACTCCACTTCACCTTTGCTTTGCACAACAGCGTGGCAAACTGGTGATGCAGATGTCCACCATTAATTGAGCCTGCTTTCTGGACCTGAGACAAAAATAAGTTGTGATGTTATCCACTTTGGTGGCAAGAACAAGAAGGCAGATTATTATCTGCATGGTGTCAGATTAGGAGAAGGGGAGGTGCAATGAGACCTGGGTGTGCTTGTACATCAGTCACTGAAAGTAAGCATGCAAGTACAGCAGGCAGTGAAGAAAGCCAATTGGCCTTCATTGCAAGAGGATTTGAGTTTAGGTTCAAAGAGGCCCTACTGCAGTTGTACAGGGCACTGGTGTGACCGCATCTGGAGTATTGTGTGCAATTTTGGTCTCCTAATTTGAGGAAGGACATTCTTCCTATTGAGGGAGTTCACCAGGTTAATGCCCGGGATGGCGGGACTGACGTATGATGAAAGAATAGGTCGACTGGGCTTGTATTCGCAGGAATTTAGACGGATGAGAGGGAATCTTATAGAAACTTATAAAATTATTTTAGATTGGTCAGGGAAGATGCAGGTAAAATGTTGGGGGAGTCCAGAACCAGGGGTCACAGTTTAAGATTAAGGGGTAGGCCATTTAGGACAGAGATGAGGAAAAACCTTTTCACCCAGAGAGTTGTGAATCTGGAATTATCTGCCACAGAAGGCAGTGGAGGCCCATTCACTGGATGTTTTCAAGAGAGAGCTAGACTTAGCTCTTTGGGCTAAGGGCTAAGGGAATCAAGGGATATGGGGGAAAAAAGCCAGAACAGGATACTGATTTTGGATGATCAGCCATGATCATATTGAATGGCAGTGCTGGCTTGAAGGGCCAAATGGCCTACTCCTGCACCAATTGTCTATATTTCTATGTAAGTTGAAAGCTGATGAAAGATCTGATATTCACCAATGGCACTTGTGCCAGTTTAAGTTTTGTGCTGAGTTTTATAGACTAATATGTATCCGGAAGTGGCGGCGCTGTTGAACAGCGCTGTTGAACGGCGGCTCGCCTGCAGTCCGTCTGTTTTTACTTTTTGTTTTTGTATTTTTGTCTTGTTTTAGTTAAATTTTAGTTTATTAGGTTGTGTTATGGGTGGGGGGGGGCGGTGAAACATGTTTTTTTGTCTCTTCCTTCGGGGGAATGCAACTTTTTCTTGTCGTATCCCCCTTCTCTGCCTCCGTCTGCGCTGAGGCCTAATGGCAGAGCTGGCGGTCTCCAACTGCGACTGACCTCGAGGCTCCGGAGGCAGAGCCAGCCAGGACTTACAACACGAGGCTGGCCGACTTCGGAGCTGTGGCGGCAGCGGCCTGACTCGCTGATGCAGCGTTCCAGCTTTCGGCAGCGGCCCGACTCGGAGCTGAGGCTGTGGCGACATCACTAAGGAGGTTCGCTGGACTGGAGGGCGGCATCTTCGGCCTGGGTCACCTCAGCGCAGAGGGAGAACAAGGAGGGAAGAAACAGAGACTAAGACTTTTGCCTCCATCACAGTGAGGATGTGCTTGGTGAACTCACTATGGTGGATGTTAATTTGTGTTTATTGTATGTTTTGTTATTTATTATTATTGTGTATGACTGCAGGCAACAAAATTTTGTTCAGACCGAAAGGTCTGAATGACAATAAAGGAATCAAATCAAATCAAATCAAATGTTTACATAGTTTGTGATTAAACTATAGAATATTCTGCTATATAATTTGATTGAAAGTTTGAAAGGATGTCTGGAACAAGGTGCAGCACGGTGATGCAGCAAGTAGAACCACTGTACCACAGAGCCAGAGACCTGGCTTCAATCTTAACCTTGGGTGCTGCTTGTGTGGAGTTGACCAGGTGGGATTCCTGTGAGTGCTTTGGTTTCCTCCTACATCCCAAATATGTGCAGGTCGGTCAGATAACTAGCCACTGTACATTCCCTCCAGTGTGTAAGTGAGTGTTACATAGAAACATAGAAAATAGGTGCAGGAGTAGGCCATTTGGCCCTTCGAGCCTATCTAACTCTCTCTTAAATCCATCCAGTGACGGCCTCCACTGCCCTCTGTGGCAGGGAATTCCACAAATAAATCAATAAATCTATATGATCATGGCTGATCATGCAACTCAGTATCCTGTACCTGCCTTCTCTCCATTCCCCCTGATCCCCTTAGCTACAAGGGCCACATCTAACTCCCTCTTAAATATAGCCCACGGACTGGCCTCAACTACCCTCTGTGGCAGAGAGTTCCAGAGATTCACCACTGGTTGAATCTAGGGGAGTGGATACGAATGTTTGAAGAATGTAATGGGTGGTGACAGATGAAGTGGACTCGGTAGGCTGCTTCTGTGCTGTATCTCTCTCCATGGTTCTGTGACTAAGAAGAGGATTATTAATAGTTGTGAGGAATAGGTTTAGACATGGGCATTGATGTGAGCAGTTGTATAGACTTTTCTAGCCTGGAAGATAGCGAAGTTTCAGTGCTCTAATGTTTTCACCAGCCTTTTCTGACGTTTGAGCCCAGGTGATACCTGCAGGTTATTTTATTCTCGGGGATTATTTTTAGTAAATAATGCAAAATGTAAATGATGTACAGCTGGCTGCTCTAGTTTTGAGCAAATCCTTTCTAATTCTAGGGACTGGCAGCTACAATATTTTACTTCAGACAAAATGGTAAGTTGCTGTCTTAAGTTAGGGTGTTTAAGCCAGGATGTACCTGTATACCCCATGAGAGATCAAAACAGAGAGACTTTGAAATAAGCATAACATTTCCTATAGTTTATATTCTTAAGAAAACAGTCTTTATATGTGTCACATATTATTTTAAATTTCAAACCTGGCCAGCTCAGTAAATCTGTTGAATTCTAATCATTTATTTTTATCAAAGAATAAATGTGGTAAATACACACAAAATATATATTTTGTCTTTTTTGTGTGAATCATTTCTGTACTAGCTCAGTCTTTTTGCATATCCTTTGACTCAGTCTTTTTGCATATCCTTTATTTGTGGAATTCCCTGCCACAGAGGGCAGTGGAGGCCAAGTCACTGGATGGATTTAAGAGAGAGTTAAATAGAGCTCTAGGGGCTAATGGAATCAAGGGATAATGGGAGAAGGCAGGCATGGGTTATTGATTGGGGACCATCAGCCATGATCACAATGAATGGTGGTGCTGGCTCGAATGGCTATTTTCTATGTCTATGTTTTTCTATGACACCTTATGAAACATTGGTATTTTTTCCAATCTAAGCCTATATTGAAAGCAATATTTAATGTAAATGTTGATGAGCTCAAATAATTTCCACAATCAGTAAGCTATTTTTATTAGCATCATATGTGGAAATATTCGGTTTCTACAAGGTTATTTTGCATTGTAGCTTTGAGAATACCCAAGATGTTGTTATTCATTTGTATTATGGATATATTGTACAATTTTTATATTTAGTTTGAATAATATTGTTCACTGGATGCTATAAATTAAATTTGAAGGCAATGGACCATTTTCAATGCAACTATTATCAATGCAAACAAAGCTACTCTAGTCATACAGACCCTTTGGTCCAACTTGTTCTGCCAACCAAGTCAAGTCAGGTCAAGTCAAGTTTATTCGTCACATACACATACGAGATGTGCAGTGAATTGAAAAGTGGCAATGCTCGCGGACTTTGTGCAAAAAGACAACAAAAACAAACAAACAACCAAACAAACTACAAACAGAATGGAACAGAATCACATATTCTTTTATGTATTAAATATTGTGGGCGGAAGGAAAAAGGGAAAACAACAGCAATTTTTAAAAAAAGCAGTCAAGTGGTATAGTAAAGTTAGTCCCTGGTGAGATAGGAGTTTACAGTCCGAATTGCCTCTGGGAAGAAACTCCTTCTCAACCTCTCCGTTCTCACAGCATGGCAACGGAGGCGTTTGCCTGACCGTAGCAGCTGGAACAGTCCGTAGCAGGGGTGGAAGGGGTCTCCCATGATCTTATTGGTTCCGAAGTTGCACCTCCTGATGTATAGTTCCTGCAGAGGGGCGAGTGAAGTTCCCATAATGCGTTCGGTCGAACGCATTACTCTCTGCAGAGCCTTCTTGTCCTGGGCAGAGCAGTTCCCAAACCAGAATTTAATATTTCCGGACACAATGTTTTCCACCGCCACTGAGTAGAAGCACCGGAGGATCCTTGGAGACACTCTGAATTTCCTCAATTTCCCGAGGTGGTAAAGGCGCTGCCTTGCCTTACTCACGAGTGCTGTGGCGTGTGATGTCCATGTCATATCCTCAGAGATGTGGACTCCCAGGTATTTAAAACAGCTCACCCTATCCACAGTATCCCCATTTATCCTCAATGCCCCGTCTATATCCCTCCTGCCGGCCCATATCCCTTTAAACCTTTCCTATCCAAACACCTGTCCAAATGTTTTTTAAATGGTGATATGAAACCTGCCTCAAGTATTTCTCTGGAAGCTCATTCCACATACCCACTACCCTCTGTGTGACAACATTTGCTCCTCAGGTTCCTATTAAATCTTTCCCCTTAAACCTATATCTTCTGGTTCTTGATTCTCCTACTCTGGTTAAAAGACTATTCTCCCTATCTATTCCCATCATGAACTTATATAATTCTATAAGATAACTAGACTAAGTGAGACCCGGTGGGTCCCAGCATCACACGGCAGGGCTGGTCCCCAAACGCAATATTCAACCTTTCCACCAATTCCAATATTGGTGGCCAGTGGGGTGGGGGGACGAATGGATTCATGGGCTGGCGGCTCAGTCACTCAAGCCTGTTGTGCTGACAGCTCACTCACTCATGGCTGGTGGGCTGGCAGTTGACTCATGGCTATTCCTTGAAATTCCACTTCAAGCAGGGTGCAAGGCCACCAAATTCAAGTGCAGTTTCATACCATTTCAAGCAGGGTGCAAGGCCACTAAAGACAGCGAGTCATGACCTCTCCCTCCTCCAACTTGCAGAGACTGAGCCACGCCCACACTTCTGGGTTTTATAGTCCCACCCCCTCCCACCAGAAGGGGCGTGGCCTTCATGGAATGATTGACAAGAGAGAATCTCAACATTTTTTAAACACTAATAACTCTTTTATTTTTCATCGATGGGAAAAATCCCCGACACCTGATGAGCGGAGGGGACTGAGTAGGATGGCCAAAAATCACAGCCGTACATGGTAGTGCTTTTTCTAAAATCAATATAAAGCGCAAACAGGAAGTGGTCAAGATTAGACTTTTAATTATATAGAAGGCAAGGCAACTTTAATTAGGCAAGGCAACTTTAATTAGGCAAGGCAACTTAAATTAGGCAAGGCAACTTTAATTAGGCAACACAGCTTTAGCATTTCCAAACCAAAGGCAAGCATTTCCAAACCTAAGGCAACACAGCTTTAGCATTTCCAAACTATATTTTCAAACCACATTAAGGGCACTGACAGGCCAGTAAAACCACTCACAGTTTAGTGAACATGTGTTCAGTGTTATTCACAGCTCAGACTGAGAGACGTGACCCTCTCGCTCCCCCATCTTGCAGAGACTGACTGAGGCACTCAACACTTCTGGGTTTTATAGTAACTCCGGAAGGGTCGTGACCTTCAGGAGAGCCAATCTCAACATTTTTTAAACACTAATAATTCTTTTATTTTTCATCGATGGGAACAATCCTCTTGTCCTGCTCAGTGGAGGGGGACTCTGAGTAAGATGGCCAAAAATCACAGCAATAAGTGGCAGCGTTTTTTTCTAAAATCAATATACAGAACAACAGGAAGTGGTCAAGCTCAGACTTTTAGTAATATAGATAACCCCCACACCTTTGCCTCCTCCATTCCAATGAATGAAATCCCAGCCTGCCCAACCTCTCCCCATAGCTCAGGCCCTCAGGCCCCTGAAGTCCTCGTAAAAATCTTCTCTGGCTTTTCCAGCTTAACACCATCCTTCCTATAAGAAGATGACGAAAACTGAAACATTACTCCAAATGCATCCTCACCAACATCTTGCACATGTTTTACGTCTCTATATTACTTCAAGACAGTGACAATGTTTGCAGACCAGTTGAGCTTCCTTCTTGATGCTTCCTTCCAGGCCATCAACTGGGAATCTCAAGTTTAGATCAATATTGTTTTGTTGCTTTATTTGTTAATGGTGCTGAAATTACTGTCTTTGCTTATATTCTATCAATATTATCCATCTCAAGTTGATGGATGCTAACTGGATGCAATACCTATTTTTTTTCATCACATTTACCAACCTCTTGGCTCCTTATCCCAATTGGTCCTAGAAATCCTGTTACATTGAAACATTGAAAATACGAGCAGTAGTCGTTATTTTGCCACTGCAAGCCTCTGTTCAATACTAGAACGGTTGATCATTTATCTCAATGCCAATATTCACCTTTTGACAACTTTTGTGCTTCAAAATATATCTACATCTTTATCAAATGTATTCAGTGGCTTGGCCTCCGCAGCCTTATGTGGCAGAACATTCCCAGATTCACCACCCTGCGAGTAAAGACCTTTCTCCACATCGCGATCCTTTATATTTGATCCCACATCCTGAATCTGTGACCTCTCATTCAAGTCACTCCCACCCAAGGAAAACATCATCCCTGTGTCCATGATGTCAGAATTGTGTATGTTTCAATGGGAACTCCTGGCATTCTTCTAAAGTCTGGATCTAATCAGCCCAATCTCTCCTCATACAACCACCCTGCAGTCCGAGGAATCAGTCCAGTGAACCTATGGTACACTCCCTGTATAGTGAATACATCCTTTATTTTGAAATTGCTCACAAACTCCAAATGTGGTTGCACTAAGAGCCAATATAACAATAGTAAGATATTTTTGTTCTTGTACGTAAATCATTTCGATAATGTGAGGTTATCCACTTTGATGGCAAAAACAGGAAAGTAGACTATTATCTGAATGGTGGCCGATTAGGAAAAGGGGAGATGCAATGAGACCTGGGTGTCATGGTACACCAGTCATTGAAAGTAGGCATGCAGGTGCAGCAGGCAGTGAAGAAAGCAAATGGTATGTTAGCATTCATAGCAAAAGGATTTGAGTATAGGAGCAGGGAGGTTCTACTGCAGTTGGACAGGGTCTTGCTGAGCCCACACCTGGAGTATTGCATACAGTTTTGGTCTCCTAATCTGAGGAAATACATTCTTGCCATAGAGGGAGTACAGAGAAGATTCACCAGACTGATTCCTGGGATGTCAGGACTTTCATATGAAGAAATACTGGATAGACTCGGCTTGTACTCGCTAGAATTTAGAAAATTGAGGGGGGATCTTATAGAAACTTACAAAATTCTTAAGGGGTTGGACAGGCTAGATGCAGGAAAATTATTCCCGATGTTGGGGAAGTCCAGAACTACGGGTCACAGTTTAAGGATAAGAGGGAAGTTTTTTAGGACCGAGATGAGAAAATCATTTTTCACATAGAGAGTGGTGAATCTGTGGAATTCTCTGCCACAGAAGGTAATTGAGGCCAGTTCATTGGCTATATTTAAGAGGGAGTTAGATGTGGCCCTTGTGGCTAAAGG
Source organism: Leucoraja erinaceus (assembly GCF_028641065.1). Lineage (NCBI taxonomy): Eukaryota > Metazoa > Chordata > Chondrichthyes > Rajiformes > Rajidae > Leucoraja > Leucoraja erinaceus. The sequence continues at coordinate 86,213,795 of NC_073377.1, forward strand.
GATCACGGGGTATGGAGAGAAGGCAGGGATGGGATACTGAGTTGGATGATCAGCCATGATCATATTGAATGGCGGTGCAGGGTCGAAGGGTCGAATGGCCTACTCCTGCACCTATTTTCTATGTTTCTATGTTTCTATGCAATGTAGACCAGAGTAACATTAGCCTTCTTACTTTTTGAAAGAACTGTACATTTACTTTTGGTGACTGGGGTACAATCATACTCGGTCTCCTTTGTCCACCTATATCTCCTGATCTGTTATAATTTAAATAATACTTTACACTTTACTTAAGATTTTAGAAATACAGAACTGAGTGCGCGCCGACCAGTAATCACCCCATACACGTACACTATCCTACACACTAGGGACAATTTACAATTTTATCAAAACCAATTAACCTATGAACCGAGCCTACTTGCTTTGTTGCTATTGCTACCATTATACCAAGATGGAAAATCTTGTCATCATGTTATATGCTGCATTGGCAATAATTTTCCCACATTCAACCTGTCAAAACTAGGTTTAGCAAAAATAAATGTTACTAACAGTTCTGTGAGACCTAGTGCTAGAAAATTCAAGGATTATCGACGTTAGCTACTGCCGTTAGATGTAAAAATCAGCAAATAATTTTACTAAGCTTACATTGTTTCTGACATAATTTCCTCTATCTATTTGAAAGGAGTCCTGCCTCGTTTAAAAATAAACTAGTTTGCTGAATTGCAGAAGGAAGAATTTATCAATTGCTTTGGGATTTGTTTTGGATATATTTTTATCCAAACTGTGCAGACCAGGATTGTTAGCACTGCTACATCCAGCATCAAAGGCACTTTGAATTCCCCTGTGTTCACACTTGCTAAGTCAGAGACATGGAGCAATGGCTCAATTATTCCTTTTCTGATCTACTCACAGATCGGATGATTTTTTTGTTATTCAGGTTAACGTTCAGGATACACATCTCTCAAGAGATCTACAACAAGCACTTGGTACAAGTTGAGGAATGTCAATGTTGACCACAAATCGACTGTCCTTGATTTATTAGGGTCACCCACTAACAAGTCTCATGTGTAGCCTGCTTAAAGTAAAATCACGCTCCATTTATCAATAGGACCAGGATTAAATCCGACAGCTCCACTTTCAATTTATAAAACAAAATGATGTTGTTTGACATTTTGGAATAAATGTAATTTTCCATTTGTGAAACAGCTGTGTTATAGGACTGCTTTTGTGTTATGGACCTGTCCCACTTAGATGACTTTTTAGGCGACTGCAAGAGACTACGCAGTCGCGACATGTTTGCGGGTAGTTGCCGGGGAGTCACCTTCATGGTGGCGAGATGTTCCCGCATTCTGGGAACTAGTCGCAGCCTCATTATGGTCGCCGCAAAATTTTCAACATGTTGAAAAATTAGCGGCGACTAGAATGAAGCCGCCATGGAGAGTAGCGAGAATTCTCGAGCCGTAGATGGGTTGTCAGGAGGTCCTAATGGGTTGTCAGGAGGTCGAAGGTTCTCGGAGGTTCTCGTAGGTTGTAGCCTGTGTTGACCGGTGAATTTCATTGGATCATTGGGGGATAAAAAGGTAAGCAGTAGTTTTCCGAACCAAGGATAACCGACCGGGAATGTTAAATGTCCGTCGAGTTTCACAGCCGTATATCTCTGGCTTTTTAAAAGTTGTCTCCACTCCTTCTCCCCCTTCTCCCCACCCCTCTTTTGAAGCACTTACCATACACTGGGCTTTAGCCGTCTTAATTACAGCGCCAACCTTCCTGTTCATCGCGGTGTGTGTCTGTATCACCTTGGTTTTGTACTGTGTGAATTTTTTAGACTGCACTCCCCCGCTTGCACTGTCCCCCGCCTGCATAACGGGCTGGTGAAGGAAGTGACGTGTTTGTGTGTGTGTTCCACTCTGACAGTTGCCATTCCAGATGCCGTTTTTTTAGGCGACTGCTGGCAACTTGAAAAATCGCCTAAGTGGGGCAGGCCCATTAGTCACACCTAAAGTAAGTAGGTTATATTTTTGATGCACTATGTAGCACATCAGAAATTGTTGAATTAAAACAGATTGCTTTTTTTACTTCAATGAAATATATATTACAAAGTTATGCAAAATAGAACTGTTCCTCAAGAACCTTTTAGAGCCCTGCCCCACGGTACGAGTTAATTCCAAGAGCTCTCCCGAGTTTGCCCTGATTCGAACTCGGAGATTTACGGTAATGGCCACTCGTCGGTACTCGGGGCTCTCGTGGACATTTTTCAACATGTTGAATAATCTTCACGAGTCTTCCCGTGCTTACCTGCCATTAGCGAGTATTCCCAAGTACCTGCCATTAGCACGAGCCTCTAAGAAACGTTCCCGAGCTCCGACGTACCCGCTACGTTCATTCTTTGTGATTACCACGAGTTTGATTTTTTTAAAACTCTGGAGAGCTCTTGGAATGAACTCGTACCATGGGACAGGAGTGTTAGTTGCATTCAGTAATGTCAAAAATATCTATTAGTCACAGAAACAAAATAACATTCTCTCTAAAAGTCATTTTGATTTCCTGTGATTTTCTACTTAGAAAAAGGCACAACATAGTTCATGTTGGGAATTGTATGTCCCATAGGGATGTTGGCAATTCTGTTACTCTTCCTTCATCAGAAAAAACAAGAGATTAAATTCTGTTCCACCCAATGAACCGATACCATCAGGAATGGCTGCTGTTTGCGTTTTGAATGTGAGACATTCTACAGTCTCACACTGAGCACATTAACAAGGTTTGTCTTCAGCCAGCTGAGATGCCAAGAAACAAACAAGTCACAATATGTATGCTACATCATTTTAGTTTCTATTACAAAAAACACATTTTGTAATTGAACAGAAAATGACAATGTACATAACGCTATTAATTTGACGCTCTTGTCTTTTTCTTTCCAAAATACAAATCATTTATATCACAGTGTGAAAAACAAAAAATTGCAAAATTCTGCATAGTGTGCTTCACAGTCTTAACCATTTGGCAACAATAAACAAACCAAAAGTAGCCTGTTGATGCTGATCGAGAAAATATCTAATTCAAGGAATTTAAGCTGATAGCAACTCCACCATTAAAAAAAACAACTAAAAATCACTTCAGTTGAAGAAATGTGCCAGATGTGTTCTCTGCAGGGAATGCCTGAAGATGAGAAAGAATAAATATTTGTACCAGTAGTGTATTGGCATTTAACATGATGAATTAACAGCTGAGACTGAGTGAACTTAAACAGCCCTTTGGCTTTTCTATAGAGTAGGTTCAGGAAATAAATTGAAGTCAAGGAAATATATAATGATAAGATCCATTTTTAATTATTTACAGAATGTCACACACACATGTATACTTCATCGTGTATATATATGGTGATAGGTATGTGTCTGCATTGCCCTTCGTGCCCTGCCTCCTATGCTGGTAATATCTTAGCCTCCCGCCCCTCATTCATGGCTGACCATGGGTATCTCCAGAGTGTTATTCCCTATATGGAGGACGTCTGTGCATGACTTTTTTGAACGTGGGGAGACTTGTGCACAGACAGCCACCCTACGGTCCTTGACAGATCTGGGTCAGGATCCAGTGGCATGGAGTCCAAGACGACCGGAGACCCTTTTCTGCTGCAGCCTTCATCCGCCTTCCCAGCCATTGTGATGGTTGTGATGCTACACTAAGGTCAGCCATCATCCTCCACCTGTTCCACTGTTGAGATATTGGTTGGATTGCGTTTTGTCAGAGACCTCCCCCTCGACCTTACCGCCATGTGTCTCCCTACCAGGAGCATTGCACCAGATGGCATCGCTCTCAGGATCTCAGGTCTACACAAACTACTCCACCACGACAAGGTGACAATCCACAGATAAGAGACAATCCACGAAGAAGGCTGGCAATTATGTAATAACACTGGCAATTATTTGTTATGCTTTGACCATGGCCAGTAATGGGAAAGAAACCAGAGCAGATGAAGTTATTTTCGTGTTAATCCACCTTCTCTCATCACTTCCTTATTCAGCAACTCTCTTCTGCTTTCTTTTCATTTCAAGGCTCAAAATCTGGCAGCCAGTGAAGGAATGGCAAGAAGGTGCTGATGGTGAAGATATTTAAATTCACACCGTAACCACCTCATAGAAACATAGAAAATAGGTGCAGGAGTAGGCCATTCGGCCCTTCGAGCCTGCACCGCCATTCAATATGATCATGGCTGATCATCCAACTCAGTATCCTGTACCTGCCTTCTCTCCATACCCCCTGATCCCTTTAGCCACAAGGGTCACATCTAACTCCCTCTTAAATATAGCATATAGGACATCCATAGCTAAAGGACCAGTTATGTGCCACTTTATTTCTGTAAAGAAAGGATATGATTGGGTGAGCCGACTGTCATGGTTGAGTCAATGGTAGTTTTTGTGAATTGCAGAGCGTGATCCATTTGTGAAATGAACTATCCAATTGGGTCCCTTAACCATTTTGACCTTAGCTGAAAGGTTGTGCAGGTCTGCATTGTACAAGTGAAGGAAACAATAGGATGGCTATTTAGAAGTCACAAAGAGTCGCTCCTTTGTGAAACTACTGTCCGGAATGAAATAGGTGTACATAATTTATTTCTGTTGTCTAATAGTATAACAAACATTTAATAATAAAACTGGAAGAAACAATAATATTTTGCTAAAATATGTAAATGTTCAGGTGAGAATAAATGTTATTTTTTAAAAATACACTTAATTTCTTTGTCTAAATGAAAAGTACCAATGCCTAACTTCCTCATAGATCAGCACTATTGCACTGCCAACAAAACTGTTTTGATACACTGCTGATGTCTTGCAACTCTATTTAATTGCTCATAAGGGGAAACTAGATCTTCAAAATTAATAGCTATTTCAACATAATTAACATTATATACACATAATTACATATACACATAATTTCAACATAATTAACATTATATACACATTTACATAATGCAGCAAAATGAGAATATATGCAAATTAAAATAAACTAATGCACTTATATATTATGTTGCTGAATAGGTTTGTCAAACATTTACAGTTTTTCTAAAGTCGACATAGTTCTTGAGAATTATCTACAGAATTTTAATTTGGGATTAAAGACTAATCCTCAATTCAGTCACAGAACATCTGTTCTATTTGATTGGATAATCATGATTCACAAACTGTTGCTTTTAAAGATCAGTTGGCGAAAAGATGAACTTTTCAAAAGTGAACTGAACATAAGTGAAAGAAATTGAAGGAAATGTCAGTGATTGTTGCAAAGACTAGCATTGGTAGTCCAGGTAGCAAAACCTTGGCCACAATGTTTATGTGGCAAATTCATGGTCATTCTACAATTTGTGAATATAGTAAGTAACCATAGTGAGATCCATATTAAAAATTAATTGAAGTTATAAAATATATAAATTTCAGAAATCAAACAGTAAGCCGGATGGCATGTGATTCAGCATTATCCATTATCCATTTATGTTAAGCTGTGATAGATCTAGAGTCGAGATTCTTTGAGGAAAAAGTGCAATCTGGTGCAATAAAAATGCTGCAATAAAAAAGGAAATTGAGTAACTGGTTTCAAAAACCAAAGGACTTTTTGGTTTGTTTCTAATCTATTTCAGGAATCTCTGAGTCTGGAAATACTTTAGTGCCTTGAAAGTCCAGTTTAAGTTTGTGATGGTGAACAGACTAACTTGTGTTTCTTTCGTGAACTTCTGGTGGTAAAGTTCATGGCACATCAGGCCCCAGACCTAGTGTACACCAGGTCAGTTTTGTCATTAAAGTGCTGAACATGAAAAGGAAAATTAGTAAATAAGGGTTTGGGTTAGTAAGCAAGTAACTGCTCAAGCAGAGAGAGAGAGAGAGGCTGGTGGAAAAGAGGAGTTGGAGCGTAAATTGAGATGGGATTAGGCCATCAAGACCTGAGGAATTATCAGGATATTAAGGGTTGGGAGCCCGTCCATGTGAGCAGATGTTAGTGAGTAACTGCCTGAAGCCCAGTTCATTACTTATTCCTCAGCCTGGGACCTGCTCAGATGGGCCCTCTTCAACGTACACTGGAGTGGCCTGTGTGTTATGAAGAGTTGACTCTCCACATGTGGTCCATGTTGTCACATGGGCAGGCATATGCTAATGGAAGATATATCAGACTCAGATTCAATTTTAATTGTCATTGTCAGTGTACAGTACAGAGACAACGAAATGCATTTAGCATCTCCCTTGAAGAGCGACATAGCAAACGATTTGAATAAAAAATAAATAATAAGCGTCCGGGGGGGGGGGGGGGGGTGGTGATTGGCAGTCACCGAGGTACGTTGTTTAGTAGAGTGACAGCCGCCGGAAAGAAGCTGTTCCGCGACCTGCTGATTCGGCAACGGAGAGACCTGTAGCGCCTCCCGGATGGTAGGAGGGTAAACAGTCCATGGTTGGGGTGAGAGCAGTCCTTGGCGATGCTGAGTGCCCTCCGCAGACAGCGCTTGCTTTGGACAGACTCAATGGAGGGGAGCGTGGAACCGGTGATGCGTTGGGCAATTTTCACCACCCTCTGCAGTGCCTTCCGGTCGGAGACAGAGCAGTTGCCATACCATACTGTGATGCAGTTGGTAAGGATGCTCTCGATGGTGCAGCGCTAGAAGTTCACCAGGATTTGAGGAGACAGATGGACCTGACCTGACCTGACAGGTCAGATGACCTGACCTGACAGATGGTCAGGTAAACAGAAGGCACAGACGAGAAATAACCCACTTTGTGATTCTTCCAACAAGCTGAATTTTAAAAGTTCAATCTCTTCGCACATGCAATTTTTTGGCTGCACAACAGAATTCCTTAGCCATGGAGTAATACCTGAAAATTCTTATTTTCTCTAGTGATTATAATAACTGAACATTAATAACCCATTATTTGTTATTTGCACTTTATCAGTTTATTTATTCATGTGTTTTGTAATCAATGCCTATTATGTTCTGTGTGCTGAAGCAAAGCAAGAATCTCATTGTCCTATCAAGGACACATGCCAATAAACTTGAACTTGAACTTGAACTTGATTTAGTGGATGTATCGAATTGAGTGCTGAAAATGACTTGGATATTCAAAAGTTTCCATCCATTAACTTCAAAATCTTCGTTTGATGTTGTTTCTAGCTTTGCAGATTTGAAGAGAGAGTCCATCATTGATTTAATGCATCTTTGCTTCATTGATTCCTTGGTTTGAAATCTTTTTTACTCAATTTGATAGTTTACTTAATCTTCAAATATATTACTGCAATTTTATGTGCACAGCTTACAATGCTCCAATATTATTTATAATCAATGCCAAACTGGAACACATGGCTGACGACTGTTTAAATTGATGTAAATAACGAATGGTTAAACATAGAAACATAGAAAACAGGTGTGGGAGTGGGCCATTCGGCCCTTCACGCCAAGCACCACCATTCAATATGATCGTGGCTGATCGTCGAAAATCAGTATCCCGTTCCTGCTTTCCCTCCATATTCCTTGATTCCGTTAGCCCTAAGAGCTGTATCTAACTCTCTCTTGATCTTCACTTTTCAAGCAACAGTATAGATGCTTCCATGGGAAGTGGTCAGGGGTTGGGGCCATACTTCTAGTCACTTACTTCCAAATCACGTTCATACTTAAGTATTGAGTATGGAAGTTGGGAGGTTATGTTGCAGTTATATAAAACATTGGTGAGTCCGTTTAGAGTATTAGAGTTCTGTTCTGTTTATTATAGTATTGTGTTCTGTCCTGGCACCATGTTATAGAAAATATGTTGTCAAGCTGTTACGGGTATAGAGAAGATCTACAAGGATGTTGCCAGGATTCGAGGGTCTGAGCCAAAGGGAGAGGTTGAGCAGGCTTGGAATCTATTCCTTGGAGCGCATGAGGATGAGGGGTGATCTAATAGAGGTGTATAAAATCATGAGAAAATAGATCAGGTCAACACAGAGTCTCATGCCCAGACTATGGGGAATAGAGAACTAGAGGACATAGGTTTAAATACTGGGGGAAAGATTTAATAGGAATCTGAGGCGTAAATTTTTCACAAAAAGAATAATGGGTGTATGGAACAAACTGACAGGGGAGGTAATTGAGGGCTATTGCAACGTTTAAGAAACAATTAGACAGGTACATGAATAGGACAGGTTTGGAGGGATATGGGTCAAATGCAGGCAGGTGGGACCGACGTAGATGGGACATATTGGTCGGTGTGGGCAAATTTGGCCGAAGTACCTGTTTCAACATTGTATGACTGTGGCTTTATGACTCTATAATGGTGTGAGAGATGAAAATCTAAAATTGCTAAATACTAATAGGTCAGGCAGCAAACAAATGTCAAAGGTCTTTGTATCAGAGAGAGAAACTATTTCTCACTTTCTGCTCCTATTGACATTCAATTTCATAACTAATTCAATGGTTTACTTTCTACCTCCTGAGTTATTATTTAAGTAAAGTGTAAATGTTAGTAAATAGTTTCTTATGTGGATCCGTATCACGTGGTCTTGTCAGTCCATATAATATTAATCCCAAACCAATCACTTAAGTTGCACAAATAAGGAATTGCAGTTGATGGTTTACAAACATGTCACAAAGTGCTGGAGTAACCCAAAAGGTCGGGTAGCAATGGCAGAGCATGAACGCATGATGTTTCAGATCGCAAACCAATATGATCTCCTACCCTCAAAGCCATGCTTTACCAACCACTGAATTTCCAAATGCACCTATACCTCCTCCCTTAAAATCACCTTCAGTAACTTTCCAATCACAGACATTAAGCTTACTGCATTTTTCTTTGCAGCCCTTCTTAATTACAGGCACAACATTAATCCCCCTCCAGTCCATTGGCACATTACCTGTGCCTCACAATGATTCATATCTCAGCCAGTACACCAGGAATTTATACTCTTTCTTCTCTAGCTTCCAAAGGTGGCCTTGAATATGCCTGATCTTAGGGCATTGATATACTGTATCTTCACACATTTCAGGACATCAGCATTTCCTCAACTCAACATCTCCTGGATTATCTACAAGGCATCACCATTAACTTTCCCACGTTCCCCAGCTTTCAAGCCTTTCTCTATGCTTTAAAACACAGGAAAAATATTAATTGAGAACCTTGCCAATCTCATGTACTTCCACACATAGGTTTCTGAGGGCACTATTTGTTCCCTGGCTACTCTATTTCCCTTAATGTATTTATAAAATCCCTGTATTCTCCTTAATTTTATTTGCCAGGGCTATTATGTGATATACAGTACTTCTTATGTGTACTCTTCTATCTGCTATACTTCTACAGGTATACACACCTTTGCCACTCTCTGCATATCTTTCTCTTTTATTTTATTTCTCATATCATAAGATCATAAGTGATAGTAGAATTAGGCCATTTGGCCCATCGTCTACTCTGCCATTCAATCATGGCTATTCTATCTCTCCTAACCCCATTCTCCTGCCTTCTCCCCATAACCACTGACACCCATACTAATCAAGAATCTATCTATCTCTGCCTTAAATATCTCCACTAAATTTGCCTCCACAGCCTTCTGTGGGTGATTCTTCAGTAAGTGTCTACTTTTAAGAGGATTGAGGAGCACTTCAACAACAACTCCGACCCCCGACGCATGTGGCAAGGCATCCAGGCCATCACGGACTACAGACCCTCCAACATCACCCCCACATCCAGCGACGCCTCCTTCCTTGAGGAGCTTAATCACTTCTATGGCCGCTTCGACAGGAACAATCTAGAGACAGCCATCAAGGCTGTGCTACCTGCCGATCACCAACCCCTCACACTCACCCCCTACGACGTGTACGTGGCACTGAGTAGGACTAATGCACGTAATGCACGTGCTCAGGGCCTGTGCTGCGCAGCTGACAGACGTCTGGACTGACATCTTCAACCTGTCACTTGCCCAAGCAGTTGTCCCCACTTGCCTTAAAGCCACCTCCATCGTGCCAGTGCCAAAACACTCCACTGCGGCAAGCCTCAACGACTTCCGCCCAGTTGCACTTACCCCCATCATCACCAAGTGCTTCGAGAGGCTGGTCCTGGCACACCTCAAAAGCTGCCTACCCCCCACACTGGATCCCTATCAGTTTTCCTACCGCAAGAACAGGAGTACGGAGGATGCCATCTCAACGGCACTTCACTCCGCCCTCTCCCACCTTGACAACAGAGACACTTATGTAAGAATGCTGTTCATCGATTACAGCTCAGCATTCAACACCATTATTCCATCAAAACTGATCACCAAACTCGGTAACCTGGGCATCGACCTCTCCCTCTGCAACTGGATACTGGACTTTCTAACCAACAGACCCTAGTCTGTGAGGTTAGACAAGCACACCTCTTCAACCCTCACCCTGAACACCGGCATTCCTCAGGGCTGTGTGCTGAGCCCCCTCCTCTACTCCCTCTTCACCTATGATTGCACACCTGTACATGGTACTAACACCATCATCAAGTATGCAGATGATACAACGGTGATTGGCCTCATCAGCAACAACGATGAGCTGGCCTACAGGGAGGAGGTCCAGCACTTAGCAGCATGGTGCGCTGACAACAACCTGGCCCTTAACTCCAAGAAGACCAAGGAGCTCATTGTAGACTTCAGGAAGTCCAGAGGCGGCACGCACACCCCCCTCCACATTAACGGGACGGAGGTGGAACGTGTTTCTAGCTTCAGGTTTCCTGGGAGTCAACATCTCCGATGACCTCTCTTGGACCCACAATACCTCTACTCTGATCAAGAAGGCTCATCAGCGTCTCTTCTTCCTGAGGAGACTGAAGAAGGTCCATCTGTCTCCTCAGATCCTGGTGAACTTCTACCGCTGCACCATCGAGAGCATCCTTACCAACTGCATCACAGTATGGTATGGCAACTGCTCTGTCTCCGACCGGAAGGCATTGCAGAGAGTGGTGAAAATTGCCCAACGCATCACCGGTTCCACGCTCCCCTCCATTGAGTCTGTCCAAAGCAAGCGCTGTCTGCGGAGGGCGCTCAGCATCGCCAAGGACTGCTCTCACCCCAACCATGGACTGTTTACCCTCCTACCATCCGGGCGGCGCTACAGGTCTCTCCGTTGCCGAACCAGCAGGTCGAGGAACAGCTTCTTTCCGGCGGCTGTCACTCTACTAAACAACGTACCTCGGTGACTGCCAATCACCACCCCCCCCCGGACACTTATTATTTTTTTTAATTCAAATCGTTTGCTATGTCGCTCTTCAAGGGAGATGCTAAATGCATTTCGTTGTCTCTGTACTGTACACTGACAATGACAATTAAAATTGAATCTGAATCTGAATCTGAACCTGAATCTGAATCTTAAGATTCTGGAAAACCGATTATAAAACTTAAATTTTTGCAACTTTGAATGTTGTTTCACACAGATGAACATCTCTACTATGGGAAAGATAAGTTTGACGCAATCTTTTAGAGAATTTAATTTATTTTTTCCTCTCCTTTTTCCAGGTTGGCCATTACATTCAGTCATATCGATCGCATTTTTATGATGAACAACACTGTAAAATATAGATTTAAGTATATAAAATCAAATTTCTGCCCCAGTCTTTCAAATTATAGAGTTTCTTCCTCAAATAAACCACCAATAAAGAACTTTATCAGTCTAACAAGTTGATTTTAAACCTTCGCAGCAATAGTTTACTGCCGAAAAAAGTGGTGATTTTCAGCAAAAATGGTAACCGTCACATAACTTTTCACCAACTTCCTCTAAAACAATATTAACTTCAGATGAATAGGCAAAATCATACTGCTCATTTATCAATTACAATTAATAGTTATGGTCAATGTTGTACTATTTTACACATTATGAGCATAAGATACTCATGTGACGGATATGACTCAGCATGATGGAGATGATCAAGTTCGGGAGATGGAGATAGAGATAGAGCCGTAGATGGAGCTGGAGGTGGAGATGGAGCTGGGAGATGGAGCTGGAGCTAGAGCTGGAGGAGCTTGAGCTGGAGGAGCTGGAGCTGGAGCTGGAGCTAGATCACTGCCTGATTCACTTGGTAAATGGTAATCTTCTGCAGAGACCAGCAAGGAAATCTTCTGCTATAAGAACCAGCAAGGTCCAACTGAATGGACCATCACACGACAATAAGACCAGGCCCATCCTTCACAACACTGAACCTCCACAAATTTAGTTTAGTTTAGAGAAACAGCGTGGAAACAGACCCTTCAGCCCACCAAGTCCGCACCGACCATCGATCCTTGCACACTAACACCACCCTACACACACTAGGAACAATTTTATAGTGATACCAAGCCAATTAACCTACAAACCTGGACATCTTTGGAGTGTGGGAGGAAACCGAATATCTCAGAGTAAACCCATGGGCAGAACATAAACTCCGTATAGACAAGCACCCGTAGTCAGGATCGAACCCGGGTCTCTGACGCTGAAAGGCAGCAACTCTATAGTTGCGCCACCATGACGCTCATGCGGTAGCACTTAATAGCAAGAGCTAGAGCTGGAGGAGCTGGAGATGGAGATGGAGATGGAGTTGGAGCTGGAGATGGAGCAGGAGATGGAGCTGGAGATGGAGCAGGAGATGGAGCTGGAGATGGAGCTTGAGCTAGAGCTGGAGGTGGAGCTGGAGATGGAGCTAGAGCTAGACCTGGAGGAGCTGGAGATGGAGATGGAGATGGAGCTGGAGATGGAGCTGGAGCTGGAGATGGAGATGGAGCTGGATATGGAGCTTGAGCTTGAGCTAGAGCTGGAGATGGAGCTAGAGATGGAGATGGAGCTGGATATGGAGATGGAGCTTGAGATGGAGCTGGATATGGAGATGGAGATGGAGATGGAGCTGGATATGGAGATGGAGCTTGAGATGGAGCTGGATATGGAGATGGAGATGGAGATGGAGCTTGAGATGGAGCTGGAGATGGAGCTGGAGATGGAGATGGAGCTAGATCTGGGAACCGGGAGATCGCGGCTTACGTGACGGAGATGAGGGTTACGGATATGACGGCCCAAATCTTTAGCCCAGCATGGCCTCGCTAGAAGGCAATGCATCACACATGGCACAAACCTATCTGCACTCCAAATAAAAAATGTTCTGATTTTCTAAGGGGTTCTATAACGTTCGGATATGATGCTGATTGAAGCTACTCATGCGTGATGCTGCAAAAATGATGCTGGAGTTTTGCAAGCTTCTCATCCTGCAAATCTGGAGAAACTCACACGATAGGTGACTTTCGAAATTCCACGGTCTTTGAAGACCGGAAGTGCGCATCTATTCCATTTATATTCATGAGGGATGGAATAGGCGCAACACAGGTGAGTGACGGCATCTGACTCCAAGAAATTTTCGAAACAAACTGTAAGATTTATAATTTTATCATGAATAGAGGCATATTTTGAGGTTTAAGTGATTAATACCTACCGTTTAAGAGTATTTTCATTTAAGATAGATCCCCCATCAAATAAATATGATTACTGGAATTTTTACGAGTAACCAGCGGGACATTCGGTTTTCTAGGGGTAGGCATGGAACATCGGGAGAGAAATTACAATATAACACTTTATTTTCTCTAGGGTTTAATCTTTATTTATCAGGATTATGTTTATTAACAATGTAGAAAAAGAAGAAATGGTATAGAATTGCGGATTTTCTGTCTATACGACATCAAAGTATCGGGACACCAAAGTAGACACTTACAAAGTAGAATCATCCCTCTGGCAAAGAATTCCAAAGATTCACCATAAGTTTCATATGTGCAGAAAACCTATAATTCTTTGAGGTGTAATAGGATTAATTAACACCTCATAGAAACATAGAAACATAGAAATTAGGTGCAGGAGTAGGCCATTCGGCCCTTCGAGCCTGCACCGCCATTCAATCTAATCATGGCTGATCATCCAACTCAGTATCCCGTACCTGCCTTCTCTCCATACCCTCTGATCCCCTTGGCCACAAGGGCCACATCTAACTCCCTCTTAAATATAGCCAATGAACTGGCCTCAACCACCCTCTGTGGCAGAGAGTTCCAGAGATTCACCACTCTCTGTGTGAAAAAAGTTCTCCTCATCTCGGTTTTAAAGGATTTCCCCCTTATCCTTAAGCTGTGACCCCTTGTCCTGGACTTCCCCAACATCGGAAACAATCTTCCTGCATCTAGCCTGTCCAACCCCTTAAGAATTTTGTAAGTTTCTATAAGATCCCCTCTCAATCTCTAAATTCTAGAGAGTATAAACCAAGTCTATCCAGTCTTTCTTCATAAGACAGTCCTGACATCCCAGGAATCAGTCTGGTGAACCTTCTCTGCACTCCCTCTATGGCAATAAGTCCTTCCTCAGATTTGGAGACCAAAAATGCACGCAATACTCCAGGTGTGGTCTCACCAAGACCCTGTACAACTGCAGTAGAACCTCCCTGCTCCTATACTCAAATCCTCTTGCTATGAAAGCCAACATACCATTCGTTTTCTTTACTGCCTGCTGGACCTGCATGCCTACCTTCAATGACTGGTGTCCCATGACACCCAGGTCTCGCTGCATCTCCCCCTTTCCCAATCGGCCACCTTTTAGATAATAGTCTGCTTTCCTGTTTTTGCCACCAAAATGGATAACCTCACATTTATCCACATTATACTGCATCTGCCAAACATTTACACTCACCCAGCCTATCCAAGTCACCTTGCAGTCTCCTAGCATCCTCCTCACATCTAACACTGCCCCCCAGCTTAGTGTCATCCGCAAACTTGGAGATATTGCCTTCAATTCCCTCATCCAGATCATTAATATATATTGTAAATAGCTGGGGTCCCAGTACTGAGCCCTGCGGTACCCCACTAGTCACTGCCTGCCATTGTGAAAAGGACCCGTTTACTCCTACTCTTTGCTTCCTGTTTGCCAGCCAGTTCTCTATCCACATCAATACTGAACCCCCAATGCCGTGTGCTTTAAGTTTCTTTGTGCTTTAAGTCATCATCTTTCACCGTTCATCTGTAGTTTTATATAGGGACAATATTGACTAGCCTTTTTCGTATCCGATTTGGCTTTTAAAATATCCATAATTTTGGTGACAGCATTTGTTTGTGCTCAAAACTTACTTTAATAAAAGACCCTGTGTGTAGGAAGGAACTGCAGATGCTGGTTTAAATCAAAGACAAAATCAAAATGCTGGAGTAGCCCAACAGGACAGGCAGCATCTCTGGAGAGAAGGAATGGGTGATGCTTCGGTTTGAGACCCTTCTTCAGACTGATCAGTAATAATAAAAGACCCTGTTTGATTGGAACTTCATCCCTCACTAAACATCTGCTTCCACTATCATTAGTGTACTATGGCTGTAGTGTATATCATCCATGAAATGCACCACAATTACTCACCAAAAGGAGAACACTTTTGCTGAAGGCACACTCTGGGTTTCAGCAGGAGGCGGAGGAGTAGATTGTCAGAGAAATTGCAGTGAGGAATGCAAGAGTAATAGAATTAGAATAGTGGGTGATTTCAACTTTCCTAATAATAGGTAGAATTGCTTAAGTGTGAAAAGAGTTGAGGAGGATGAATTTGTAAACCGTGTCTACAGTATGTCGATGATTCTAGGGACAGGACTGGATCTAATCTGAGGGAATTTAGCTCCCTGAGCAAATACTTGAATAGTCAGTGCGAGAGTATTTTAGAGATAGTGACCATAACCCTGTAAATTCTGAGGTGGTCATGGAAAGGGATAAGGATAGTATGGAAATTAAGGTCTTGAATTTGGAAAAGGTCAATTTCAATATCATAAGACGAGACTTGGCTAAAGTAGACTGGGATCTGCCGCCTGCAAGTAGGTCTACATCTGACAAGGGAGTTAAAATGAAAGTCATGAAAGTGAAGTCATGAAAGTTCAGGGCTGATGTGCTCTCTGTAAGCGAAAGATACAGACAAAGTCCAAGGAATCCTGGATATCAAGGAAATTAGGATTTGTTCAGGAAAAGAGGGAAATGCATGGCAAGTATAAAGAATTGAACTTTTTCCTTCAGATGGTGTTTGGTATCTGGAATGTACCGCCTGAGTGGGTGGTGGAGGCATCTCAACAAGCACTTAAATCACCGATGCATGGAAGACTGGTAAATGGGACTTGTATAAATGGCTACTGGATGGTTGACATGGACTTGATGGGCCAATTGGTCTGTTTTGTGCAATATGATCCTATGGCACCCTGTTGATTATTGGAAACATTACAGAAAGCAGCAGAGTATTTGTTAGATTATGTCACAGTTCCAAATCAGTCTCACCTGCATAAATAGTAACATTGACTAACCAAAATAAACATAAACCAAACATATGTAACACAGAAAAATATGAATCAACTGAATATGAAAAGAAATGCATAGATTAATGGGTCAAAGAGATATGTGGTGTGGCACTAATCCACCTAGAGCACAAAGTCCAATGATTTACTGAGTTGCCTTCTCCAGAACAAAATGTAACTGCTGCAGTTCTGTTTAGTAGTTTGCACTGGGGACCAGTGATGGGGAACTGATTATTTGTGTGAGAGATAACGCACTAAATACTTTGTTGTTCACACGCTGTGCAGTCACATTATGAAATAATGAAAAAATATTGTTGCCTTAATATTGTTCATTAATTCTTGTTAGAAATAAATATTAGGTGCAAGGTGTTTGCACTGAGTAGAATAAGTTTGGTTCACAATTTCATGCTTGATTCCCTCCATCTTACCCCAAGTTATTGGACATGAGCCTAAACTGAACCAATCAGATAGAGTGCTGAGTTAAAATTAATAAAACAAAGTAAAAACTGGGCTTAGTTCCAAATGGATCATCTGTCATGGATTAGGATTCCTGCAGGGTAATCTATGTTTGAACAAAATACTTTGTTCTCTCATTTATTAAAAATAATTGCATTTTGTCCTCAGGAAAGTGGAAAAGACCTTCTCAATGGTGAAAGCTGCAACTTAGAATCTAAACTGCTGAAGAAACACATGTGAGTTGTAGCATTTCATCATTGCAGCCACAGGTTTGCTGAGTTTGAGAGGGTGGATATTTAACATGAGGATGGTTATTTTATTCCAGATAATATTGAAATTAAGTGAACCTTATGGTATCAACCATCCGCGCTAGTACAGAATATTCTGTCACATGCTTGATCTTTAAAATGTTTAAGGGGCTTTGCGGTATCAGGAGGTGAATCAATATTAATAGAGACAAATTGAAGCAAGGAACTGCAGATGTCGGTTACAAAAATAAAGACACAAAGTGTTGGAGTAACTTAACGCATCATCATGGGAGCACTTGGATAGATAACATTTTGGGTTGAGATCCTTCTTCAGACACCCGTCTAGTCTGAAGAAGGATCCTACCCTGAAACATGTTCTCACCTATCCATGTTCTCCAACGAGACAGCCAGACCGTAAGATAAGACCCAGTTAATTACCCCAGCACTTTGTGTTTTTTTTACTAGATGATTAGTGTTTAACCTGGTCCTGCAGGCAGCCTATGAATATGGCTGATCCGGTTGAGTTTGTTATCACTTTACTATGGCCTCATAAAACAATGTGAGAATGTGAAAGGTAGAACTTGGGTGATCTCATATCAAACTAATAATTTAACTTAAGGATGAAGATGATGGGAGTGTGATACAAGAGACAAGATACAAGATACATTTAATTGTCATTTGGACCCCTTGAGGTCCAAACGAAATGCCGTTTCTGCAGCCATACATTACAAACAAATAGACCCAAGACACAACATAATTTACATAAACATCCATCACATTGCTGTGATGGAAGGCCAAATAAACGTATCTCCATCCACAATGACATGCACTCTCCCCCCCCCCCTGATTTCAGAGTCAAAGTCAAGCCCCCGGTTGCTGGTTTGAGAGGGCCTATGAATATGGCGATTGTCCCGCGGCCATTAAAGCCACGCCGGGTGCGTGGTACGAATATTCGTCACACCGGGATCTTGGTGTTTAAGGGGCCCCGCGGTGCAGGAGGTGATAATGCTAATAGAGACCACTGAATGTCAAGTGAAATAAGGTAAATCATATTTCTGAAATTGTAGCCAGGGACATTTGGGGTAATCTTAAAAACAAATGTTGTCCAGGCCTTATGCACGGAACCAATGACTATGTCATTATTTGCAGAATTTTCAATTTAAGTTTTTGTTTTGTATTTCCTACACACTTGTGGTAGTTCTGTTGCTTCTACCAATTAGCAAAATGAGACCAATTAAGAATATGAAACAAAATATTGAATTTGTTCCAACAGTCGTTAAATACAGTATAAAAGGAATGGTCCTGGATAGTTGCCCAGAAATTCATGCCAAGCCACTCGTGCTTTGGTTCCAGATTAGCCTCCCATAAATGATGTGTGAAGTGATGTATGCAGACCCGTACGAAGCTTTTCAAAAAGTGGGGTGGCATGACAGGATTACAAAAAACTTAATGTGAAATAATGTGCGGGCAGCGCACATCACGACTGCGAAGCGTGAAGTCCCTCTATGCCGGGGTCCAGGGCCCGCTTAAGGGCCCTGGAAGCTCTGGGGTTATAGATGCTCTCTGATCCATTCTGAGCCTTGTTTTGGAGCATTTTTGCACCAAATTTATGACCAATATTTCAGAAATTAACAGGAATCTGAGGTAGCTTTTTCACACAAAGGGTGCTGGGTGTATGTAACGAGCTGCCAGAGGAGGTAGTTAAGTCTGGGACTATTCTAATGTTTAAGAGACATTTGGACACGTACATGGATAGGACAGATTTAGATGGATATTGGCCAAACGCGTGTGAGTAGGACTAGTTTAGATGGGACATGTTGGTCGGTGTGGGCAAGTTGGGCTGAGGGTCTGTTTCCACACTGCATCATTCTATGACTATAAAGTGAAGAAGAAAAATGCATGTAGATAAGTAGAGCAGATTTGACAGAGGAGTGAAATGTAAAGGCAGAGAGAGGTTTATGGGTGGAAAGGAACATAGGAAAGGAGGAAGGAGAGTGGCTTCGGCAGATGGGTGAAGGGAAAATAGTCACAAAGTGCTGGAGTAACTCAGTGGGTCAGGCAGCATTTGCGGAGAATATGAATAGGTGACATTTCACAGAGTGCTGGAGTAACTCAGCGAATCAGGCAGCATCTGTGGAGAACATGGATAGATTATATTTCGGGTCAAGACCGTTCTTCAGTAATATTCATGCTGTGCCATGTATAGACATTCCTGAATGTTACCCAAACCATCGTGAGCTACTTTGTTACTGTGCTTGCCCTCTCCTATAACATCTCTGCTGCCTTGGGTGATGCAGGACAGGCACAAGCTTTGGGACACGGTGTGAAGCTGTTGCCGTCTTTCCCAGCCTGGTAAAAACTTGGATGGAGTGGATTTGGAGAGGATGTTTCCACTAGTGGGAGAGTCTAGGGCCAGTGGCCACAGCCTCAGAATTAAAAGACATTCCTTCAGGAAGGAGATGAGCAGGAATTTCTTAAGTCAGAGAGTGGTGAACTGTGGATTCATTGCCACAGACAGCTGTGGAGGTCAAGTCAATGGACATTTTTCAGGAGGAGATTGATAGATTCTTGATTGATACGGGTTCCATACACCTACCACCCTTTGTGTGAAAAACATACCCCACAGATTCCTATTAAATCTCTTGCCCTTCACATTAAACTTAAGTGCTCTGCTCCTTGATTCACTTACTCTGGGCAAAAGACTCAACCATATCTATTCAAATCATGATTTTATACACCTCTATTAGATCATCCCTCATCCTCCTGTGCTTCATGAAATAGTCCCAGCCTACTCAACCTCTCCCTATAGCTCTGGCCCTCTAGTCCTGGCAACATCCTCATAAATCTTCACTGTACCCCTTCCAGTTTGATGACATCTTTCCTATACCATGGTGCCCAGAACTGAACACAATACTCTGAATGCGGCCTCACCAACTTCCTATGCAACTGCAACATGGCCTCCCAACTTCTGTACTCAGCCTGACCCGCTGAGTTACTCCAGCACTCTGTGAAATGTCACAGAACAGGGCAAGATTAGCAAGTTTGCTGATGCTACAGAAGTGAGTGGTTTTGCAGATAGTGAAGATGGTTGTGAAAGATTGCAGCAGGATCTGGATCAATTAGCCAGGTGGGCAGAGGAATGGTTGATGGTTGCATGATTCCTTGAAGGTCGTGTCGCAGGTATATCAGGTGGTCAAAAAGTATTTTGGCACTTTGGCCCTCATCAGTCAGAGTATTGAGTATAGAAGTTGGGAGGTCATGTTGCAGTTGTATAAGACGCTGGTGAGACCGCATTTAGAATATTGTGTCAGTTCTGGGCACCATGTTATAGGAAAGATGTCAAACTGAAAAGAGTACAGAGATCCCCATCCTGGATCAGTCCAATCAGGGTTGAGTCATCCGCAAACTTGAGAAGCTTGACAGAGGTGTCTGTGGAGGTGCAGTCATTGGGTGTGAAGTGGTGATTGGAGTGGGGTGGGTGTAGAAGTGCCCAGTCTTTGCAGACTGAGGTCAGGCTGTGAGTGGGTGTGCAGTGTTGGTTGGGGTGGGAAAGGGTCCACTCTTTTCATACTTTCATATGAAGCAGTTCCAATTGTTTGATATTATTTGATATTGTTTAATATTATTCAGATGGAGGAGAAAATATAATAGCTCTAAAACCTACCTTAATTTTGCAATCTCACTCAAGATAATCCCCCTTTCCCTCTCCCCTCCCCCATCTCTCTCTCCTCTCCCTTCCCCTCTCTCTCTCTCCCCCTCCCCCCTCTCACATCCCCCCCTCTTTCTTGTGGGGGGGCGAAGATGAAGGTGGCGCGGACCCAGCGGGTGGGGGGGATGAAGGTGTTGTGGGCCCAGTGGGGGTGGCGAGACCCAGCGGGTGTTAGTGAGGGTGGCGTGGGCCCACCGGAGGTGGCATGTGCCCAGTTGGGGTGGCGTGGACCCAGTGGGGCTCAGCGGGGGTGGCGTGTGCCCAGCGGGGGTGGCGTGGACCCAGTGGGGGTCACCACTCATCATCCTGCACTCCAACAAATTGAGACCCAGCCTACAACCTCTCCCTATAGCTCACTCCCTCTAGTCCTGGCAACATACACATAAATCTTTTCTGAACCCTTTCAAGCTTGACAATATATTTCGAATAACATAGTGCCCAGAACTGAACACAATATTCTAAATGCGGTCTCATCAACATCTTACACAACTGCAACATGACCTCCCAACGTCCAAGCTCAATACCCTTGACTGATGAAGGCCAATGTGCCAAAAGCCTTTTTAACCACCTTATCTACCTGTGACTCGACCTTCAAGGAAACATGCACCTGTTCTCCTAGATCACTCTGCTCTACAACACTACCCAGAGGCCTTCCATTTACTGTGTAGGTCCTGCCCTTGTTTGCCGTCCCAAAGTGCAACACCTCACACTTCTCTGTGATAAATGTCATTACGCATTCCTCAGCCCACCTGGCCAATCCATCCAGATCCTGCTACAATCTTTCACAACCACTCACTTTTGTATCTTCAGCAAACTTGCTATTCTTGCCCTGTATGTTCTGATCCAAATCATTGATGTAGATGACAAATAATAATGGGCCCAGCACCAAACCCTGAGGCACACCACTAGTCACAGGCCTCCAGTTCGAGGAACAACCTTCCACCATCACCTTCTGCTTCCTTCCATGGAGCCCATTTGCTATCCATTCAGCTAACTCTCCTTGGATCCCATGCGATCTAACCTTCCAGAGCAGCCTACCATGTGGCACCTTGTCGAATGCCTTACTGAAGTCCATGTACATAACATCTACAACGCTGACCTCATCAACCTTTTTGGTCACATCTTCAAAAAAATCAATCAGATTTATAAGACACGACCTCCCACGTATAAAACCATGCTGACTATCTCTAATCAGACCTTGCCCATCCAAATGTCTGTGCAACCTATCCCTCAGAATACTCTCCAGTAACTTACCAACTACAGATGTTAGGCTCACTGGCCTATAGTTCCCGGCATTTTCCCTGCAGCCCTTCTTGAAAAGAGGCACAACATTTGCCACCGTCCAGTCTTCAGGCACTTCTCCTATATTTAAGGACGACTGGTAAATTTCAACCAGGGCTCCCGCAATTTCCTCCCTAGCTTCGCACAATGTTGTTGGATATATCTGATCAGGCCCTGGAGATTTGTCTACCTTCATACACAATATTACCTTCAGTACTTCTTCGACGGTAACACTGACTGCTCTCAAGACACTTCCATAGACTGCCCCAAGCTCCTCCATCCTACTGTCTTTCTCCTCGGTAAATACAGAAGAGAAATACTCATTGAGGTCCTTGCCCATCTCCTGTGGCTCCACACAGAGGTGACTGCTTTGATTCCTGAGAGGTTCCACTCTCTAATTACCCTTTTCCCCTTATGTATTATAAAATCTTTTGGGATCATCCTTAATGCTACCCACCTGAGCTATCTCCAGGTCCCTTTTTGCCCTTCTGATCTTCTTTTCCAGTTGACTCCTTCATTCCCGAAACTCCGCCAGGGATGCACTTAATCTCACCTGCCTATACCTGTCCAATGCATCCTTCTTGTTTTTGACCAATGCCTCAATTTCCAACGTCAGCCAAGCTTCCTTATGTTTGCCTGCTTTGCCCTTCACTCTAACGGGTACGAACATTCTGAACAATTTTCCCTGTAAACCTATGAACTTCTGTCCTGCAATGATATATATAGAAGCAGGAACGAAAGATCAGATCGTGCTGGTTTTGTGCCCCGAACTTAGAATCAGTGCCTGTAATCACCCCTCACCTATACTTACCTGGGCAAAATGCGGAGCACCACTCTTGCAAGCCCCTTGCATTTGTGAGTCCAGTAGGCTGGTCTCTGTGACAAGATGTGTAAATTAGAGGCCCTAACCCTCTCTCTTCCTCACCCCACCTCAGGAGTACCTCCGACATTCTTTGACTGTTCTGGGAATATATAAAAACTGCTATAAAGTAAAAAGAATTAAAGATTATTAAGACATTAAAACATTATTAACTAAAGCACGTGAAATTAAAATGTTAACTAAAGCAAGTGAAAATGAATAATTTAATAAAGTTTTATTAAATTATTCTTTTGTGTTATTTTCCTTATTGAAACCAGTGTGGTCTTGGATCTGCTCCAGGACTAATTCAGCATAATGCTGGGGAACCTCATCACAATCAGCTGCCCTGCAGGATTCCATGGGGAGTCTAAAGCGGAGACGGATTAGGTATCTTCAATCCATCAGCGCGTTTGTCTGTTGTCAGTGCTCTGGGACTTATTGCAGCTTACAGGGAAGAACAGGAACTTACTAATCAGCATTAGTAAGAAAAATCCAGTCAATTGAAAGTCAGCCAGGTTGGAGAAGTTCTTGGGGAGGATTATAGTGTGGCTAGAGAACCCAATCCAGGTGCATCCTCACCAGGGCTTGCTTTTGTCATTCTGTCCAGATGCTTTCTCCATATAGTGATGAATATTAGTGGGGAGAGTAGCACATTTCAAAATGTTTACTTTTTCAAATGCCTTTTAGTTAATTTAATTTTTAAGAACCACTTTACAAAGTGTTTCTCTCACCTTGCTGTGAGTGTGACCATTGTCTTGGTGTTACTCCCAGGTAGTCAAACATGACAGTCCCCAATGGTTCTTGCTGCTAATCATATTTGCAAATTCATAAGATTGTTGCCAATTAATTACCGTTTGGCTTAGTTCTTCTACTTCGGAAATGGCACTCCTGTAATGTAGCCATCGTGCAGTGGATTGCAAGAAACAATTCACTCTTAAAGATTGGGTACTTAAGTTTGATGTCAGGAGATTTCCTCACAGTTACATGAAAATAATTTGAAAACGTCAATATGGAGAGCATATATGTCCCATCATATTTCTGGTAATAGCTTCAACTTGTTGTTATCAATTACGTTGTCTGACATCTTTTAGCAATGTATGTGTTCAATTATTTCAATCAGTGCACGGTTCTATTTCCAAAGAGTGATATTGACCCATTTGAAGGGGTATTCCTAATGACCATACCTGGTTTTCAAGACTCAATTGTTCAAATAAAATTAATATCTCATCATTCAGTTGCTTGAGAAAAAATAATTGAATTGGATTGTCATTTATCTCTACAGGAGGCTGCTTCGGTTATTATTAAGAGTTATTAATAGAACCCGCAGTGACTCCTGCATTGTTCATTCTACATGCTGTCATCCATTTGGATGAGATTGATCAAAATGTGAAGATTATCCACTTCAGGATATCTTCATTTGACAGTTGTTATAATCAAATTGTACTGGCACAATTTAGATTGGCATTCATTGATTATTATATTACAAAAAAGCATTAAAACAACTCACTATCTATTACATGTCATTTCTATGAATTGGTTCCTCAAAGATGCAAACTACAAAGAGGAATCCAACTTGGGAACTTCTTAAAGTTTGATAGTCCTGATCCTAAATTATCTCATTGCCAACACTGCAATTTTTTGTATCTGCACTCTATAACTGTAATGCCATAATACTGTACCATTATATTCTGTACTCGGGTATTAATTCTTCTCTTTGCACTACCTGTTGTACTTGATTGTGCTCTAACATTGTATGATTGGACTGCATAGCACACAAAATTTTCACTGTCAGTACATGTGGCAATAATAAACCAAACTAATACCATTTCCACATTAATCTGCAGTACCTCCTTTTTTTTCTTGCCCTATTTCAAAAATCATGGGATTTGGGAAAATTGATTATCAAAATGTTGTTGCATATTAATGAAGAATGGAACTCAGAAGCTTCAGAAGGTTTTCTTTGTGTGATATCTTCCATCTCTATTGTGAACGACATGATGCAAATCTATATTACTAAAAGTCTAATCTTGACCACTTCCTGTTGTTCTGTGTATTGATTTTCCAAAAAACGCTGCCACTTACAGCTGTGATTTTTTGTCATCTTACTCAGAGTTCTCCCTCCGCTGTGCAGGACAAGAGGATTTTTCCCATCGATGAAAAATAAAAGAATTATTAGTGTTTAAAAAATGTTGAGATTCTCTCTACTGAAGGCCATGCCCCTTCCGGATAGACTACCTATATTACTGAAAGTCTGATCTTGACCACTTTCTGTTGTTCTGTATATTGATTTTAGAAAAAATTTTTGCCACTTATGGCTGTGATTTTTGGCCATCTTACTCATAGTCCCCTCCGCTGTGCAGGCAGGACAAGAGGATTTTCCCATCGATGAAAAATAAAAGTGTTTAAAAAATGTTGAGATTCTCTCTCCTGAAGGCCACGCCCCTTCTGGACGGACTATAAAGCCCGGAAGTGTTGAGTGCCTCAGTCAGTCTCTGCAAGATGGGGAAGCGAGAAGGTCATGTCTCTCAGTCTGAGCTGTGAATAACACTGAACACATGTTTATTAAACTGTGAGTGGGTTTTACTGACCTTGAGTGCCCTTAATATGGTTAGTAAATGAAAATGGGGTTGGTTTGAAGTGAAGCACTGCAAATGGCTGTTGGCGGTGGTTGGTTTGAAGCGAAGCACTGCAAATCTGAGGAAAGACATTGTTGCCATAGAGTACAGAGAATGTTCACCAGACTGATTCCTGGGATGACAGGAATTTCATATGAAGAAAGACTGGATAGCTCCGCGATGTTGGGAGTCGGCGGCCACAGCGCTCCGGAGCTTACTGCACGGTGACCCGGTAAGGCATTGCCCGCTCCCTGCCTCTCCGACCAGGTAGGGCAGACTAAGAATTAAAGTTTCCCCTCTACTTCACCCCCCCCCCCCCCGGGAAGTTTGTGGCTCCCATAAAAGCCCTCCAACACTAACTGACTAACTGTGGTGTTTACATTTAAGCAATGATTTACAGATGTTTAAGTGTCTCCCACCCTACATGGTCTCCGGGAAGAGGCAGCCACCTACAGTAGTACAGGCCTGGGTTGACCGTGGGTCGTTTCAGGTCAAGTTTGGCGCCAAACGCAAGCTTTGGTGTGCAGACGACATCCTGGAAAAAATGTTCGGTTTTCGGAGCTTTTCGGTTTTCGGAACTCCGGATAAAAGGTTGTGCATCTGTATATATTTGTGCATTTTGGTAGGGATCTGATCTTCACTCCCTCACTCTGCACTTTGGTGAAGGGAATGGGAGAATTAGTTTTAACACTCAGAGATGAGAGAATTATGCAAAAATGTTGGAGTATGTTTCTTTGGAGGCCTTCAACCAGAAAATGCTGCAGGGATTGGTATTAGTTCCACTGTTGTTTGTAATCTACATTAATGATTTGGATGACAAAGTTGTTAACATTGGTAGAAAATGTGCAGATGACACCAAAATTGATGGGATGGTGGACAGTGAGGAAGGATATTGAGTTTAAAACAGGCCCTAGATCTGTTCGGAACTTAGAGGAATTTAATTCTGACAAGTGTGAAGTGTCACACTTTGGTATGTCAAACCACAGCAAAACTTGCACTGTAAATGGTAGATCTCAGGAGACAGTTGCTGAACAGAGGTCTAGAAGTACAGGTACATGGTTCCCTGAAAGTGGCAAGTCAGGTGGGCATTATGGGGAAGAAGACACCATGGATGTTTCCACCAAATTCAAGTGCAGTTTCCTACCACTTCAAGCAGGGTGCAAGTTTCATACCATTTCATGCAGGGTGCAAGGCCACCAAATTCAAATGCAGTTTCATACCATTTCATGCAGGGTGCAAGGCCACCAAGTGAAAGGCTTGGATAGAGTGGATGTGGAGAGGATGTTTCCACTCGTGGGAGAGTCTAGAACTAGAGGTCTTAGCTTTCGAATTAAAGAACATTACTTTAGGAAGGAGATGAGGAGGAATTTATTTAGTCAGACGGTGGTTAATCTGTGGAATTCTTTGCCACAGAAGGTTGTGGAGGCAAAGTGAGTGGATATATTTAAGGGAGAGATAGATAGATTCTTGATTAATATGGGTGTCAAAGGTTATGGGGAGAAGAAAGGAGAATGATGTGAAACATAGAAACATAGAAAATAGGTTCCATTTGGCACTGTCATTCAATATGATTGTGGCTAATCATCCAAAATCAGTAACCCGCTCCTGCTTTCTCCCTATATCTCCTGATTCCATTACCCCTAAGAGCTAAATCTCTCTCATGAAAACATCCAGTGAATTTGCCTCCAAAGGGAGGAAGAGATAGATCAGGCATGTTTGAATGGTGGAGTAGACTTGAAGGATCAAATGGTCTAATTCTACTCCTATCACTTATGATCTTATGATCTATATAGAGATGGATTTGGATTGTGTATTCTGACTCAAACAGTACCTGAGTGCCTTGTCAAATACTGCTGTGGCTACATTTTTGCAGATACACACTCGGCTATAAAGGCTATATGTAGGATTTTGACAGAGGAAGGGGAGAATGGCCAATTGGTGAGAAACAGGAGAAATGTGTTGGATTCCCCTTTCTGTGCTTCCCTTTATTATTATCAACCCCCTAACAATATCCTACAAGCCAGCTTTATAAGATTAATGATGTGTTGTAAGATTCAAGACAAATTTGTGTAGCTGATTTAGATGGCAGACAGGTAACCATCCAATGCATGTAGGTGTTGACTCCATAGTCCTGTTTGAGAATGTGATTGGATGTTCCATAGAGATACCATTCCCTTCACTGCAGCCAAACTTTCAATTAGTTTAGTTTAGTATAGAAATACAGCACTTAAAGAGGCCATTCAGCCCACCGAGTCCGTGTCAACCAGTGATCCCCATACACTAGACCTATCCTACACACTGGGGACTATTTACGATTTTTACCGAAGCCAATTAACCTACAAACCTGTTTGCCTTTGTAGTGTGGCAGGAAACCGGAGCACCTGAGGAAAACCCACATGCTCACGGGATGAATTCTGTACATACAGCACTTTAGTCAGGATCAAACCCGGGTCTCTGGTGCTGTAAGGCAGCAACTCTACTGCTGCTTCACCTTGCCACCCTAATTCCGGCCAGCAAGGCAGTGCAATCGTTAGTACTGCTATCTCACAGCTCAACAATTCAGGTTTGATCCTGACCTGGGGTACTGTCTGTGTGGAGTTTGCACATTCTCCCTGTGGTTGCATGGGTCTCCACCTGGTGCTCTGGTCTTCCCATGTCTCAAAGATGAGATGTAGGGCATGTGAGAGAGAATACATTGCAAAAATATAGGACAATTAGGAGACAGAATGGGACTAATGGAATTGTTCTTTTGGGTGATGACATGAACCTAATGGGACGGATGGCTGCCTTCTGTCTGTCTTGTGATAAATAATAAGCCCTCCCTGTGCCACCAATCACTGGTGATAGTTACATTCTTAAACATAAATTAGAAGCAAGCACGTGGTATGTCTGCACACCTGACTTAGCAGCTGATACACCTCTAGCATTCTCGTTCCCAACCATACCCCCCCCCCCCCCCCCCCCCCCCCCAAAGTATTTAGCATCCGTGTCCAACTGTGCAAAGTTTAAGATAATTGTATCACCTGATGCGAACTCCCCACAGCTGTCCCTGCCATCAGTTTCAGCTTCTGCTCATTTGTGCATTGTAAATAATCAGGTAAAAAACAATCTGGCTCTTTAACTCAACACACTGATGTGTGCTGGTGCATAACTGTACATCCTGTGACAGAGCACCCTGAGAAGCAATGAAATCCTCAGAGGCTACACTTGCTCTGTGCCTGAAGGCTCGGGAAGCTAACAGAAACAAATATCTGATTTACAGTCACAGTCAGAATTCTGACAATCGCCACACATTGTGCTCTCTTCATTTGTTCTTGTTGAAGAGTTGACAGTAATATTTGCATGTCTGTGACCTGCAACCAGCACCTTCCATTTATTCTTAACTAGTCCATTGGGTTGCAGATGTGCCTGATATCTCTCAGAAGTTCTTCTCTGATCAGTGGGCTGCGATATTTGTTGCAGCCCATCTTCCGCCTTCCTCTCTGCCATGCATTTTGTGCTCTCTTCTTCCAAAGTGAGTGATGTTGAATTACTCATCGAACAGATCCAGTAAATTTGATGTCAGTGATCAAGAGCCAGAAACATTCCATATTGAAGCCTTGATGCAGCTGAAATTTCACTGAAGTGGGAATTTTTTTTTTTTTTTAAAGTTGAGGATAAGTTTTAGTTACTAGCTGTAGCCAGGTAAGCAAATGTATCAATTTCCCACTGCTATTTTTTTTTACATTCATATTAAAAATAGTCTCGTCATTATAGCTTGAGAGTATACACTGTAAGTAAATTTGTAACTGCAGATTTTTACTTGACAGCAATAAGTATTCTTGAAAAAAACTTCAAAGCAGTGTCGTGAAGGTTTGGATATGCAAGGAAATAATTCTGTATATTGAGCATCCTGTCACAACTTTGGTGAGAAGTAGTACCTCATGCACCCCCTTTATCTCAGGAGGCTGTAACCAAACTACATTAGCTACTACAGATCCCATTTCAACTTATCCACATTGCCCGGACACCACACTCCTCCTGCTCACCTCCTAAGCATCTGCCGCCAATGGCAGGTGGTGGGAGCAGCAGGTTTTCTCACATTCCTGGCGAAGCACATGTCTCCCTAACCCTTCCACTACCCCACCCTTCTCCTTTACCACCTCTTGCTCATCCTCACCTGTGCAAGAATAACATCAGTGTCTTATTAAATCAGGAAACTGCCCTTAGGCCAAGTCCAACATTCATCCTAAGTGCTTCAAGTTCAACAGCCAATGAAAATAAAAGTAAACACAAAAACAGAAGATACTGTAACGCTGGAATATAAACAAATAATGGCAGAAACACTGAGTAGGTTTAGCCAGTATATGTGAAAAGTGACACAGCGTTAATGTTTCAGGTCCAAGACTGCATTCTTATTTGAAATATTAACTTTATTTCTATTTTGCACAGATGTCTGCAATGTTTCCGACATTTTCTGGTTTAATCTCCAAATTCTAATTGTACACCGTCCCTTTAAGTATAATTGAAATTACATCACACTCTTGCCCATTACAATTGCTGTGTGGCCTTGAGACATGAAACCCAGAAGTCAAAATTAACTGGTCCAGTTGAACTGAGATTTCAGACTGTGAGGCACTCTGGTGATTTCCAGGCTTTCCCCAGATGGTTCAATCTCATTGCAGTAGAAGATATATTGATGCATATCAGGCCAATGTACATCAGTCCCATCAAAATATGATAGCATGCACCTATACGTGAAATAGAGAATCCATTAAAATTGACATTCAGAGTCTTTGATGGGTTTTCCTCCTAAACACACTAAAACTGTCATTTTAATGTCAATGAATGGAATTTCCATCCCATTCACAAATTTGGCATCAATAATTTTGATTGTGAAAATATACTATTCTACATGTGATTGATCAAACCACGTCATACTACAGACTGAAATAACAGCACCTTTTGAAAGACAATTTTATGTTTTTTTACGTTTTCTTATGATGCACAAGGTCACCACCAGGCCACTCTGCCAGCTCTCAGAGCATTCCCATCAATCCCATTCCTGCACTTTTACCCTGTACCCCATTCTCTCATACATGCCCATCAAGTTCCCCTCACCCCCAATCCCCCTCAAACAACTACAGCAGGTATAATTTACAGAAGTCAATCAATCATTCAATCAGCACATATTATTTAACATGTGGGAGGAAACCAGAGCACCAAGGCGTAAACCACACAGTCACTGAGATCTGGATCTGGATGTAATACGCTGAAAAGCTACAGGTAGAGCATCACTCAGCACGATGAAGGTGTTGTGGTGAGGATGTGGAAACTCCACACAGGGAGCACCAGAACTCGATATTGATCCTGGAACTCCAGAGTTGTGAAGGACCAGCAATACCTACTGTATAAAAATGTCCAAAACGTACAATGTGACAATATATGCATGAATATAGCAGATTGATTAAATCAAAATATAATTGTGCAATTGATTAACATTAAAATATCAAAACTACGACACCATTTTGTTCATCACTAGCACTGGTTACAGAAAGGTGCATCCAGGCTTCTACTTTCCAAAGTAGTGGGCAGCAAGTGAGTGCATTCTTCTTACCAGCTGTACATGTCTGATCTCTTGGATGAGGATAAACACGAAAACCTTTCTTTACCCATGCCTGAAGTGGGCATTAGGCTCTTTGCATCAAAAAGTAAGAGACTAGGAATGCCCTTCCATATTAGTTTGCACTGGTATAGCCCAGCTTAAAGATTGCCTGCAGGTAAAGAAGAACTTGATATTAGTATCGGTTCATTATTGACATATGTACTGTGATACAGTGAAAAACATGGTGCCATCCAGTTAAATCATACTATGCATGAGAACAATCAAACCGTACACAAGTACAACAGGTAGTGCAAAGAGAAAAATGCCAAATGCTAAATATATAGTGTTGCAGCATTGTAGCATTACATTTGCAGAGAAAGCGCAGATAAAAGAGTGCAATAAGGTAGATAGGGAGATCAGGACCACACCCTAGTTTACGGGAGGACCATTCAGAAGTCTGATAACAGCAGGGAAGGCACACTAATCCTGAATCTGGTGATACATATTCTCAAACTTTTCTATTATCTGCCTGACGGAATTGGAGAGAAGAGAGAATGACTGTTGAAAATGGTCCTTGATTATGTTATCTGCTTTCTTGAAATCAGTTTGTGTGATGGACTGGGCTATATTCACAACTCTGCAATTTCTTGTAATCTCGGGCAGAGCTATTACCAAATCAAGCTGAGATGCATCTTGACAGGATACTTTCAATTGTGCATTTTTAGTTATTTAACTGTAAACCTGCAATCTAATAGTGGCCACCACATCCCAATCCACCACAAAGCCTGAGCTCATTCCTGGACCTAACTTCCATTTTCTCTACCCTGGGCCACTGTTCACTCCATCTTCAAACTGCTAACCTATATGCCCCTGCACTTCTTCCAGACCTGGTCTACAATCACACTGTTACTCATGTCCTCATGGCCACATCCTCAGCTACATAGGTTCCTGATTACATCTGATGAATACTACAGGGGATATGCCAATATATATTTGTAATTGGAAGGCTTGTTCACAAAAGATTCCATAAAAGATTAGACCTAACTCTTCTTGCTCATTGTAGTGACGTTATATAGCCTTCCAAAGGAATCCAATTCATTTTCAACATGACAGTTCAAAAGGTTTAAATTGAACCTTCCAAGTATCTATTTGAGTGAGGCAGGTGGCTTGGCAATGGTCTGTTCAGGCTGTCATTTCCCAAATTGAAGCTCAACAAGATGTCTGGTGAAGCATTAATGTCGACAGCTGTAGGAGATTAAGTACCAGTGCTGGTAATAAATAAGGTACAAACAGTGGAAAGATGAAGCACTCACAAGATTAACATGTCTAAGGCATACACAATTTGCAGACAGAAACTGTTGTGCATCCTCTGAACGATTATGGTCCCCATTGTTTAAAAATATCTAATTTACATGATATGCACATTGTAGCAGCTTGATTACATAAGCACAAACTGATGTTTGAGATCCAACTGTTCCAACTTTAGATGGTCCTCAACTCACAGCCATTGCAGTGGGTTGTCAAGATAGTTGTCATTGGTGGATCTTGGCTACAAAGTTAAATTTTGGTGCCATTCATTAGACTATGAAGATTTACGAGTCTGAGTCATTTTGCATTCTGAAGCCATTGGCATAATCCTTATGCAATATCACTTTCGTGCTAGTCACCAATCCACTTTCTGCACATAACATAGACATGAACACCTCACTGTTAACATTATTGTATGTCTGTTGTTCACATTGAGAGCAAGGAATTTCATTGCACCCTTGTATATAACACTAAACTAATCCAATTTAATCGAGAGAAGCTTGTGAAAGTAGCTGGGAGACTCAATGCACTTACTTTAATAGAAGGGGAATGATGTATAATTAACTGTTGAACCCCATCTGGCTCAATGTCTTTATCCTTAATGTTAAGATATGAAGTTTTGTTAGCAATCATTTATGAAAGTTTGCACAGCTGATGTTGTTTTTGTTGGTTTGATCTTGGGGATCATTTGCAATCAAACCATTAGCAAAGGCTGATTAGTGACATATGATGACGGGTGTCCCAGATGTTGTTCTATAACTCTGCTGGCCTGAAAAAAAAGTTAACTGATTAGTAATATAGTTAACAAATATAACTAATAGTTAACTAATACAGTTTAGTTTAATTTAGTTTAATTGAGTTTAGTTTAGTTTAATTTCCTGCATAGAAATAGGCCATTCGGACCACTGAGACCATGCCAACCAGTGATTCCATACACAAGCCCAATTCCACATAATATGAACAATTTACCATTTTTACCAAAGCCAATTAACCTACAAAACCTGCATGTCTTTGGAATGTGGTAGGAAACCGGAGTACCCGGAGAAAACCCACGCAGTCACGGGGAGAATGTACAAGCTCTGTATAGGTAGGATTGAACCTGGGTCTCTGGCAGTGGCAGGCAGCATCTCTACCACTGTGCCACCCTAATTGTTGATTAATATCAGTTGACAATTTCAATCTTAGCAAGTTCTGAGAGTACCTTAAGAACAGTGAACTAAATTGTCTCAAACAGGTAAAGTTTTTAAAAAACTGTAATATTTCTATCTATATGTAGATAGTTCTTCTCTAAGGCTCAGGGCATCATGATGTGCAACAGAAGACAGATTGATGGTTAGCAGCACTGGGCATATTTACAACATTAACATGGTGAACATGATGCCAGCTGCCTGAATAGATTCTTACATTGTGCTGAAAGCGCTCTACTATAAAGCTGTTGAGCTTTTGAGAATTAGCACAATGGCATTTACAAGTTGGCTAGGTGTGAGAACATATGCTCATTGATTCAGAGCTCGCTTACATGATTGCCTTGCAGAGAACTAAACATCTGCTGCTGCGGTTCTTCATTTTCAACTGTTTGATTTGGAAAAGTGGATGTTCATGTTGTGGTTAGAGGAATGTGTCTACTTGCCTTATGATTGATTTGTGCTTTGTTTAATATAAATTCCAATGAGCTTATAGTTGCAATCTTTTTTGTGAGATTCCTGACATTTTTAGTCTTTCTTCATTGATATACTCGTAGATTACTATAATCTGCAGATGATTTGTAGCCTATAGATTTTTTGGGGGGCCTGGAATATGTTCTGGGATTCAGCAAAAGTTATGGCAATCAGTGGGAAGCCAAGTGAGGACATTCCACTATGTCACTTTAGTTAGTTAATATAATCTTATTAATAAGCTTCACCTATCCTGATCAAAAGACTGGGGAGGACAGAATTTGGTGACTTTCAAAAGCAACAAACCTTTCTTACTATAGAGCAACAGTCTGAATGGGTCTGTTGGGTTTGGGCCTAATTTTCCAGTGAGATATTTATTGTTTTTTAATGATATTTAGGAAATCATTCAGCGCTGTCAATGTCAAGGAAATAACAATGTAATTTGTCATCAAAAGGGCTAACCCATTTTTAATGTGCTGTCTATTTATATATGAAGTGCCTTTGAGCTTTCAGTTGAGATACATCAAGTTAAAATTTTCAGCTAAAATGAGCTGAGAACTGTCAGGCAATTCATAATTGTGTTTTCCTGAACACATTCAGAATGACAAAGCGGATGCTAGGTTCCACTGGGTTAAACCTGTGTAATTACTATTCCTTTACAATTTTAGATTCTATTCTTTTTTCTTTTTGTATGTTTTATTTCTGTACTTTCCATGACAAAAATTGTTCCAAGTCTGTCCACCTAAAGAGAAGAAGGACAACATCTGAACAATCCATTTATTTTTAGATACAGCTGTCAGGTGGAGAATTGAAAATGTCACCTAAACAGCTCAGGCTGCATGAAAGAAAACTGTAATGTGCAAATTGACAAGAGAATGTGTTATTTAGAAGAAAGGTCGGCCAACATTTATCAGGTCAAATTCACTCATATTTAAGTATACAGTAAGTTTATTCAAGTATAAATCCCACCATAATACATGGGAAATTTTAATTCTGTTCACCAAATTATCTATTTGTTTTTTAATTATATTATTTTCAATGGTGAATAAATTGATGTAAAAACACATTTTGTTCCATCATGTTCTGTACAGAAGGAAATTAACTGGTCAGGCCTAGACTTGGCTCTAGATCCATCAAGATGATGATAAGCAATTAGGCACAGAAAATAAAATTGGTGCTTGTTAGTAATGACCAGATCCTGTGAATTAATTACTTAAACAAAAGAGAGTCTCAGCTGATGGTTACCAAACCCTACTTTATCCATATCTATCTATCTATCTATCTATCTATCTATCTATCTATCTATCTATCTATCTATCTATCTATCTATCTATCTATCTATCTATCTATCTATCTATCTATCTATCTATCTATCTATCTATCTATCTATCTATCTATCTATCTATCTATCTATCTATCTATCTATCTATCTATGTCTGTGGCTGCAGGCTGGCTATGTGTGTTTCTGCCTGACTTGTGGCTGCCAGCCTTTGATTCGTTGCCACGACAACACCCGACCCACAAACACCCTGATTTTTTTCCATTTCGGAAGAGATTTCACTTTTCATTCCAAGTATCCACTCCTCATTAAATTTTGTCGTGTTTATGTACACATTTTAATCAAATCCTTCTCCCCCCCACTCACTCATTTTGTCGCCTCCTGCTGGCCAGCGACCATAACGGCTGCTGGTGCCCGCATCTCGCCTCAAAGACGCCATTTAAAAACAGCCACATTGCTGATTCCTGAGCCGCTTGAGTTGGAGGACCACGTCTCCCGTGGGGGCTATGGGTAAGGAACGGCTGCGTTGGGGGAGCAGACCCAACGGGTCTGCACTTGGTCTAGTATATTACTAAAACTCTGGGATCTTGACCGCTTTTGGTTCACTGTGCTGCGATTTCTGACAGAACGCCGCCACTCACGGCCGTCATTTGTGGCCACCTCGCTCAGAGCATCCCTCCGTCTTCCGGGACCGGATCATTTTACCCATCAATGAAAAATCAGAGAGATATTAATGTTTCTAAAAAATTCCCCATTCTCTCTGCTGCCCCCGCTGGCGGCAGGGGGAGGGACTATAAAACCCGGAAGTGTAGTGCCTCGCTCAGTCTCTGCCAGACCCAGGAAGTGAAAGGGTCACGGCTCTCTGAGCTGCGAATAACACTGAATGCATGTATACTCCACGGTGGATGCGGCTCTAAAGTGGCTGCAGCCCAATTGTTTGCCTCACCTTTTTTAAATCTTTGTGTTCACAAAATGAATTTTGGTTGTCGGGTGGCTGCAGCCCAATTGTTTGCCTTGCCTTTTTAACAAGTTTGTGTTCACAAAATGAATTTTGGTTGTCGGGTGGCAGCAATCCAATTGTTTTCCTTGCTTTTTTAACAAGTTTGTGTTCACAAAATGAATTTTGGTTGTCGGGTGGCTGCAGCCCAATGGTTTGCCTCGCCATTTTAACAAGTTTGTGTTCACAAAATGAATTTTGGATGTCGGGTGGCTGCAGCCAAATTGTTTGCCTTGGCTTGGCTTTTAAAAGCGTTGCAACAATTGGATGCCAGCCAAAGAATCGATTTGTCCCACAGTGTCTATACTAGCCCTCTGGAAACCAGTACCTTCGGCCCGCAACACCCATACTAGCGCAACAGAAAGCCCCCCCCCCCTACTGGCGAGCAATATTGGAATTGGTGGAGGGGTGGAATATTGCGTTGGTGGTCAGCTCTCCCGTGTGATGCTGGGACCCACTTTGTCTAGTATTCTGAAGTTAACTGCCCCATATAACATCATGTTTCTAGAACCATAGAACATTTACCCCAGACAACATTCAACCCAACACGTCTGTACCGTTGGGAAAAAGATCAACTCAACTTAATCCCACGTTCCATCGCTTGTTCCATTGCCCATGTTGGTCACAGTTCAAGATAATTCAGGACACTTCTGAAACATAGCAAAAGTTTCTGCCTCCACCACCCTTTCACGAAGTGAATTGCAGAACACTTACCATTCTCTGGTGAAAAATATTATCCTCATATCCCCATATTCTAAATAGTTTAGGCAATGACATTTCTCCCAAATACTTTATTATAATTTTTAATAACTATTTCATACTTCTGGCTTTTTTTTAAGTCAACCAGTATTTCTTTTCTAGTGAAGAGAACATCCGTATTTCCAGTTTTGAAAGATACTGACAAGAGTGACAAGTGGCAGGGTGAATAAACAACCAGACAAGCACTTACAGGTTTGCACAGGTCATTAGGCATTAGATTCACTCCCATCAGACTATCTGAAGATGTTATTTTAAATGGAATATTCCCAGTATAGGTCCACAATCAATGTTCCGGCAACTGGTGGGCAGGCTCTTCCTTTAATCCAGACAAAATTACGAGAGCGCACTTGAAATTCCCTCCAGAAATACCCCCGAACATGTGATGCCTAGGCCGAGTGAGTGGCCAGTCTCGATCTTATTGGGACTTCCTAGCCGATTGGTGGGTTGAATTTTCCCCCTGTGGCCGGGACTTGGAACTCCGGCCTGGATGGACCGACGGATCCGTTCCCATAGCTGACTTTGTGGGGAGATATTTCGGCTCTTCAGCTGCCTGGCTGGATCATTACAGTACTGTTGGAATCCTCTCAGAGGCCATGACCTCTATTGATCTAGCGAACCGAATAATCTAGAAAGGCTTTGGAACCAAGTTGGAAAATCAGTGGTGGACCTGTACTAGTAATGGTGTATTTATTGAATGGCTGCAAACACCCATCTAGTACTGCAATATCCCTCAGGAAAGGAAATCCACTATTCCACTATTTCTAAAAATCATTAAAAAATGTGGATGCCAGAAAACTGAAATAAAAATAGAAATGGCTGCAACAGCACAGCAGGTCAGGCAGCACCTGTGGAAGGAGTAACAGTTAACATCTCAGGTTGAAAACTCTTCATCAGAACTGAGGGATATTCAGACTGAAATGTTGACTGTTTTTATTTCCACTGATGATATGATTAAAAGACATTTGGACAGATACATGAATATTGAAGGTGTAGAGGAATGAGAGCCATACAGCGGCAAATGGGAATAGCTCAGATATGCTCCTTGGTTGGCATGGTCAAGTTGGGCTGAAGGGTCTGTTCCCTTGGTGTATATATCTATGACTCCATGATCCTGCCTGATTTTCTGATTTTTTTCAAGCATTTCTCTTTTTATTTCAAGCTGCTAATCTTACTTGGTCTGGCCTATGTTTGCATCTCCAATTCTTTTCATGCAGTTGGGTCTTAGCTGATTCGTTATTCAGATTCAGATGGGTTTAAACAAGAATTGCCAGCCTTGTTGGAACAAGTGCACAAGTACTTGAAGGTCTGCTATCACCATGGTAAATCTTCACTGCATTGTTCCATGGTCTACACCTTTATGGCATTATTGATTGCAGAACAATGCACCAAATGAGGTTCTACTCAAGGTTAATTTTAAAATCTTGAATCGCAGTTATTCCACTGGAAATATTGTGTTTACATTTTATGGACCAACTGACCACTGAAAAATATTTTTTGTAAATAATGGTATGCATGAGATAATGGTCAGGTTATGATAATGACCCGAAAGGAAGCAGTGAGAAGTAATTGCTTATTTCAACAATTCTTCAATTTTCTAATTGGAACATCAGCACACAAAGGCAAACTGTTACATCGTAATCTCAAGTCATGTATCCATTCAGTTTATGATTAGACACTAACTACACTTACACTCCCAGTATGCTTTAAATTTGGTAAGAGCTTCCAATGACACATCTGCACCACCTCTCAGGGGGTTCATTTTCAAATTCATCGGTTGATTTCACCAATGTATCAGCTCATCAGCTGCTGCAACACTAGTTCATCGTTACTCTAGACTTGACCATTCTTGGCTGGCCTCACTGCTTCCAAACTTTATAAACTTAAGGTAATTGAAAATTCCGTTGCCTATGTCCTAACTTACATTGTCCCACTCATCTCTCACCTACACTTGGTCTTAGTTAACAAACACCTTATTTCTCATCTATGCTTTCATAGAAACATAGAAACATAGAAACATAGAAATTAGGTGCAGGAGTAGGCCATTTGGCCCTTCGAGCCTGCACCGCCATTCAATATGATCATGGCTGATCATCCACTCAGTATCCCGTACCTGCCTTCTCTCCATACCCCCTGATTCCCTTAGCCACAAGGGCCACATCTAACTCCCTCTTAAATATAGCCAATGAACTGGCCTCAACTACCCTCTGTGGCAGAGAGTTCCACACCCCCAATTGACCTTGACTGTCTCCATTTGGGCCAGCTATTTCATTCTTGCAATGCTCCATAATTTCTCCACTCTCCAATCTATCCCTCTGTTCCAATCCCAGGTTTTAATTGCCCCAATTGTGGCAGCTACATCATTAACTCCTGTCACCATTAATTTAGGAATCCCCTTCCTGAACCATCCCAAAATGCTATCTATCAATTCTCTTTTAAAACGCTCTTTCAACTCTTGACACCTTTGACAAACGTTATGGTTAAATACTCTTACTTAACCCTTACATGGGTTGGTAACGTTCTTAGGGTGCTCTACAAAAACTAATTATCAATAAATTCGGATGACACGACAAGATTGAGTGATAGCCAGGGCTGTGAGTCCATCCCTGGTGCTGTGGCTGAACAGGGAGGAGTGATGTCAGAACCATAGTGGTGGGGGACTCGATAGTCACAGGTGCGAACAGGAGATTCGGCGGCAACAGGCAAGACTCCAGGATGTTGTGTTACCTCCCTGGTGCCATGGTCCAGGACATCTCGGAGCAGCTCCACAGCATCCTCAAGAGTAAGGGGGAGCAGCCGGAGATTGTTGTGCATGCTGGCATAAATGATATAGGTAGGAAAAGGAAGGAGATTCTGCAACCGAGTTTATGGAATTGGGGAAATGACCGAAAAGCAGGACCTGCAAGGTCGTGATTTCAGGATTGCTTCCACTACATCATGCTAGTGAAGGTAAGAAGATAAGATAGGGAAAATGAATGTGTTGCACCTTAACTGGAAGGGGACCAACATCCAAGCGGGCATGTTTGCTAATGCTACATAGGAGGGTTTAAACTAGATTGGCAGGGGCAAGAGGCATATGAGAGGCTAGAAATTGGTATGGAGGGTGGTGTGGGAAAGGTTAGTCAACAGAATAGGCAGGTGAAAGGCAGAGAGTGAGGAAGGAGTGTTGGTTTAAACTGCATGTAATTTAATGCAAGAGTCCTGAGGCAGAATGAAATGTAGATGGAATCAATGGTGGGGAGTCAGGTTTGTGCAGTGGATGGCCACAACCACAACTCTCTGCGATTTTTTGCAATTTTGGGGCAGATTCAAGCTGTGATGCAGTCTGACAATATGTTTTCTATGGTGTGAGTCATTGGAGACTTGCTGAATTTTCACAGTTTCCCGAGGAAATAGAAGCATTTATATGACTTCTTGGGTATTAGTTTAACGCGGTTTTTCCACTAAAGATTGTTGGTAATATTTACTCCAAGGAAATTGAAGCTCTCACCCATTTTCACTGCGGCACCATTGATGCTGACTGGGGCATGTCCTCCATAACGCTTCCTGGTTGATAACTATCTCCTTCATCTTGCTGACAATGAGGGAGAGGTTATTGTCCCGACACCATTCACTAAGTTCTCTATCTCCTTCCTTTATACTGTCACTTCATTATTTATATCGGGCCCACAACTATTAGTTTAGTTTAGATATACAATGCGGAGCAGCCCCGTCGGCCACCAATAAGTGATTCCTGCATACTAACACTATCCTATACACAAAAGGGCCAATTTACAATTTCACCGAAGCCAACTAACCTACAAACCTGTACATCTTTGGAGTTTGGGTGGAAACAGGATCACCCAGCGATAACCCACACAGGTCACGGGGAGAATGTACAAACTCCGTACAGACAATACCAGTAGTCAGGATCGAACGCAGGTCTCTGGTGCCGTGAGGTAGCAACTCTACCGCTGAGCCACTATGCCGCCCAGCCACAGTGCTGTCATCTGTAAACTTAATGTCATCTGCAAACCAGGATGCTAAAATAGCGGCAGCATCTTGTTGTATAGGTTAGCACCACACTATCCCTGCTGCTACTTAACAATCCATTTTTTAGCTACATTGCAGTTTCTTTTGGGGCAGTTGAGATTCAAAGCTCAGGGACTTATTGTGCAAATGGGGCACAAATCTGATTTTATTGTGCAACCAAACATGAAAGTCCCAGAGAATTAAGAGTGGGTTCCGAAGGATGATGAAAGGGCATTTTAACAAAATATCGTCAGAAGCATTAGGTAACAATGGAGTCCCCTTGGGTGGACATTTACTCTTTCTGGACAACAGCCACCTCCAGAGACTGCTTCAACATGCATTTGTGTTGTGCATCCTCAGTTCCCCGCTAAAGTCACACAGATACTCAAAGGGCGGCACTGTGGCACAACAGTAGAGTTGCTGCCATACAATGCCAGAGACCCGGGTTCGATCCTGACTACGGATGCTGTCTATATGGAGTCTATACATTTTCCCCAATGACTGAGGGGTTTTCTCTGGGTACTCTGTTTTTCTTCCCACATTTCAAAGAGGTTTCCATGCTAATTTGGCATAATTAAATTGTAAATTATCCCAAGTGTGTGGGATAGTGTTAGTGTATAGGGGTCGCTAGTCAGGGCGGACTCAGTGGGCCAAAGGGCCTGTTTCTGCGCTGTATCTCTAAACTAAACTAAGCAACATTTTCTTTGTGCAAAACAGTCAATTTTATATTCATGCCATTCAAGGTGGTAAGCTATGTGGCAAACCTATGTGGCAAAGCTATGTGCCAAATGGAAATGGAGTGACGGAGCTACATTTTTACAAATTCACTGTAACTCAGCCACCTGAATTTGATTGTTGCCATTCACATCACACGCCAAACTCAAGAAGTTAAGATTAGGACTGAAAGGTCGTCTGCGAGGCATCAGCGGTTGTGAAGGTGAGGGAGTAAAGTTAATGTCACATCCAGGAGAATAAGAAAAGAAGCCAATCCAGGATAAGAAGTTGAGAACAATAGCAGGAAATGCAAGACGGACAAGTTTGTAATTGGGACTGGTGGTTGCCTTGAGGCAGCAAGAAGATACAGATCTTAACATTCTGGGAAAGGGTAAAATAATACAGGTTCATTGATGTTAGACAAGAGAAAGACAAGCAGCAAAGGGACAAAGAACTGAGGAGAATTAGATAGTGACTGTGACACATAAGGACAGGAACTCGCCAGAGTCGGTGAGGTGAAACACAAGAAATGTCAGTTGGCAAATGGGTAGAAAATTATTTATAGATAGAGTCATAGAGTGATACAGCGTGGAAACAGATCCTTCGGCCCAACTTTCCCACTCCGGTCAACATGTCCCAGCTACACTCGTCCCACCTGCCCAGGTTTGGACCATACCCGTCCTATCCATGTACTAAATAGAAGCTAAATATAGAGGTAGCAGCTGAAGATGTGGCCCATAACCAGCAATATTTATGTGATGACCGTGAATAACCTTTATGTCTTTACAAAACTATCATGCTTTTGAATGTTCAACCATTCTGAACTTAAGTGGGCAATCAATTAAAAAAAATGGAAGATGACTGAACTTTATTGCCTTTCCTCACATTGGGAAACATTGATTCTGCTGTGTTGGGATGTTTATGTTAAATTCTATCTTGTGTTCCTTTTTATTCATGTGGCTGTATGATAACTCAAATTTCACTGTACTAATTGGCGCATGTGACAATAAATGTAAACTTGGACTTGAACTTAAAAAGAGAAATTATTTCATATGGCAAAGTGTCTTAAATTCCATGCGCCTCATGCACTAATCTAAACACGACTTTAACATTTCAGTTTTAAGCAATCAAAAATTGAAGCATGTGAGTGTCTCGGATAAAACAATAACCAATTGTATTTATCAGTGGCGATAGTGGTCTCTGGGTGATTAAAAGCACATGGAGAGGTACCCATGTCACTAACAGAAGCTCCAACTATAATGAACAGGGAAATTGGGGTGTCACTCATGAAAATGTTATAGAATCATAGTCATAGAGTCATTGATGTTAGACAAGAGAAAGACAAGCAGCAAAGGGACAAAGAACTGAGGGGAATTAGATAGTGAGTAGAACATAATGACAGGAACTCGCCAGAGTCGGTGAGGTGAACAGGGTGGAAACAGTCCATTGAATCCAACTTGCCCACGCCAACCAACATGTCCCATCTACACTTGTCCCACCAGCCTGTGTTTGACCCATATCCTTCTAAACCTGTCCTATCCATGCACCTGTCTAATTGTTTCTTAAACGTTGCAATAGCCCCTGCCTGAACTACCTCCTCTGGCAACCCTTTGTGTGAAAAAGTTACCCATCAAATTATTGCAGAAATATATGATGATTGACATTGTTACAGAGGCAAGAATGGGCTTATTGTACAAAATCATTCCTTGGTGCACTATACTGTATGTTGAGCAGAATGCACACATTGCATCCCACAACAGCACAGGGTGCACCCACCATATTGTTGGTAGTCACATGGAGCCATTTATCCACCGATCTCCCCAGATCCCCAAGGGATGTACCGATCAAATTGAAGAGCAAATTTGAAAAGGAATTGTAAGAAATGAAGTGGATTGTAGCCAAATAAGCTAAATCTAGGCAACCCTCCATGTAATGAAAGAGATGCCTGGAGGACGCATTACATGCCCAGATCTCAAAGACTTGAAAGATTTAAAAAAAAAATTCACAGGTGCTGGAAATCTGAAATAATAAAACAGAAAATGCTGAAGTTACTCAGCAGGTCATGCAGCATCAGAGAAGAGAGAAACAGTTAATATTTCAGCTTGATAATCTTGCATCAAAACTGGTGTTTTCTGACAAAACTGGTAAATCAACTGAAATACCAGCCAGACCAACGAATATCATGGGATCTGATTTGTTAATTGTCAGCCAGAAATCACAAGTAAAAACGGCTACTACAAGTTTCCATTCATCAGAAGAATGAATGACTTGAGTTGCAATAATCATTCGCAATCATTGAGTTGCAGCAATTCTAAATCAGTTTGCAGAACCAGGAACTCCCAAACAACCATGGGAATGTTGCTTATGTTTGTCTTGCTCTTAAACTTCAGAATTCCCTCATTAAACCTTGCAGCCTCTCCCTTCTTCAAATCTACCTCAGTGGCTACACTTTCTTTGTAACCTGTAATTTTTTCTGCTAATACTCTGACGAAGCACCATGGGATGTTTGGCGAACTGTGTAGAAAGGAACTGCAGGTGTTGGTATATACAGACGATAGACAGAAATTTTGAAGAAGAAA
Source organism: Leucoraja erinaceus (assembly GCF_028641065.1). Lineage (NCBI taxonomy): Eukaryota > Metazoa > Chordata > Chondrichthyes > Rajiformes > Rajidae > Leucoraja > Leucoraja erinaceus. The sequence goes on from NC_073377.1 coordinate 86,258,115, forward strand.
ATGTCCCAAGTTCCCAACCCAAAACATCACCAATCTTTTTTCTCCAGAGATGCTGCCTGACCCACTGAGTTACTCCAGCTTCTGCACAACATAGAGTGCACCAGTGAATGACTGTGTCTATTGTCACATGTTTGAGTCTGATATCTATTTATAGCAATATGTACTCAATATACTTGTTAAAGCCCTGTCCAACTGTGCGAGTTCATTCAAGAGTTCTCCCGAGTTTGCCCTGATTCGAACTCGGAAATTTACGGTAATGGCCACTCGTAGGTACTCAGGGCTCTCGTGGACATTTTTCAACATGTTGAAAAATCTTCATGAGTCTTCCCGAGCTTACCGCGTTTCCCCAGTACCTGCCTTTAGCGTTACGAGCCACTAAGAGACTCCGACGTACCCACTACGTACATTCTACGTGCTTACCACAAGTTTGATTTGTTTTTAAACTCGGGAGAGCTCTTGAATGAACTCATACAGTGGGACAGGGCATACTCTGTCAGTTTGCATTGTGCAGTGCCAAGAAAGAAGGTGAATCATGTGCGCATGTGGAATTCACCCTAGTGGCAATCAGAAGCATATCAAGGAGAAAATATTTATTTGGCAGGATTATACAACGTTGTTTTTGTTTAATGTTTAAGTAATCCAGGTTATTGGATAAATTATATATGTAGGAAGAAACTGCAGATGCTGGTTTAAACCAAAGATAGACACAAAATGCTGGAGTAATTCAGTGGGACAGGCAGCATCTCTGCAAAGAAGGAATGGATGACGTTCCCGGTCAAGACCCTTCTTCAGACTGAGAGTCAGGGGCGGGGAAGAGGGAGATACAAGGATAAGGAAGTATGGACTCCTGTATATGTGAGGCCAAGCACAGGTTTGGCGATCATTTCGCTGAACACCTCTGCTCAGTCCCCCTAAACCTATCTAATCTCCTAGTTGCTAAACACTTTAACTCTCCCTCCCATTCCCACACTGACCTTTTTATCCTGGGCCTCCTCCGATGTCAGTGAGGCCCAGCACAAATTGGAGGAACAGCACCTCATATTTTGCTTGGGCAGCTTACACCCCAGCGGTATGAATATTGACTTATCTAACTTCAAGTAACCCTTGCTTTCCCTCTCTCTCCATCCCTCTCCCTTTCCAGTTCTCCAACCAGTCTGAATGTCCCTGATTACATTTTATCTCTGTTTGCTTTGTTGTTACCTTCTCCTATCTAACAATGATCTATTCTATTCCACATTTTCCTTGATCTCCACCCCCTTTGGTGTCTCATTCTCCAACCTTACACTTCCTTTTGTCTTTATCTCCCCTTCCCCCTCCCCTGACTCTCAGTCTGAAGAAGGGTCTCAATCTGAAACGTCGCCCATTTCTACTCTCCATAGATGCTGCCTCTCCCGCTGAGTTACTCCAGCATTTTGTGTCTATATTTGGAGAAATTATATAATTAGCTTTGTACCTGTTGCAGTTATTCTGCAGATAGTGTAAAAAATCATTGCTCACCAGAATTCAAACTGCAAATTGGAAAACTAACAGCTGTATTGTAATTGCAAAGAATCTAGTAATATCATAAGTAAAGATTTTATAAATCTTTGTAATTGCAAAGAATCTAGTAATATCATAAGTAAAGATTTTATAAATCTTTATGTATTATTTCTTATATATTAACTATAATATGAAGTTTCATAACATAGACGAGATGAGAATTACTGGCCTTTTTTCCATTAATATCACCCATTAAAAAAATTAATACACTGTGCATTTTTGACACAATAGCGTATACCAATTTGATTCAATTTACTTTAAAATTTCATTTGTACTACCATTATCCAAGATATATTTCGCTTCAGACAAAATCCCAAATATGTCGAGTGAGGCTATTCTTTGAAGTACAGATGTAAACCTGGTCATGGGCTGCTGTGATCTATTGGTGAAGTATTTAATTAGGGTTTTCAGTTCAATCATCAGCCAGCTTTGAGCCATGATGATCCTTGTGCCTGAAGCAGAGCAGTTGTTATTACAATATACAATGCCATGTCACATAGCCAAAGGTCAGCATGTTATACTGAATCCAGATTAACACTGTGGATCTCTGATGCATGATATCTTGCCCAGAAAACCTTCAGATATATTCTTAATGTGATGTTCCACAAAACCTTTGAGATGTAAATCATTTTGAGCTTCATCCATTCTTTTGCAATCATTTATTTGTAATATCATAGAATGTACCTTTTGGAAAGTAATTTTCAAATAACTTGAACTTTACATAAAATATTTGCATCTCATTCATGTATGTATCAGGAGCCATTTTGCAGTCTTGGGAAATGCTAAGCACGCGGAAAATTAATTATTTTCCGTTTTCCAAACAAGATTTTAACGTTGACCTTCAAAGCATATTAATTTTAAAATAACATAGCTGTAGCAGTAACTTTGTTTTGATGTTCTTCCTGTCATTAATAAACTCAGGAATTTAACAATGAAAAATAATTTTTCTTAATGTTCAAAATGGAAAGAGATATGCATTAAAACATTTAACAAGTTTTGTGATTTACTAAAGATTATAACTTAATATAATATTAGTTCAGGGATATTATCAATTGAGATGTGGATCTTTGGGAGGTTGAAGGAAACCGGAGCACTCAGAGGAACATGCGGTCACAGGGAGAATGTGCAAACTCCACACAGTCAGCACCAAAGATGAGGATCAAACCCAAGTCTCTGCATCATGAGGCAGCAGCTCTATCAGCTCTACAGCAGTGCCACCCATTGAATGAATGGTTGCGGATGGAGTGGCTATCCAGAGGGCAGTTACATCATGAATGGTGTGGAGCTTCTTGAGTGTTGCTGAAACTGCATTTATCTAAGCAAGTGGAGAATATTCTAACACACTCCACAGATCCCCCACCCTCTAACCTGCTCTTGGAGCCAAATTGTGTACATGGTTACTGTATCTGAAGAAGGGTCTTGTGACCCGAAACATCACCTATTCCTGCTCTCCAGAGATGCTGCCTGTTCCGCTGAGTTACTCCAGCACTTTGTGTCTACCTTCTGTATATGCTTATTGTGCAGGCTGATTCAGATCTTTCACACCATATCTTTAGTTCTCCCCAATAGGGTTTACTTGAAAATATTTGTTTAAATTTATCATGGAACTCCTGGACTGAAAACCTTTATCTTATCTGAAATAAATGATTTATTTGCAGTACTCTACCCCTCCTTCATTTGTAAAATGCATTTTACCCTTCTGTTTGTAACATTCTTTCTCCAAGGAAAATTGTGTGCTAGGAGTATATTACAAGGCCCAACTTTTATCTACTTTGCCATGCTGAGGCAGCATAATTAAACATGGATGCAACACAGAAGGATAGAAGATTGGCCAACTCTGCACTCACTTTCATGGTAGTTGCTCATGTCCGCATGTTTTGGACACATGCTTTTGACTGCCAATAGGTAAGGTATCCACAATCTCTCTAATGGTGCCAGGTTCATTTCAAGTGCAAAAACACAAAATGAATGGGTCTGAATTCACACTAAAGTGTTTTGAAAGTCATCACAAGTTATTCAAAGGTAATTGTGTGAATATATTGCCACATTTCCAGCAAAATAATCTTTTGTGTCTTTTATTGCACCCGCTTAAAGAATCATGCTGGTGGTGTGATTGGTATCTGATAAATCACACCCTTTATCCTGGAAAAGTACTGAAGAGAAAGGCTCCTTTGCATTCCTCCTTCTTCTCCAAAAATCAAACTAAGAAGGAAAAGAGCAACATCGAGTCTATCTGATTGGGTTACCGTTGGAATCAGTGCCAAAAACACATGCTAAATGCATTGAAATATAAGAGAATAGAAAGAAATATAATTTTGTTGGTGAATGGGAGAGAACTGCTCACACAATGTTCCTGATGCACCAAAGTGAAAGTTCTAATTGTACTTTTCAGAAACTGAAAGATGTGGAAATGGTCCTTGACAGCACAGGTTGCCATTTATGGCATGTATTATCTGGGGCAGGGGCCAAGATCCACTTTCTGAAGCCTAGATGCTGTATACACAGTGCTCTTTGTCACCGACCGGATGGCTGCAGCAAGGCCTCAGTCATGACGACCAGGGTTGGTGCTGCTGCAGGAATCACTCCGGATGACTGGGGAGGCACTGGCTAAGTTAAGCATCATCAGCCCCATTGAACTGAGTAATTGTGAAAATTGGATTCCTTTCAACCAAGAAAATGGTTATTAGCATCTTGCTCTTCAGTGTAAAACCAAAGATGGAGTGTGAAAATTATCAAGGAAGGTGCAATAATTAACACAATAGTATATTAAATAGATATTTCAACAGTTCACAAATATTCAATTGAGAATTTTACAATCTAACATGTCAATAAAGTGCCAGCATTGAATGGTTTAGTATAGTGAACTCATGGATTTTCTATAAATAATAAATCATTTCATTTCACATTTTGCAATTTTTTCCAACTCCATCATAACGGTTTCTACAGTACATGAACCTTTTTCATGAGACAATAAATGTATAATCCACATAGGGTGAATGGTTTACAAAAGATCCACTGGAGACGAATTACTGATTCTGAAGGATTTATAATTATTTTAGAACAACATAACTGTGCTTCTATTAAGATCATTATTCAGTTTGTAGGTTGAAGAATTGTTTCATTTTATTAATACACTTGTTTAAAATATTAACACATATTAATATTTCTGTAGAATATTTGCATGTAACCTGATCCTCAGGCCAGAAACACTGCTCATTCACCGGGGAGTGGCATAGCTGAATGCACTGCTTACTCCAGAACAAGGGGTCACCGTTTAAGGATAAGGGGGAAATCTTTTAGGACCGAGATGAGGAAAACATTTTTCACACAGAGAGTGGTGAATCTCTGGAATTCTCTCCCGCAGAAGGTAGTTGAGGCCAGTTCATTTACTATATTTAAGAGGGAGTTAGATGTGGCCCTTGTGGCTAAAGGGATCAGGGGGGTATGGAGAGAAGGCGGGTACAGGATACTGAGTTGGATGATCAGCCATGATCATATTGAATGGCAGTGCAGGCTCGAAGGGCCGAATGGCCTACTCCTGCACCTATTTTCTATGTTTTCTATGTTTCTATGTATCACGCAGTTCTTCTGTAATGTGATGTGTAACCCTATCAACCTTGCACACTCCATTACTAACATATCTCAATATTCAGTAGTTCATTTGTGCAACTTGTATATGCATGCACTCTGAGAGGAAGGTAAAGTGAGGTGTGTGTTCTATCATTTATATTTTGTATCTTATTCTGAATACCCAACTGTGAATTGGTGAATTGGTTTATGGAATTTACCAATGATAAAGCTGCCAGTTCGTTACGGCAAAAATGCATCAAATTCAGAAGGGGGTTGTGTGTACATTTCAAAGATTGGTAATGAAAAACATTAGGAAGTGTTGGAAGAAGCCGCAAATGCTGGTTTATACCGAAGATGGACACAAAATGCCTGAGTAACTTAGCCAGTCAGGCAGCATCTCTGGAGAAAAAGAATAGATGATGTTTCTGGTCGGAAGAAGGGTTCCTATTTGAAACGTCACCTATTTGTTTTCTCCAGAGACACTGTTACTCCAGCATTTTTTAGTTTATCTTGAGTAGTGAAAAGGACTTTGCTTGCAGGACTTTGAATACTTATATGAAGTGGGTAATCAGATTATGATGCTAATGGAAATTGAGGCTAATATGTAAATAGGACTCTGTATCAGAGGAAGAGAATTGTATGGTAATGGAGAGCAATCTATTACACATCCTTAGTCTCTCCAGGGAAAACAGAGTACCACAGATTGACAAAATAAATAAATACGGAAATTGAGTTGCACAGCACAATGCTTTTATGTGTTACTTGATACAAATTTGTTATAAAATCCTATGCAAACTCAATCTGGGACTCATCACCACTCTTCAAATACTGTAACTTTATCTTTGTATGTGACTTGTGTCTGAGGCGGTAATGCAAATAGGTGCTTGGACATATGCAGTCCTGTCTTACAATCACAATCACAATAATACTTAATTTGCCAAGTCAGTCATACAAATACGGAACACATGAAATACAGTTTAACATAAACATCCACCAAAGCGACTCCTCCACATTTCTCACTGTGATGGAAGGCGAAATCTCTTCCCATCTACGCCTCCCGCGGTCGGGGGCCTCGAGCCCTCCGTTGACGAGATGATCGTGACTCCCGTAGCCGGTGGCGTTTGGGCCCTCCGCATCGGAGCGATCAGCTCCTGCATCGGGAGGATGTCAGCTCCCCCGCGCCAGCGATCGGACCCCGGGTCGGGGCTGGTCGAGCCCCTGCGTCGTTGGAGCTTCCCGACTCGGCCTCTCCTGAGACTGCGCGATCTTGATGGTAAGTCCGCAGCCCGCGATTGGAGTGATCCACAAGGAATCAGCTCCAATGTTCAGTCCATGCCCAGCAGTGGGGCTTAAGTCCAAGGAGGCCTCCAACTCCATCGATGGTAGGCCGCAGAGCGACCGGAGTTGCAATCTGAAAATTAATCGCAACTCCGGCACGGTAATAAACGGATAATAAGTTTCCCCCGACCCCCTCCTCCTCCTCCTCCCCCTCCCCCCACAAACTTTTAGCACACATTAAAATTTAAAAAAAAACAGACAGACTGTTGGCGGGGCTGCCAATCGTGTGGCACCCCTGTTTGCCACATTCAGAAACATTTCAGGGAGTCATTAGTGAATCTTCACTGCACATGAAACCTGTTTCATTGTAACTTTGAGGACATCTATTTAACTAGGTAGAGATACAAGTAAATGTAGATTGCTGGAGCCTTGAGTAAAAGTACTGAAATAATGGACAGGTGATGTTTTGCATCGGGACTCCTCTTCAGACTCTTGACTAGGTTTGCTAAGATCTGTAACAATAAGCAAAAATAGAAAATAGTAAATGTAGCTCCTTTCTTCAAAAAAGACAATGAACTGAAGAAACATCTATCTACCAATCCAAACTATATTGTCTGTAGTTAGAGGCTATATACTGTAGCTTGGATTGGTAGATAGATACTGCATAATCAATTGCAATACACAAAGTGCTGGAGGATTACAGTAGGTCAGGCCGCATCTGGTCAGAGAATGGACAATTTGAGTTGGGTCACTTCTTCAGACTGACTGGATCATTAATTAACGGATAAATTACTGGGGGTAAATGGGAAAGCAGAGTTGGGATTGCAGTTGGATCACCCATGTTCTCATAAAATGTAGAGCACACTGGAGGAGCTGAGTGAATTACTCCTGCTCCCAATTGATATGTTTTCCAATCTAAACTTTAAATCATGTGTGATATGGGTTTTGGATCAGAGAGATTCTTTGAACGTAATTAAAAGTTATCTTGCACTAAAAAATGCACTTACACCTGAAAGCATTATCATTCTATTTCATTTGGTGGGTACGAATTTAGTGTTACATTTCTCAGTGAAGTCCTGGTGCATTGAAGGTTGTGGGGAAGCAGGACAACAAATATAGGAACTTCTGATCATAGCATTTCTGGTCAATGGTGGCACAATGGTTATCTGGATCTGGATGTGATACACTGAAAAGCTCTCGGTAGAGCATCACTCAGCACTGGAAGTTGGACAATTTTATACTGGACGATTTTTACATTTTATCAAGCGAATTAATCAAGCCAATGAACCTACAAGCCTGTACGTTTTTGGAGTGTGGGAGGAAACTGAAAATCTCGGAGAAAACCCACGCAGATCATGGGGTTAAAACCCACGCAGATCATGAGGAATACAAACTCCATACAGACAGCACCCATAGTCTGGATCTAATCCGGGTCTCTAGTTATGTCAATGGAATAAAATAGTAAGATTAAACGAGAACTTACCAGTTTGAAGTTTGATCTGTATTTTATGAGGAATTACGATGAGGGATTACGTGAAGAACCCGCTCAGCACGCATGCGCGGCATACTTCAAAGCAGCGGTGTGGAATCACAGATAGACACAGTTATTGAAGTAAACATAGTAAAGACAAGGAGACATCAGTTTATCAGTTTGACCCATATTATTGAGGGTGGGAGCGGAGGGCACGTAATCCCTCATCGTAACTCCTCATAAAATACAGATCAAACTTCAAACTAGTAAGCTCGTTTAATCTTACTATTTTACTTCGTAGTCACGTGAGTGATTCCGTGAAGACTTCAAAGCTCTGTGATTTCAAACCGTGTAACAGTTCATACTTCACTCGCTGCCGAAGTCATTCGAGGGAGGAAGTATGTTATCGTAATCAACCATGGATCTGTTTGTTAAAACAATAATGGTGTTATTAACAACAACAAGACCAAAATGCTCCTCCGGGCTTAAATTATATATTTTTTGCAGATTCTTTTCCTGCAAACGATACAGGTTCTGTCAATGGTTTGTTATAAAAGTTTGGAACATATACTCCCTAGACCACCCTTCTGTAGCCAGGATGTGGTCCATAGGCTTGTCCATCTACTTAGTTACTGACGTGGAAGCTGTCCTGGTGGAATACGATTTATACACGTTGGTATTTACTCCAGCAACTCCCAGTACTTGCTTGAGCCACTAGAGATAGTTTAGCTCGTCACTCGACCATGAAGTTTCTTGTGGCTGACCCATAAGGCTTTTTCCTCTCCCTTGGTATTCCTTATTGTGTTGATGTAGATCTCTAAGTGGGTCATGACACATAAAACGTGGTTCAGGTGGGTATGCCCGGAATTTCATGACTGGACCTGATGTTCCTGGTCTGTTCTGTTTGGCCAGCCCTTGATGGGAAATGTGACACTATCTGGTGTTATAACCATGTTGTCCAATCACAGTAGATGGGAGAACTGGCTCTTTGTATTGAGGTAAGGCCACCAGCACGTCCATCTTCAGGGTAGGCTGTTCCAGGGTGAGTGACCTGACTGGTGATCATCCCCTAAGGTATGTCAGGATTTCACTGACATCCTAGTTTGGGTGTACCTATTTCTGGGAAATGGATTGAATATACCTCTCCTGTATCTGATCACCAGTGAGTGGTACCCTTTACCCTGTTGTCATGGTGCCCAAGTTGAGTAGGCTGACAGAACATTTCCTTTATTGTGGTGAAGAACTGCCAGGAACTCCAGTACAGTTTTTTGTTGTAGTTTAATGTGTAGTTAATGTGTAATGTCCCATTTCTTGATGTCCCTCAGGTATGTTCCCTAGGGTATGCGACGGAATGCTGTCATCATGCTGATAGTGCTGCTGATCCAAGCACAGCAGTGGTCTTCCCAATTCTGTAATTCTTGTAATGACCATGTCGAGGACCACTGTGAACCATGCCTGTGGACTTGGTCCACTCTAATTTGCACAGTACCCGATTGATGAGGCCGTAGTACCTATTGAAGAGGGAGAAGGAAGGGAGAACATAGAGATTAGATTTCCCCCCCCCACCCATCAATGCGCGGGAATGTATCCATCGCCGCTGCCTTGAGATTGGTTTTATGCGACGTAGGTTAGTACGTGGCCATTTAATTGAATATAAGGAAATCGATATCTGGTGTGCATAATATTGCTTAGTAATTTCAGCAAATATTTTTGGTTTGAATGTTTGTTTACAGCATTTAGCTCACCTGATAGGTAGGTTACTGATGGTCAAACATGTTTGACGACATACGGTTACCAATTGTTAATAAATTGTCACCTAATATCGATGTTCTACGCCCAAGTGGTTTGGTATATGCCACCACTGAGATGTTGTTAATTTATAAACGAACATGCAAAATGGTGCATTACTGAGCAAATGCTTCATTAGAAGTAATTAATTTAATATATAACACGTTTAAGTCAATTCGTATTGGCACTAAGTATTACAAGCTTAGTAACTCATCAGGACATAAGATGTTACTCAAAACAGGTGGAAGTGTACAACTATAATCCTTCCTATGCAGATAAATTCCATGATAACACTCCAGATTAGTCCATTTGCCCCCATATTACAGGTAAGGAGATAGTTTGAACACTAGTATCTTAGCTCATAGGAAAGGTACAATGTTCAGTAGCTGGTAATGCTGCTACTATCCCAATTACTTTGCCATGTAGTTGATTGGTGGTTGAATGTTACCATATCTGATAGTCTTAATCAATACCAGATAGACAATGTTGTGGATGGTCAACGTAAATATCTGAATATATGACAGAGCCCGCTAAATAAGTTAGTAGCTAAAGCAGCGAATAAGCTATATCCAAGGATAGTCTGTCGTTAATATATAGACATGCCATGACAGAATGTTTCTTAAGTGTCAGGGCTGGTTGATTCTGGAATAGCTTCGACTTAAATGCCAATTCAATACTCAAATCAAGTTTATTTGTCAAATACCCAGGCGAGATGTGCAGTGAATGAAAATGGCAATGCTCATCATGGTTACCCCATCCAGGTAATTGCGGTATATCCGAAACTTATATGAAAAGGTACTGAATAGTATGCATCTTCAAGGTCGATGTCTACCATAAAGTATCCTTAGATCCATGGTAGAAGTTACAATCCCATAAGTGGGTATACCTAGTGAAATACTCAAGTGGTTAATCAATGATGGTGCGACATTCACCATCGTGGGAGGGTAGACCCCTTGGGGTGCTTGCTGAATTGGTGGCAAGATATTAATTCTATTCCCCTTGTATTAGCAATGTTACAAAATTTTGAGATTTAAAAAATCAAGTCTGCAATTTATCCCATCAGATAAAGCATAACAATAAGTTTAATTTGACACCTAATTCACTTTCATATCTCAAGTAATAAAAAAGTTATGGCCATTTTCATACTCGGAAATTAGCATCTTGTTCCCTATTGATTTTCTATGGACATAACAAAAAAGCTGTGATCGTGGACAGTCAAAAGCCCATAACCTTCTTAAAAATTAAGAGAACTGAATGAAATTTTCAGTTATCATAGATTGAAGCATTCTGAAACAAATATAAAATAATCTTACTTGGATGACCTGAAATTAAAGCATATAATTAGTTAGTTACCCAATTGTAGCTAATTTCAAACTTCAATTACTAGATCTAAACATCTATCCATTTCTTAATAAATGATTAACATTTTTAAATAGCCCAAGTGTCCAAATAATATTCACAAATAATTCACAATAAAACATGATTTTTAAATCTCATTTACATCAATTTATAGGCCAAATGGAAGGAATTTAGTGTTCAATTGCTGTAAATTAAAGTAAATTTAAATCAGCTTTCTAGTGGGTTCCTGTGAACGCGCTGGTTTAGAACGTTCACATTGCGCTGGATTTGTGCCCTCAAGTGCCCAGAAAAATACTGCGGGATATAAAGAGCCCAAAATGAACTACTCGCTATAGAAAACGTTATATACAGGGTTATATACAAGCCCCATTTAATGTAAAAATAAGGTACATACCTTTAATTGTTTGCTTTATAAAACCCTGGGGCTGCAAGAGGTTGCGGGTTGAGAGAGTGATTTTTAAACTACTATAACTATTATACAAGGCCATAAAAACTAATAATACCTTTTGCGACGGGGTCTTTCAGCGATTTTCCGTTAATGATTTACTACGCTGAACATTTTCGATTGCAACAGCCTAGTAAAAATCGCGTTTTAAACCCGCCCCCTCTAAACAGGGCCAAAATCGCGCACACGGGGTAGGGCAGATGCTCAGCCACGATTCAGGTAGGTTTTGTAACATACCTACTTGTATATATTCTTTGGTATATAACTACCAAGAGTGATAGCTTCCTAACCAGGCGTGATTCACCCACCCCTTGTTAGTACAACCCTTCACCTTTATGTGATGGTAGGAACCATACTTATCTGTCTTCATTGTTGTTTTCTTCGGTTTCTGGTTCCTTGTTCTTGTAGGGACGATATTTGTTGGGGGGTGGCGCATTTTCCATGGGGCCTGCTGTGGGCCCTGGCCTAAAAGGCTTACAGGATTTCACCAGTACCATGAGGTAGACGCCCCCTGGTGGACGCGTAGAGGTACTGGTGTCTGGTTTAGTGTGGTGCTCATTCCAGACTCTGCCCTCTTGTGCCGAATAGTTTGAACACTTCGTCCAGTTTTTTAGGACTGGTTTGGTAAGTGCCAGGTAGCAGGATCTGTGGTTGTGAGGTCGGCGTTCTCATAGTCCTGTTAATTTCATAGATTGAGGGCAGGTTTGTGACTTCCCTTGAGAAGTTGAACAGTAGGGTCAGGTGTTTTGTCATACTACCCTGCCCTTCTGGAATGCGTAGGTGGACATGGATAGCCGACGTCAGGATATTAAATGCAATTTTGAGATATTTGGGTTAAATGGGCTGCTCAATGTATCCCCCAATAATGGCGGGCACTTTGAGTAAATGCAATTTAGGGGAGGCGTGATGAAACCAATGCCTCATGGCTATCTGTCTTGGAGAGGTTTTTTGGAAAAGACAGGTAGTAGGCTGGCCCTCAGTTAAGACTAAAAGCCACCTTGCTCGTGGTGAAACCACGTAGCGGCCACACCCAGCAGCTCTTCCTGTTCCTGTACCTCAAAGCATACTCCCGATGTTGTTCAGCCAGTGCCTCTCTTCTTGACCAGCCCAGCTCTGGTCGCCAAAGCTGTCCTCGGATGAGGAGAAAGCAATGGCCAGTGCACGAGGCACTGTGGAGGGAGTGCCTGAACTCCCTCTGCGAAACTGCTCCTGCAAGTCTCGCTGGAGCTTATGCTTCACGAACCGCTCCATGCGGCTCAGGCGGCTGTCTCTGCCCTAAGCGGGCGGTGAGACGTCCCCGTCCGACGAATCGGGTACCACCGGCCGGATGTCTTGACATCCAGTCCGCTGCTCAGGCGCTAGCGGAACTGGGCTCGGCTCGATGTCGGGGATGGCGGAGCGCCGGGCTGGCGGTCCTACCGCCATCGTCCCCCACTGATGAGACGCCTGTCTGCTGGAGCCGAGCTGGGGACAGGTTTCTTGGAGAGTCTTGTTCCTTGAACTGTAGCGGGAGCGCCTGACTCTCACTGTGCCTCTGGACTGGAAACCGGCGCAGCTCTGTCTGTGGACCGCAGCGTGTGCGGTCCTGTGCCGTCTCACCCCCTTCCGCGAACGGAACACTCCTTCCCCGGACTCCAAGGGGGGCCGCTTGTGTCTGGACTGGCACCGGCGCAGCTCCCTGTCCGTGGACCGCAGCGTGTGCGGTCCTGGTGGCGTCTCTCCCCCTTCCACGAATGGAACACTCCTTCCCCGGAGTCCAACGGGGGCCGCTTGCGTCTGCTGCTTTGCTCCACCTGGAGCAACAAACAGACGCGAGTTCCTGGTTAAATGGAAGGTAAGTACTTACCTAAAGCTTCCACTTTCAGGCTTGTAGCGGGAGCGCCTGACTCCCGCCTGCCGCTGTTGCCTGCTGAAACGTAATGCCGCACATGCGTGCTGAGCAGGTTCTTCACGGAATCACTCACGTGACTCCGAAGTAAAATTCAATGAACTGATCCATTGATTAGGAGATTTGATTTTAAATCTCATTGCAGCATATGGGAAATGTAAGTCAGGTACTTGGAAAGCTATTTTCAGTAATGTGACCATGAAGCATCCACATTATTTTAAGATAAACAATCTGGCTTACTGACGTCCTTGCCTGGTTGTCCAACGTATAACCCAGATCCACTAATATGTTTGGTTCTTAATTCCCTTCTCCATTCAAGGTCAATTTGTAATCGATAAGAAATACTGGTATTGTCATTGACATTCAGAGGTCAAGACCAAATGCAATACAAATACAGCAAATGTGATCCTTGACAATTACTATCAGATTTAATCTAAGTAACAGTGAGCTCTGAAACCTTTTTGCCATCTGGCCGACAAAAATTGGATCAATTGTACATGAAGATGGAAAAATTCTAGGCTCAAGTTTTGAAAAGAGCATGAAGGTTTGAAAAAATGTTGTGAAAGATGTAAAATGAGTTGTGTGAAAATACTCTAATAGGGGGAAGTCAGACTGAGGAAGAAAGGCCTTTGGAGAAGATGATAAGGAATGTCATAAATGCAAAAAAAAAAAAAAAAAAGGGCAACACTTTGAAGTCTGGACTCGGAATGAAGTGGTGGGTGTGATTGTAATATGGAGTTAGAAGTTCAAGTCATTCTACAGTTTTGGTATGTGGAGTCATGCTGGTGTTTGGGCAGGACTGATGTCAATTCCCCATGATGATACTAACCTATTGCTCACCCGTCCCTGGCCATTTATAAGATGGCAGGTTATGTGACAAGCATTGATAATATTTAAACTTGCACAGTCGGTAGTCTAGTCTGAATTTATAATTTAAAGTGGGTGATCCAACTGTGAAAGGAGGAAGAAAGATCTGCCTCCAACACAGCAGAACTTTTCAGTGTATTACTTGTCAGTGAGCAGCAGCATTGACTTTCCACCCACTCTGCAGATGTTCTGACAACTGCTCTTGCTCCTCCATTCTATGACCGGCCAATCCTCCCCTCCAATCTTAGTCAAGCCAGAGCCACATTCTACCAGTAATCCCTTGAACCTCCAACATTTGTACCTCCCAGCTGCCAAACCCGCACCTGATCACACCCACTCTTCCCCAACCCTCGCCAACCCCCACAATGTTTGTGCTGAACATGATTGCAAGATAAATTAATCTCATCTGCTTTCAAATGGTCCATATCCCTGCATTCCCTTATATCACCCCATTCCCTGCATATCCATGTGCCTACCTAAAAACTTCTTAAAGGTCAATATCATATCTGTAGCCACCACTACCCCTGGCAGCACATACAGGCACCTGCCACTCTTGGTGTAAAAAAAACTTGCCTGTACATCTTCTTAAAACATTGCTCCTCAGGCCTCAAAGTTACACCCTACAGTATCTGACATCTCCACCATGGGAAGAAGGTCTGACTGTCTACCCTGTCTACACCTCTCATAATTTTATACATGTCTATCTTGGGTTCCCTCAAGCTCTGCTATCATAGAGAAATCAACAAGTTTGTCCAATCTCTCCTTGTAGTTAATACCCCCTAATTCGGCATTCCTCACCCCCTTCCTCTAATGGGGAGACCAGAATTGCATGCAATATTCAAAATGCAGTCTAACCAAATTCTTATATAGCTGACTGCTGACTTATTCCTGACTCATACTCAATCCACAACCAATCAAGACTGGCATACCACATGCTTTCTTTACTCTTTCTATCCCACTAGGGGCACTGCATTGATGGCAGACTCTGCCTACAGTCTGTTCGATTTTCTATCTTTTTTAAATTTTTAGTCTGTTTTAAAAGTATGGTTCGGACGTTTATTTAGTATTTCTATGTGGGGGAGTGGGGTAGGGTAAGGGGGAAACCGTTTCCCAGTCACTTCCTGGTGAGGATGCGACTATTCTCTGAGTCGGGTCCTCGCCCCGTTCCTCGCGGCCTACCTACTGGATTGGCACGGCCTCTCCTGCCGGGGACTGAACCAAAGCTTCAGCAGCGGCGCAGCACTGGATTCACCGCGGAGCGGGTGATGCCTTACCTGGATCGCCGTTTGAAGCTCCGGAGATGTTCTAATTACCAACTCGTATGAAACAGCAATGAAAACAGCCCAGAACGTCCTCTCAGTCTTCCTCAAAAAATGTGGAAGCAAGCAAGGAGAAGAAGATTACAGACCGCTGTTTGAAAACTTTGTACATTGC
Source organism: Leucoraja erinaceus (assembly GCF_028641065.1). Taxonomy (NCBI): domain Eukaryota; kingdom Metazoa; phylum Chordata; class Chondrichthyes; order Rajiformes; family Rajidae; genus Leucoraja; species Leucoraja erinaceus. Next base: position 86,273,754 of record NC_073377.1, read on the forward strand.
GGTGCAGTGGTTTGCAGAGTTTCCAGCGCGGGCGGCACTGACATCAACATCACGGAGTCCTGGGATCCCTTTGCCAAGGGTCGCCAGCGTGAATCTCTGCCCAGCTCAGCCTGTGGACTTCGGGAGCCACGGACTCCAGGGTAGGAACTGGCCGATTCGGATGTCCAAGCTGCTGAGGTTGTTCTCCCGTTCCGACGTCGGAGTTCCATCATCCCATCGAGAGGGCCTGAACCTCGGCGAGAGGGCCGCCCATTGCGGTGACAGCGAGGGGTTCAGGAACCCCCTGACCACGGGTGAACAACAGAGGAGGATAACTGAGCTTTGGTGCCTTCCCTCGCAGTGGGAAACTTTGATCCCGCTGTGCGGGGATGTCTGTGTTAAAGACTGTCGTGTTCTGTGCTCTTTTTTATTCGTATGGCTGTATGGTGACCACACCATTCACTGTACCAATTGGTACATGTGACAAACAAATCTCTCTTGTCTCTTATCTACTTGTGTTGCCACTTTCAGGGCTATCCATTAATTTGAGAAATCCTCTCTGTACACTATTAACTGCAATTTGTCAGTGTTGCACTGTTTAGGTAAATGGAAGAATTAATATTAATGAATATGTTTGTGTTTGAATCTGGAAGTTTGTTTATTTTGCCATTGTTATCAGGGTAAGAGTGCTGAACCAAACCAACAACCATGTTGCTTAATTTGATATTAATTCTATAAGAAGAATTCTAGCATTCTATGTTTAGTAACAACCAGTAGAGAGCAGCAGTGCTGTGTTTAATACAAACCCATTCTCATTATAGTGAGAAGTGTAATGGGCCTGTCCCACTTGGGCGTCATTTGCCCATCATTTACGCAACATAATTTACACGTCACAACACGCACGTGATGCACACATCGCATGCATTATGCACGCATGGTGCGTGGTGACGTAGGCAGTGACGCGCGGTCACACGCGGTGCCCCAGGATTTTGGGATTCATAAAATCTTCACATGCCACCTGCATGACGTGCAAATGACACCCAAGTGGGACAGGCCCTTTATTGTCCCGAGGAAGCATCTTTCAGCAGAATTTCTCAGAATTTCGCTAACTGCTAATACAGTTACATCAAAAGTTGCAATTACGTATAGCACAACTGTATTCAAGTAGCTTTTTAAGTTAGAATTAAAAGGTTTCAAAATACTGAATAAGATATCCTCATAAAGCTAAGAGGATACAAATGCTAATTGTAATGGCATATTACCATTATTAAGCTAGTATAATAGTAGCCAAGCAGACAATGGTTTGATAATTGGGCTTGATCTTCCAATGACCGTGCTCATCAGAAGATCCAGTGTTTCACCAGCGTGTTCCTAGGGCCAGTCTTCCATCTGGAGTCCACCTTCCAATTGACCTGCAAGACCTTGTATAGTGTAAGGGAACTGCAGATGCTGGTTTAAACCTAAGAGAGTCAAAAAAAGCTGGTATAACTCTGCGGGACAGGCAGCATCTCTGGAGAGAAGGGATGGGTGACCTTTCAGATTGAGACTTCTTCAGACTAGTTAGGGATAAGAGAAACAAGAGATATAGATGGTGATGTGGGCAGATAAAGAACAATGAATGAAAGACATGCATAAAAGTAACAATGGTAAAGGAAGATAGATACAAGATACAAGATACAAGATAAATTTAATTGTCACGTGTGCCAGATGGCACAGTGAAATGAATTCCCATACAACCATACAATAAAAATAAACAGGACTCAACACACTATAGAATTTAACACAAAACATCCCCACACAGCAGAATCAAAGCTTCCCACTGTGTGGGAAGGCACCAAAGTCAGTCTCTTTCCTCCACTGTTCCCCGTGGTCAGGGTCTCCCCAAGCCCTCCGCAGTTGCAGCTACGGGCGGCCCGATGTCCAGGACCGCACGCCGGGATGATACCAGTCCGACGTCGGGGCTGCGGGACGTCCTCAGCGGCGTGGACACCAGAGTCGGCCCCCTCCTACCGGAGTCGGCGGCTTCCAAGGTCCGTAGGCCGCACCGGGTGGAGACTGCTGCTGGAGACCGTCTACAAGGCGCCCCAGGACTCCTCGGTGTTGTTCAGCGCCGCCCGCGTAGGAAGCTCTCCGCACCAGAGCTTCACGATGTTGGAGCAACGGCCCAACGCTCCGGAGGTCCAAACGGCGACCCAGGTAGGCATCGCCCGCTCCGTGGTGACTCCAGCGCTGCGCCGCCGCTGTAGCAGCCCTGGTCCGGTTTCCGGTCCCCGGCAGGAAAGGCCGCTCCGATCCAGCTGGTAGGCCGCGAGGTGGGGGGCAAGGACGCGACTCGGAGAAATAGTCGCGTCCCCGCCAGGAAGAGGCTGAGAAACGGTTTCCCCCTTACCCTGCCCCCCTCCCCCACATAGAAAAGTAAAAGTTTCCCCCTAAAACAGACTTAAGACTAACTAAAAATAATAAAAAAGATAGAAATTACATACAGGCTGTAGGTAGAGGCTGCTGCCAGGGCAGCGCCCCTAGTGGAAACAGGCCATTGTAAGCTTTGTAGGTAAAAATGAGAAGCTGGTGCGACGGGTGGGGGAGGAATAGAGAGAGAGGGAATGCCGGGCCTACCTGAAGTGAGACAAATCAATATTCATACCACTGGGCTGGAAGCTGCCCAAGCGAAATATGAGATGCTGTTCCTCCAATTTGCATTTAACCTCACTCTGACAATGGAGGAGACCTAGGATGGAAAGGACTGTGTGGGAATGAGAAGGAGAATTAAAGTGTCCAGCAAACGGGAGATCAGGTAGGTTCAGGCGGGCTGAGCGAAGATATTCCACAAAACGATCGCCTAGTCTAGGCGTTTGTTCTCGCCGACATATAATGTTGACAACGCCCAGAGGATTGTCGGCTGCCCTCTCCTTACCTTGGAGGACTTACACAGTTCCCGCTGCACCAAAAAATCCCAGAGTATCATAAAGGACATTTCCCACCCCGGACACTCCCTGTTTGAACTGTTGCCGTCAGGCAGACGGTACAGATCTACAAGGACAAGGACGAACAGACTAAAAAACAGTTTTTACCCCACTGCTATAAAAGCACTAAATGTAGCCGCCAAGGAACGCAGGGGCGAGACATACTAAGGGACTGTGGTTCACTGTGAAATTGACAGAAGGATGGAGGGTTGGGTGTTTATGCGTGCTATTTTCATGATATTTATTTTAGTTGTTTATCTTTTAATATTTTACCTTGTATGTATCGTTAGCTTTTAGAAATGTTTGAATGGTGCACTGACTGGCTGACATTTTTAAATTTCGTTGTACATGGTTCAGGTTACAATGACAATAAAGAAACTATTCTATTCTATTCTATATAAGAATCCACGTGTTGAACAACGAATACAGTAGATGAGGTTGGAGAAGGTGCAAGTGAACCTCTGCTTAACTTGAAAGGACTTAGTCGAGGGAGGAGCTATAGCGACAGGTTGCATCTTCTGCGGTTGCTGGGTAAGATACCTGCGGAGGAGGTGGTTTGGATGGGAAGCGATGAGTTAACCAGGAAGTTGACGAAGGAACGGTCTCTATAGAAGGTGGAAAGGGGTGGAGATGGGAAAATGTGGCTACTGGTGGGATCCCGTTGGAGCTGAATTTTGGAGAATTATGTGTTGTATGTGACGGCTAATGGGGTGGAAGGTAAGGATAAGGGGACTGTCTCTGTTGTGACTAAGGGGAGGGGGAGCAAGGGCGGAGCTGCAGGGTACCGAGGAGAAATGAGCGAGGGCCTCATTTATGATGGGAGAGCGGCACACACGTTCCCTAAAGAATGAGGACATCTCGGATATTCTAGTAAGGAACACCTCATCTTGGGCGCAGATGCCGCATAGACAAAGGAATTGGGATTAGAGGATTGAGTCTTTGCAGGAAGCAGGGTAGGAAGAAGTGTAATCGAGATAGTTGTGGGAGTCAGTGTGTTTGTAATAGACATCAGTCAATAGTCACTTTCTTCTGATGAAGACTGTGAGATCAAGAAAGACCTCGTATTGTGCAGATTTCTTCTGTCCATACAAGTTCAGCTCTGCCCCTGAATGACTGACTATCACTGAGGCCTAGTCCCAGGTTCACTGGCCGTCAAAAGCTGTCACTGGACTGTAATGGGGTAACACTTTTGTCAAATTTTAGCTGGAAATTATCTAGGTCTGCCCTGATCAAGTTTTGATTAGCTTCAAGGATAAGTTGTGCTCCGAGGATAAGCATTGAATTATATCTGTGAATGTACAGGGACCAAAACAACATTTGGACCACCTTGGGATCCCCACCCTCTGCAGAAATAATCAACATCAAAGCTTACTGGTGCCAGCTCCAGCCTAGTCTTCAAACATTAAAGGTGCACTGCGTCAGGATGTGTGTTTAATGTTCAGCAGCTTGCCAGGTGAATATAAATTAAGCTGGAGCCTCAAACCAGGACCTGCAATCCACCTCTGTCATTTAGGCTTCCTTATTAACCTCCTCCTGCTCTTGGCCAAAGATAAGCCCTCTTCCATCCCAGCATTTCAATGTCGTGGCTCAAAATAATACTGGGTGGACAACGAGCAGCAAAGATTGTCCACCAACCCAGGGACTGGAAGAGTCCGCTGTGATCCTGACCTCGATGGAGAATTTTGTGCATAATTTATCATTCAAATGGAAACTTTGCAACATTGATGGCAGACGAGTGGAGGAGAAGCACATACACATCCAAACCCAAATTACTCTTTTACTCCCTATAGCAAAATACTGCAGATACTGCCTGACCCGACAAAGCAGATACAACATTCTCTAACAGTCGAAGTAGATAAACCTGTAAGGGATGCTGATTGATTATGATTACCTTCAGAGTCAATTTCACTTCAGTTCCCTAAATTTGTAGGGGTCAAGTCAGAGAGGCTCCTAAAATATCACCCATCAATAGTTATTTCTTAGTTATTTCCTTAGTTATTTCCATTGCACATTCCATTATTCAAGCTATTTGGAGTGAAGTTTGTTTTGGTCAGATGCACAAAATAAGTATCAGGGAAATAAAGATATGTTTATGATGCCGAATCAATTTCATTTCTGACAACTTAACTCAAAATAAATGGTGGGGTGGATTGTTTTAATAGGTTGTGGATTTATAATTACCTATGGTGAAATACATCTTTGAGTATTGGAGTCTACTTATTCTGGGCTTCGTGGCAAGGTCAACAATTATTGCCCATCCCTAATTGTCGTGATGGTAAAACCCTTCTTGAGATGCTGCAGTCTTCCATGTGATGGTACTCCCCCAATGCAGCTTGGCAAAGAATTCCAAGGTTTAGTTGTAAGATGGTGTGTGACTTGAAGAGGAATCTGCAGGTGGAGATTCTCCTATATGCTTGCTGCCCTTGCTCTTGTTGGCATTAGAGTCTCCAGGTTTGCTGTCAGATGAGCCCTAATGATAATTACAATGCATTTTGCAGATGGTGCATACTGCAGTCACTGTGCACTGGAGGTAGAGGGAAAGACTGTTTCTATATGCGGTGCAAATGAAGTGGACTGCTTTATCCTGGAAGGCATCAAGCATTCTAAGAGTTGTTGACATTGCACTAATTTGGGAAATTGAAGGGTATTGCATCACACTCCAGATATATGTCTTGTTGAGAGTGGAAACACTTTGCGGTTTCAAGAGATGAATCTCTCACAGAAGAATACCCAGCCATTGACTTGTATTTGTCCCACAGTATGTGAATGGCCCAGATGTCTATCCACTCAAGATAACCCCTGGATAGACATAACATTCTGGAGTAACTCAGTGGGTGGTTGCCGGGGAGTCGCCTTCATGGTCGTGAGGAATTCCCACATTTTGGGAACTAGTTGCGGCCTCATTATGGTCACCGCGTATTTTCAACATGTTGAAAAATTAGCGGCGAACAGAATGAAGCCACAATGAAGAGTAGCGAGAATTCTCATGCCGTAGATGGGTCGCCAGTAGTGGGTTGCCAGGAGGTCAAAGGTTCTCGTAGGTTGTAGCCGGTGCTGACCGGTGAATTTCATTGACTCATTGGGAAAAAAAACATAAGCAGTAATTTTCAGAACCAAGGATAACCAACCGGTAATGTAAAATGTCCGCCGAGCTTCACAGCCGTGTATCTCTGTCTTCTTAAAAGTTGTCTCCACTCCTTCTCCCTCGTTCTCCCACCTTCTCCCCCCTCTTCCCCCTCTTTTAAAGGACTTACCGTACACTGTGCTTTAGCCGTCTTAATTAGAGCGCCAACCTCAGTATCACCTTGGCTTTGCACCATGTGAATTTCACTCAGACAGCAGTCCCCCCGCTTGCCCTGTCCCCCGCCTGCATAACGGGCTGATGAAAGAAGCGATGTGTGTGTGTGTGTGTGTGTTCCACACTGATAGTCGGCGGCAGTCGCCAGAAAGATCGCCTATGTGGGACAGGCCCATAATGCACAGCCCTCACAAAATTCTGCAGGATTGAATGACCGATGGTCCACAACCTCAACCATCTGCTTTATGTGAGATATGCCTCCTACCTCTGAAGTGCTTTCCCTTTACTGTACATTGATGAGTTTTACTGGGTTATTTTGATGTAACATTCAGTCAAATGCTACCTCGGTCAAGATAAATTGTTCTCATTCCATATCTTAGACAATAGACAATAGACAATAGGTGCAGGAGTAGGTCATTTGGTCCTTCGAGCCAGCACCACTATTCAGTGACCATGGCTGATTATCCACAATCAGTACCCCGTTCCTGCCTTCTCCCCATATCCCCTGACTCCGCTATCTTTAAGAGCCCTATCAAGCTCTCTCTTGGAAGCATCCAGAGAACCGGCTTCCACTGCCCTATGAGGCAGAGAATTCCACAGACACACAACTCTCTGTGTGAAAAAGTGTTTCCTCATCTCTGTTCTAAATGCCTTACCCCTTATTCTTAAACTGTGGCCCCTGGTTCTGGACTCCCCCAACATCGGAAACATGTTTGCTGCCTCTAGCATGTCCAAACCCTTAATAATCTTATGTTTCAATAAGATACCCTCTCATAAACTCCAGAGTATACAAGCCCAGCCGCTCCATTCTCTCAGGATATGACAGTCCCGCCATCCCGAAATTAACCTTGTGAACCTACGCTGCACTCCCTCAATAGCAAGAATGTTCTTCCTCAAATTAGGGGACCAAAACTGCACACAATACTCCAGGTGTGGTCTCACTAGGGCCCTATACAACTGCAGAATGACCTCTTTGCTCCTATACTCAACTCCTCTTGTTATGAAGGCCATCATGCCATTTGCTTTCTTCACTGCCTGCTGTACCTGCATGCTTACTTTCATTGACTGATGAACAAGGACCCCCCAGAATCCGTCCCAACTTGACACCATTTAGATAATAATCTTCCTGTTTTGGCTACCAAAGTGGATAACACATTTATCCAAATTAAACTGCATCTGCCATGCATCTGCCAACTCACTTAACCTATCCAAGTCACCCTGCATTCTCATAGCATCTTCCTCACAGTTCACACTGCCAGCTTTGTGTCATCTGCAAATTTGCTAATGTTACTTTGAATCCCTTCATCTAAATCATTGATGTATATTGTATATAGCTGCATTCCCAGCACCGTGCCTAATGGGCTGTCCCACCAGCATGCGACTGCATTCGGCGAGCGCGACCTAATGTGGTCGCTTGAGCCGTACGGCCTCGCGGGGCCTTCGATCGCCGGAGCCGTATGGAGTTGTGCGGGGCTGGTTATGGCCGACATCGCGCGGGGCTCCGAAAAACTGACACTGTCCAAATATTCCGCACGGCAACGGCCTGTCGGCCCGCAGCCGCATTGAGACCGTATGCAGCACCTCGACGGGTGTGTGCAGCGTCTCGACGCCGTACGCAGCATCTTGACGGCGTACACCTAGCCTGTGGCATTGTGCGATGACGTCACCGCCCGGCGTGCCGATGCATGATGACGTAACCGCCCGACGCCGTGCGACGTCCAAATTCAATCGTCCTGCCTCCTGCCCAGCTGATTGGAGAGTATGATGTCGGGACCAGCCCCGCACAACTCTAGGCGGCTTCGCGGTTGGAAGTGGGACCGGCCCCGTGAGGCCGTACGCCTCAAGCCACCACGTTTGGTCGCGCTAGAAGCATGCAATCGCATGCTGGTGGGACATGCCCTTTACGGTACCTCACTAGTCACTGCCTGCCATTCTGAAAGGGACCTGTTAATCCCTACTTTTGTTTCCTGTCTGCCAACCAATTTTCTATCCATGTCAGTAATCTACCCCCATGTCAGCAATCTACCCCCAATACCATGTGTCCTAATTTTGCCCACTAATCTCCTATGTGGGACCTTATCAAATGCTTTCTGAAAGTCCAGGTACACCACATTCACTGGCTCCCCCTTGTCCATTTTCCTAGTTACATCCTCAAAAAATTCCAGAAGATTAGTCAAGCATGATTTCTCATTCGTAAATCCATGCTGAATCGGACCGATCCTGTTACTGCTATCCAAATGCGCCATTATTTCGACTCCAACATCTTCCCCACCACCAATGTCAGGCTAACTGGTATATATCAGCCATGATCATATTGAATTGCGGTGCAGACTCGAAGGGCCGAATGGCCAACTCCTGTACCTATTTTCTATGTTCCGTTTCTATAAATCTTGCATTCAGCTGTAACCATTGCTCTTGACAGTTTCTTGATATCACAAGGAGCAAACCAAATTAGCTGAAAGCTAAACGCTAGCTTCTGTGATGTTCAGGACCTCAAGAGGAAGCCGATGTGGACCATGTATTCGGCACATCTGGATGAACATGCTTGCAAAGCCTTGCCTGTACCACACACATGTTGGGTCTACCATCACTGAGGATGGGGATATTCTTGCAACCTCCTCCTCCTGTTAGGCCTTGAATTTTCCATTGACATTCTCAACTTAGTGTGACAGGACTACAAAACTTTGACCTTATCCAGTTGCAAGATCGCTCTGTCTATTTCATGTTGTTCTTTTGTCATTCACATCATTCTGTGCTGCAGCTTCACCAGTTTGGCACCTCATCTCTTGAAGGTATACTTATTACCGGCATGCCCTTCTGTATTCCTGTCTCAACATGGGTTGATTCCTTGGTTTGATTGTAATATAATGGCGTGCAAACACAGCATGATATCTTTACCATTATACTAACGCAGTCAGGCAATTTTAAGAAATAATTGCTATGCGATTCAGGGACAAAATGGACAATGTAATGGTGTTTTGGGAAGAACTGAAATTGAGATGGCAAGTGGTTTTCCCATTGAATATTGAAATAAGATCTGGAGTCTGCAAATTATGAGCAGGTTCTTTGCACAATGTAAGGGACACAATGCTGAAATGATTACTATCTCACTGGGCAATTGGATACTTTATTTGTGTATTTCAAACTGCACTGATCAGACTTATGGAGGTTGAAATTCATTTTAGACTGCAATTCAAAACTGGCAATTGCAAATTGACAGATAGTTTTACTCTCTGCTTAATCTTCTTTTCCATTTATCTTTCCATTTTGCACTATCACCCAAGACAAAATTTATAATTCAGGATCGATTTTGATTGCTCTGAAGCTTTGAGGTGTACAATTTTACAGACAATACTTTATACTTAAATGAACCAGCCAAGATTTGATTGTTTGCGAGAGTTTTGTGATTGGATGAAGATTTAGTTCAAAATCGTTGTATCTGAAAATCATACAAAGTGATGGACTTACTAATAAGTAATGTGACATCATCCATCATTGTGGTTTTGAACGTGAGATTAATTGTTATTTCTTCAAAAGTTTCTGGTCCGCAATTTATGCATTGCAGATCCACATGCTCAGATCAGATTATTTGCTGGAAGTTCCGTTTATTCTGCAAATCAATATTTTGTTCATTATATATTCGGAAATAGGCACATGAACTTCATGGTTCTGTGCAGAAATAACGTGGTCGATTAACCTCTACATCTAAAATGCTAAATGCGTAACAAATTGCATAATGAATATGCTCCAGAAACATTTTAACCTATTACTTTTCTATGGTGCATCAATTTGCTTCCGTGCCATTACATTTCTCATTAGTGTGTTTTGGATATGCTCTGATTGCTCTTCCACATCAACAGGGTATGATGGGACAAAAACTGTGGCCTATGACCCTTCCCTTGGCATTGCTGCTTACATTTATTGCAATGTGCAAATTGGGCTTGGTGAGAAGAGAAAAGGGAAATTAGGTGCTGTTCTTTCATATTACTTTGGCCCATCAAGTCCATGCTGGCTCTTGAGCACATCCATCAATCTCTTTCAACCACCTTTCACCCTAACCTATTCTCTCTCATGTAGTGTCATACAGCATGGAAACAGGCCCTGCGACCCAATTTGTCCATGTACTAAAACATTGCCCATCTACACTAGTCCCACCTGCTGATGTTTGGTCCATATCCCTCTAACTACCAAGACCTCAACGGTGGAACAGGCGGAGGATGATAGCTGACTTTAGTGGAGTGTCACAACGGCTGCAAAGGCAGGTGAAGGCTGCAGCAGAAAAGGGTCCAAGTCATCTTGGACTCCATGCCACTGGATTCTGACCCAGATCTGTCAAGAACCTTGTGGTGACTATCTGTGCACCAGTTTCCCCACGTTAAACAAAGTCACGTACAGGCGTCCTCCCAAAAGAGTCATACTCATTTCGAGCGACCACCAATGATCCCTCTAAATATATCCTATCCATGAATCTGTCTCAGCAACCCCCTATGGCAGCTTGTTCCATACATGTACCACACTTTGTGTAAAGAAATTCCCCTCAGGTTCCTATTAAATCTTTCACTCCTCACCATAAACCTATACCCTCTGGTTCTCGATTCCCCTTACCTGGGTAAAAGACTCTGTGTATTCTATCTATTCCTCTCATGATCTTGCACATCTCTGTCAGATCACCCCTCATCCTCCTGCCCTCTAAAAATTAAAGTCCTAGCTTGCTCAATCTCTCCCGAGTCCTGGCAACATCCTCGTAATTTTTTTCTGCACACTTTTCAGCTTAATAACATCTTTCCCATAATAGGGTGACCAAAACTGAACACAATGTGGCCTCACCCATGTCTTATACAACTATAACGATCACCAAACCTCTATACTCAATACTCTGACTGATGATGGCCAAGTTTCAGTCTTCTCGAACACCCTATCTATCTGTGAAACCATTTTCAAGGAAAAACATACCATAAACTAGCCCAAATCTTCCCCCAATCACTTATACCAGGGGTAATTTACTGTGACCATTTAACCTACCAGCATATCTTTGGGATGTGGGAAGATATCAGAGCATTCGGGACTTGAACACTGCCACATACAAAGCCATGCTGACTGTCCCTAATTTACCAAATCTCTTCCAAATGGGAGTAAAGCTTATCCCAAATAATCTCATCAATAGTTTATCACTGATGAGAGGCTCATCGGACTATAATTCCCTGGAATCTTTCTACTACCCTTCTTAAACAAAGGAAAAACATTAGCTACTCTCCATTCCCCCAGGACTTTGCCTTCGGTTTGAGAAGATGCAGAGATTGTTGCTTTCCTCTCCTCTCCTCCTCTCTAGTCGCTCCATAACCCAAGCTAGATCCCACCAAGCTCTGGGGATTTATCCATCTTAAAGCTCTTCAAGAGCCCCAACACCTCCACTAGTGGGAGAGTCTAAGAATAGAGGCCATAGCTGCAGAATTAAAGGATGTTCTTTTAGGATGAGGAAACATTTATTTAGTCAGAGGGTGCTGAATCTGTGGAATTCTTCGCTACAGAAGGCTGTGGCTAGATCAGTGAATATTTGTAAGGCAGAGATAGATAGATTCCTGATTAGTACAGGTGTCAGAGATTATGGGAGGAAGGCAGGAGAATGGAGTCAGGAGGGAGAGATAGATCAGCCATGATTGAATGGCCTAATTCTACTCCTATCACTTATGATCATTTAATCTTAAATCAGCCTTGTATTTTATTATTCTGTACACTGATCTCATCATCTCCATGACCTTCTTGGTGAAAATAGATGCAGAGAATTTGTTTAATACCTTACCTACCTCCCCTGACTCCAAGCACAAATTTGCTCCTTTATGCTCAAATGGTCCTACATTCTCCCTGGTTACCCTCTTGTTTTTAATGTAGGTAAAAAAAAGCCTTGGAACTTTCTTTAATACGACTCACCAAAGCCATTTCCTCGCCCCTTTTGGCCCTCCTAATTACTTCCTTGACGCATATTAAACGCATATTAATAATTAACCAATGTTTATCATCCTTTCGTAAATTACTGTTGTATATACTGCATGTAGTGCCTACCAAAAAGTCATGATTGCAACCAATTTTTGCCATGTGATTTATCTTGTATCGGCAGTCAACTCTGCGTAGTACTGCTGTCGTCTGTCAGGGGAATATGGTACAATTGTTCTTTTAGTCTTAACATATTAATTTTAAACATCCATCAAACTCAATTTCCCCATCAACTACACATTATTTTCTTTAAAAAAGGTCCATTAAATGGGAAGCCAAAATCTCATACACTAATGCACCTCGCACTTTTCATTGTCAGGTTCATTTATCATTGCCAAGATCACTGTTTAGACTGAAACCATGAATTGAAACCTTGATGCTGTTGCATTGTATTTTAGTTAATATCCACGTTTGGGAGATATAGGCGATTTGGTGGAGGGCGAGTTGGAATTAAGTTATGGATCTGTGGATCTAAATCACATTTTCATCACATCTGTTTTGCTTTCCAGCATCATTTGCATGTTATTGTCTGCAAGCTTGTTTCTGAGATGTTTAAAATTGTCTTTAATTTTGCGCATTAGTACTATATAAATCGCTTTTATTGCCAAATCATTATTCAACAGAGCATAGGATTCTCTAGATAAATACAGACATGCTGAAGCCATCATACTCAGTCCCCAACACAAATACCACAGCCAGATTCAGGGATAGTTTCATACCTGCTTCTTCCCAGCTGTTTCAGGCCGCTAAACCATCCTACCAACAACAAGAGAACAGTTCTGAGCTACTTTCTACCTCATTGGAGACCCTCAGACTATCTTTGATTGGACTTTATCTTGCACTAAATGTTATTAGAATCCAGTTAGTTCCACGCCATTGTGCCTGCAATGTCATCCTTTTCAAGCACTTATCTCTAGGCCCTTTGAAAGTAATTATTACATTTGGCTGTAGAAAACATTGTCAGAAATGAATTCCTTGTAAGTGGAAAATTTGAAAAGTGCCATGAAGAACCCATTGTGCTCCAGCATTAGTTTGTTCCTTCAGTTTGGTCTTGCCTGTGATATGAATAGATATGAAAACTCATGGGTAAAAATGACAAAAACCTAAATTTATACCCTATTGTAGTGGAGATCTTGGAGCTAATGTTAATTTATTCTGCCCTGATTAATTGGCAGACACACAATGGTATTGGGTCACTCACCACAGATAAAGATATTAACATTTTTAGCATCTTGACTAGGATCACGTTTACTTGGTGGCAAAGGCACAAATCGCTTGAGTTATTCAGATCAAGGTTGCCACTTCAAGGTCGGCACAGGAGCAACAGTTGAAGGAGCGAGTGCGGGGATTGGCTGCAGAATCTAAATCAGCTCATTGGTAAGTTAGTTAATTAGTTAATTGATTAGCAAATAAAAGTAGGGCTTGGTCTTGGGGAAGTGGCCGGTTGTGAGCAGCCTTGTTGAGGTGAAGTGTGAGTCTTCTGTGAGGAGGCTACATTTATTCAGTTTTGTGTTCAATTTAAGTAAAACTTATTGGCGTGATGGCAGGAACATTGCTGCAGTGCGTTTGCTGCAGGATGTGGGAAGTCAGGGGTCACTGCTGGTGTCACTGACCTCTATACCTGTGGGAACTGTGTCCAGATGCAGCTCCTCAAGGACCGAGTTAGAGAACTGGAGCAGCAGCTGGATAACCTGCTGTCCATCCGGGAAGACGAAAGCTTCCTGGAATGGACCTACAGTCAGTTCGTCACTTCAAGAGTGCAGGAGGTGCGACGGTTAGAGACAGAGAGGAAGAGGATGAAACTCATGCAGGAGACCTCGGTGGAAGTACCTCTTGGGAGCTGTTGGGGCAGACGACATTTCCAGTCCAAGCAGCGGACAGGTCTGTAACTCGAAACCTGCCACTGTGACTTGACCAGCGAGACCAACATCAGGCAGAGCCATAGGGGTGGGTGACACCATTGTCAGAGATGCAGACAGGAGATTCTGCGGCGACAGGCAAGACTTGTGGATAGCATGTTGTCTCCCTGGTGCCAGGGTCTAAGTTGTCTTCGACCAACTTAAGCACATCCTCGAGAGGGAAGGTGAACAGCCGGAAGTAGTTGTGCATGTAGGCACAAATGACGTGGGTAAGAAGAGGAAGGAGGTTTTGCAATGTGAGTATAAAGAGTTATGTAGGAGGCTGAAAAGCAGGATCTCTAGGGTGGTTATTTCTGGGTTGTTTCCAGTACCTCGTGCTAGTGAGGGCAGAAACAGGGAGAAAGGGGATCTGAATGTGTAGCTGAGAAGTTGGTACAGGGGGCAGGGATTTAGATTTCTGGATCACTGGTATCTCTTCTGGGGTAGGGGTGACCTGTACAAAAGGGACGGGTTGCACCTTTATTAGAGGGGGACCGACATTCTGGGAGGCAGGTTTGCTAGTGCGACACGGGTGGGTTTAAATTAAATAGTGGGGGGGTGGAGTCAACAACGTGGAGTCAACAACGCGTATGCGTGCAATTAGCGGGAAAGAGAGTGTGGGAAAGTTCACGTTTAGACTAACAGGGCAGGGGGGTGGGAACCAATGCGGGGAGACTGAGGGCCATAAAAGGAAGACAAGCAACAGTTAGAAGGGAGATAAGAAAAACACACCTGAAAGCTTTGTGCCTTAATGCGAGGAGGATTCGTAATAAGGTGGATGAATTGAATGTGCAGTTAGTAGTTAAGGGATATGATATAGTTGGAATTACAGAGATGTGGCTCCAGGGTGACCAAGGTTGGGAGATAAACATGCAGGGGTACTCGATATTCAGAAAGAATAGACAGAAAGGAAGAGAAGGTAGGGTGGCATTGCTGGTTAAAGAGGAGATTAATGCAATAGCAAGGAGAGACATTAGCTTGGATACTGTGGAATCGGTATGGGTAGAACTGCGATAAAGCCAAGGGCAGATGCAGTTTAATGTGGATAAATGTGATGTTATCCACTTTGGTAGCAAGAACAGGAAGGCAGATTATTATCTGAATGGTGTTAAGTTAGTAAAAGGAGAAGTATAATGAGATCTGCCTGTCTTTGTTCAGAAATCACTGAAAGTAATCATGCAGATACAGTAGGCTGTGAAGAAAGCTAATGGCATGTTGGCCTTCATAATAAGAGGAGTTGAGTATAGGAGCAAAGAGATCCTTCTACAGTTGTACAGGGCCCTACTGAGACCACAACTGGAGTATTGTGTGCAGTTTTGGTCTCCAAATTTAAGGAAGCACATTCTTGTTATTGAGGGAGTGCAACGTAGGTTCATGAGGTTAATTCCCGGGATGGCGGGACTGTCATATGTTGATAGAATGTAGTGGCTGGGCTTGTATACACTGGAATTTAGAAGGATGAGAGGGTACCTTATTGAAATGTATAAGATTATTAAGGAATTGGACATGCTAGAGGCAGGAAACATGTTCCTGATGGTGGGGGAGTCCAGAACTGGGACCACAGTTTAAGAATAAGGGGTAGGCCATTTAGAATAGAGATGAGGAAACAGTATTTCAC
Source organism: Leucoraja erinaceus (assembly GCF_028641065.1). Taxonomy (NCBI): domain Eukaryota; kingdom Metazoa; phylum Chordata; class Chondrichthyes; order Rajiformes; family Rajidae; genus Leucoraja; species Leucoraja erinaceus. Next base: position 86,289,501 of record NC_073377.1, read on the forward strand.
ACACATTGTGAATCGGTGGAATTCTCTGCTTCAGTAGGCAGTGGAGGCCAATTCTCTTAATGCTTTCAAGAGAGTTAGATATAGCTCTTAAAGGTAGCAGAATCCAGGGATATGGTGAGAAGGCAGGAACGGGGTACTGATTGTGGATAATCAGGCATGATCACAGTGAATGGCGGTTCTGGGTCGAAAGGCCTACTCCTGCACCTATTGTCTATTGTCAATTTTCCATTGTCAGGTGCTTTACAGCAGAACAAAACAATCCTAACTGCTTTTGGACAAGTTGTGACACGCTGGCTAAGTACAGGATGTACTGTCATCATGTGACCTGGTGCAGTCTGCAGGGCTGGTGAAGATTAGAGTCCTTTATGAGCAAAAGCCATTAAGTTGGAAGTTATTAAATATGAACCGCAACATAAAGTACTGTCGCCATTCATTATTTCTTTGCAACTACAAAACATTAACAAGCTCTAATTTTTTTTTTTTAGAAGTTAAATGATACTCAAATTCAGATCACTTTCCCTTAATTCATTTTTCATTTAAAGTATGTCTGGTACATTTTATGCAGTTGTTAAAATGTAATTTAAATAGCTATGTGACTGCACTGATATGGGAATTCATCCAAAATATACATTCCATTTAGGATGTTACTTATAGGCTTGAATTTACACTTGGAAATTGTATTAAATTACTTGTGTTTAAACTTTATTTGCCCTTGAAGCACACAATAAACATGTAGACTTTGATTTTTTTGTTTAACAGTATTCATGAGTTTTCCCTCTTTCTGCTCCTCATTATATTTCAACTATTCGCATGGAATAATTTAAAAACGGCAAAAATGGGGGGGAAATCTATATTCACTTTTGTTGTGAGATAAGCTGAGGAATATCTGCTTTTGACAGTGATGAAGAATGCATCATTTCCAATGAGGGCATGAAATGATTTCAACAGTATGTGTTGATAGGTTTGCACTTTCTAAATGTGAATGACTGGCACCCTTTAAGTAGCTTATTTGAACTGAAGGTTGAGCTAACAATGTAATTATAATCTTCAATCAGCTTCCATGAGATAAATTCATTCATTTGTCTAATGTGATTTTACATCCAGTGAGGTCCGAGTAAAATTACAAGAGTTTTGTTGTTTTACTAATCTTGTTTTACTAATTTTCCTCCTTTGCTTTTTCATTCATCTTAGGTTCGTTTAATTAAAGCAGAATCCAATCGTTATTCTCTGTCCATAGATCAACTTGAAAGGAGATACATGACCTTTATAAATTCACAGTAAAGTTCTTTAACGTGCTGATTTTATGATTAATCATAAACCAATTCCCCCTTCGTTAATGCAAAAGTCTGACATTATTTCCTTTTATGAATTTTTCTTCTCTAATGTTGCATCTCCATAAAGATTCTTTCGGGACATCCAAAACCACTTTACAGTCAATACAGTTGTTTTGAGATGTAATCACCGATTGGCATCGGAAATGAACAGCTTCCCATCAGAATCTTGGGGTTTGAAAATTGTCAATTACACAGCTGATGAAAGGAGAGAGCAAAGGTAACCCTTTAATCATCCCCTGAAAGAGCAGTGGATGAATTACCCAACTTTGCAGCTGACTTAAATAATATGAAAGGCAAATACCTTGCAAGGTAATATTTTGTTTACAAAGGTCAGATATTCAACTTAACGAAACCTGTGCAGCTAATGTCTGCATTACATAGAGCTGGGGTAGTAGGTATTTAGCTGAACTGAAGTGGCAAATGATTGGAATATTCTACAAGTGTAACCTGTGCAAAAAATCCTCAGTGTGCCAGATGAGTGCTATAGCAAGCAAAACAATGGTCCTGAGATTTACTGGGAGATGGCAAAGCTTTTGGACAGAGTGAAAGCTTCAGAGTAATGGATCATGGCCAGGAAGGCAGAGACCTTGCTGCCTTTTTCAGCCGGGCATCTTCCTTTCATTCCACATTCAATTAGCATTGACTTTTGTTTATGGATTTAGCCAATAATGATCCCACAACCAATATCTTTGAAAGGATATCAACCCACTGTGTGGAAACTTACTGCAGAAAAATTGGTGCTGTTTTCTACTTCACTAAATGAACACACCTCGTGAGAATCACATTGGTTGTAAAACCCATTCAGAATTTGAGAAAGGCCCAATGTTTCCTTCCTTTCTAGTCGATACTCTCCATCCAGATATTAAGCTTAAAGGTTTCTCTAAAAATCTTAACAAAAACTAGAAAACAACATTTTTAGGCATCCAAATTTTAAATCTAGCTTGTCTATGTTTGTGATCTAAAAGCTAATGGAAAGCATATATGCATTGACAAATCCCCGAATCGTTAACTTCAGAGATACAGTGTGAAAACAGGCCCTTCACCCCACAGAGTCCCAGCCGACCAGCGATCAACCCGTACACTAGCACTATGGTACACAATTGGGGCAATTTACAATTTCTAGAAACCAATTAACCAACAAAGCTGCACATCTTTGGAGTATGGGAGGGAACTGGAGCACCCAGAGAAAACCCATGTGGTAACAGGGACAATGTGGAAAAACTCCATCCAGAGAGCACTTATAATCACGATTGAACCCCGGTCCCTGGCACTGTAAAGCAGCAATTCCGCCATTATCTCGTCCTGGCACAATGGTAGAGTTGCTGCCTTACAGAGCCAGAGACTCGGGTTCGATCCTGACTATGGGTACTGTCTACAGAGTTCATATGTTCTCCCTGTGATCGCATGGTGTTTTCTCCAGGTGCCCCAGTTTCCTCCCACACAAAGATGGGCAAGTTTGCAGGTTAATTGGCCTTTGTAAATTGCCCCTAGCGTGTAGGATGGGGAAAGTGGGATAATATAGAACTAGAGTGCAGGTTGGTCGGCATGGACTCGGTGGGCTGAAGGGCCTGCTTCCAAACTGCATCCCTAAACTAAACAATCTTTGGACATCATCCCAAACAATGATCACACCTCCAAAATATCTGAATGGGTAGAAAGAAAGAAAGCATTAGTGCCTTTCACAAATTCTGAAAGGGAATTACATCCTTTGATGCTCTTGTGAGGTGTGTTACATGTAGAATAGGAAACATGACACCCGCTGTCATGCAGCAAGATTCCATACGGTAAGTTTATGATCCTTTTAATCCCAACTCTCACATTCCTAGATCCTCTCTCCTCGCTCCACAGTCCTCAGTCATGGTACTTCCTGATCTCCCATCCCCACAATCCACTCTCCACTCACCAGCAACCCTCCCATTTGCAAATCCTTTGTGATCTGCTTTCTTTTAAGTGGTGGGGTGTTTGTGTCTAGAATGCCCACTGTGTGTAATGTACCTGTGTTAGATTTATCCGACTGTGTACAGCTGCTATCAGTCATCATGTTCCATTGAATGTGTAAGAAAGAACTGCAGATGCTGGTAAATTCGTAGGTAGTTCACAAAATGCTGGAGTAACTCAGCGGGTGAGGCAGCATCTCGTAGAGTCGGAGGGAAAGAAGAATCACAGTGGGGGAGCAGGGAGAGAGGATGTTGCTAAACTCTCGTCGGAGAGAGGAGGAGAACTTCTTCAAAGTAGACTTACCTTGAGGAAATTTTGCAGTGGAGTGGACAAAATGTGTAAGAAAGAACTGCAGATGCTGATAAAATCAAAGGCAGACACAAAATGTTGGATGCTGCCTCCCGCTGAGTTACTCCAGCATTTTGTGTCTGTCATGCTCCATTGGAAAGCTGCAAAAGGTCGTAACCACTGCCCAGTCCATCATTTGTTCTGACCTCCCTACCATCGAGGGGATCTATCGCTGTCGCTGCCTCAAAAAGGCTGCCAGCATCATCAAGGACCCACACCATCCTGTCCATACATTCATCTCTCAGCTGCTATTGGGTAGAAGGTACAGGAGCCTGAAATCTGCAACATCCAGATTCAAGACGTCCTCTACTTCCTGATCATGCTTAAGACTTCTCTCATTGTGTATAACATTGTCAATGAATGTTCAGTGATTGTACGAGGAAGAAAAACATTTGTTTGAGTACAGAATCTTTATGTTCCTGTTCGGTTGAAAGGAAACAGTAAAAATTGGAAAGAGCCCTGGTTTTCAAGGGAAATTGGACATCTTGTTCGGAAAAAGAGGGAGATCTACAATAATTATAGGCAGCATGAAGTAAATGAGGTGCTTGAGGAGTATAAGGAATGTAAAAAGAATCTTAAGAAAGAAATTAGAAAAGCTAAAAGAAGATATGAGGTTGCTTTGGCAAGTAAGGTGAAAGTAAATCCAAAGGGTTTCTACAGCTATATTAATAGCAAAAGGATAACGAGGGATAAAATTGGTCCATTGGAGAGACAGAGTGGACAGTTATCTGCAGAGCCAAGAGAGATGAGGGAGATATTGAACAATTTTTTTTCTTCGGTATTCACCAAGGAGAAGGATATTGAATTATGTGAGGTAAGGGAAACTAGTAGAGTAGCTATGGATACTATGAGGTTCAAAGTAAAAGAAGTACTGACACTTTTGAAAAATATATAAAAGTGGATAAGTCTCCAGGTCCTGACAGGATATTCCCTAGGACATTGAGGGAAGTTAGTGTAGAAATAGCCAGGGCTATGACAGAAATATTTCAAATGTCATTAGAAACGGGAATAGTCCCCGAGGGTTGGCGTACTGCGCATGTTGTTCCATTGTTTAAAAAGGGTTCTAAGAGTAAACCTTGCAATTATAGACCTGTTAGTTTGACTTCAGTGGTGGGCAAATTAATGGAAAAGATACTTAGAGATAATATATATAAGCATCTAGATAAACAGGGTCTGATTAGGAACAGTCAACATGGATTTGTGCCTGGAAGGTCATGTTTGACTAATCTTCTTGAATTTTTTGAAGAGGTTACTAGGGAAATTGACGAGGGTAAAGCAGTGGATGTTGTCTATATGGACTTTAGTAAGGCCTTTGACAAGGTTCCTCATGGAAGGTTGGTTAAGAAGGTTCAACTGTTGGGTATAAATGCAGGAATAGCAAGATGGATTCAACAGTGGCTGAATGGGAGAAGCCAGAGGGTAATGGTGGATGGCTGTTTATCGGGTTGGAGGCAGGTGACTAGTGGGGTGCCTCAGGGATCTGTTTTGGGTCCTTTGTTGTTTGTCATGTACATCAATGATCTGGATGAAGGTGTGGTAAATTGGATTAGTAAGTATGCAGATGATACCAAGATAGGGGGTGTTGTGGATAATGAAGAGGATTTCCGAAGTCTACAGTGATTTAGGCCATTTGGAAAAATGGGCTGAAAGATGGCAGATGGAGTTTAATGCTGATAAATGTGAGGTGCTACACCTTGGCAGGACAAATCAAAATAGGACGTACATGGTAAATGGTAGGGAATTGAAGAATACAGTTGAACAGAGGGATCTGGGTATAACCGTGCATAGTTCCTTGAAGGTGGAATCTCATATAGATAGGGTGGTAAAGAAAGCTTTTGGTATGCTAGCCTTTATAAATCAGAGCATTGAGTGTAAAAGCTGGGATGTAATGTTAAAATTGTACAAGGCATTGGTGAGACCAAATCTGGAGTATGGTGTACAATTTTGGTCGCCCAATTATAGGAAGGATGTCACCAAAACAGAGAGAGTACAGAGGAGATTTACTAGAATGATGCCTGGGTTTCAACAACTAAGTTACAGAGATAGGTTGAATAAGTTAGGTCTTTATTCTCTGGAGCGCAGAAGGTTAAGGGGGGACTTGATAGAGGTCTTTAAAATGATGAGAGGGATAGACAGAGTTGATGCGGACAAGCTTTTCCCTTTGAGAATAGGGAAGATTCAAACAAGAGGACATGACTTCAGAATTAAGGGACAGAAGTTTAGTGGTAATATGAGGGGGAACTTCTTTACTCAGAGAGTGGTAGCGGTGTGGAATGAGCTTCCAGTGGATGTGGTGGAGGCAGGTTCATTGGTATCATTTAAAAATAAATTGGATAGGCATATGGATGAGAAGCGAATGGAGGGTTACGGTATGAGTGCAGGCAGGTGGGACTAAGGGGAAAAAAAGTTGTTCGGCACGGACTTGTAGGGCCGAGATGGCCTGTTTCGGTGCTGTAATTGTTATATGGTTATATGGTTAATATCCGATGATTGGGTATTTATCACATTGAGTAAACTTCCCTTGCTTGTTCTAAACATTATTTGATTTTAGAGCATCTTAAATGATTTGTTCTGTATAATCTAATCAGGGTACTGGGCATAGAGCCTTGAAAGAATAATGGCATTGCTTTGCTTGTCACAATTATGTCTGCATCAATAGATTTGCAAGTAAGACGGTATTTAATTAAACTCAAGAATAACTGCTCCTTTAAACAAATCTTATTTGTATAGGTTTTTAACTCTTGTTTCTCGATAACAAACTTTTGTATAAGCTCTTTCAATCTTGCCTGGCATTAATTGTCCAAAGATTTGATTTCACCTTTTATTGAATTATTTGTACTTTAAGATCGAAGAATTGTTTAGAGTTTTTCTTTTATGGATTGAAGCATGCAGGTTCCTCGTGAAGATTCACATATAAAGTGAAGATGGACACAAAAAGCTGGCAACAGGCAGCATCTCTGGAGACATGACACAAAACATCACCCATTCCTTCTCTCCAGAGATGCTGCCTGTCCCGCTGAGTTAAATCAGCCTTTTGTGTCTATCTGGTTTAAACCAGCATCTGCAGTTCCTTCCTACCCATATGAAATGATGTCAGAAATTCTGAAAATAACAGAAAGATCAGTAGTTTGTAATATATTTAACCCAAGAGCTTACTTACTGGGGAAGCTTCATGGGAAAAAAAAGGCCAACATAGTGATGGGAACTTAAAGATGTCAGCAGGACCAACAAATAGATTTATCATTATATTTAGATTTCACAGCATAGTTAACACAGCCTAAGTTAAAATAAACTTTGGGGTCTGTAAACTAAGCTGAGGGCAATACAACTGATCAGGAAAAGTCACTTTTATTGCATCCATTTGTTATGCAAATGGGTGAGTGGTTTTCTAAATAACAGGGAACATAAGGTTAAAGATAACTCTGGGGGAAAAACAAAGATGAAAGGCTGCAGAGACATTAATCAATGATGAATTAATTTGAAAATGTTAACTCTATGTGTACCCATTGTGCCGTGAGAATAATAAACACTCTGTGAATCTTTTAAAAAAACTTTGGGTTCGCTCGGAGAGTTTCTCAGCACGTACTGTTGAGGGTTTGAATAATCCGACTTGACTAAGAAATTCACCACTGCTCTATCGTGTTCTTTGTGTCTGTTCCTATCTGAGCCATAATGAAGAGGGCAACTGCCCTCACATTCATCAGGTTCAGCCCATTGCCAGCTTTATCCTGTCAATCTAATCCCTATTACTGGCTGACAGGCCAGCAGAGGCCAATCCCCAGCATCATTGGTAACAGCCAGGTCAAATATTGGTTTGGACACCAGAATATTGTCTGCATATTCCCTGTAAAACCCAGGCATTCCAGCCAGGACAGTGAAAGAAGACGGTGAGAAAAGAAGGAGGAGAAGGAGAGGAAGGAAGGAAAGTAGAAACATAGAAAATAGGTGCAGGAGGAGGCCATTCGGCCCTTCGAGCCAGCACCACCATTCATTTGCTGATCGTCCCCTATCAATAACCTGTGCCTGCCTTCTCCACATATCCCTTGACTCCACTAGCCCCTAGAGCTCTATTTAACTCTCTCTTAAATCCATCCAGTGATTTGGCCTCCACTGCCCTCTGTGGCAGGGAATTCCATAAATTCACAACTGGGTGAAAAAGTTTTTTCTGACCTCAGTCTTAAATTACCTCTCCTTTATTCTAAGACTGTGGCCCCTGGTTCTGGACTCACCCAATATTGGGAACATTTTTCCTGCATTTAGTTTGTCCAGTCCTTTTATAATTTTATATGTTTCTATAAGATATTCCCCTCATCCTTCTAAACTCCAGTGAATACAAGCCTAGTCTTTTCAATCTTTCCTCAAATGATAGTCCCGCCATCCCAGGGAGCAATTTCGTGAACCTACGCTGCACTGCCTCAATCACAAGGATGTCCTTCCTCAAATTACGAGACCAAAACTGTACACAATACTCCAGATGTGGTCTCACCAGAGCCCTATACAACTGCAGAAGAACCTATTTACTCCGATACTGAAATCCTCTTGTTATGAAGGCCAACATCCCATTAGCTTTCTTCACTGCCTGCTGTTCCTGCACACCAACTTTCAGTGACCAGTGTACAAGGATGCCCAGGTCTTGCTGCACCTCCCCCTTACCTAACCTAACCCCATTGAGATAATAATCTGCCCCCTTGTTTTTGCCACCAAAGTGGATAACCTCACATTTATCTATATTATACTGCGTCTGCCACGCATCTGCCCACTCACTCAACCTGTCCAGGTCACCCTACAACCTCCTAACATCCTCTTCACAATTCACACTGCCACCCAGCTTTGTGACATCCGCAAACTTGCTAGTGTTGCTCCTAATTCCCTCTTCCAAATCATTAATATATATGGTAAACAGTTGTGGCCCCAACACCGAGCCTTGCGGCACTCCACTCGCCACTGACTGCCATTCTGAAAAGGACCCGTTCACTCCTACTCTGTGCTTCCGGTCTGCCAACCAATGTTCTATCCACGTCAACACCCTACCCCCAATACCATGTGCTCTAATTTTAGTCACCAGTCTCCCATGCGGGACCTTATCAAAGGCTTTCTGAAAGTCTAGATACACTACATCCACTGGCACCCCGTCATCCATTTTACTTGTCACATCCTCAAAAAATTCCAGAAGATTAGTCGAGCATGATTTCCCTTTCATAAATCCAGGTTGACATGAACTAATCCTTTTACTGCTATCCAAATGCCCCATTATTACCTCTTTAATGATTGACTCCAGAAACTTTCCCACCACTTAAGTCAGGCTAACTGGTCTGTAATTCCCCGTTTTCCCTCTCGCTCCTTTCTTGAAAAGTGGGATAACATTAGCTATCCTCCAATCCACAGAAACTGATCCTGAATCTATTGAACATTGGAAAATAATCACCAATGCGTCCACTATTTCTAGAGTCTTCAGTCCCATTAGCCCACCCAATACTATTTCTTGCATAATGACAATTTGTTTCAGTTCCTCTACCCCCTTTGTCCTCCAGTACATCTGGGAGATAGTTTGTGTCTTCCTTAGTGAACACAGATCCGAAGTAACTGTTCTGCCATTTCCTTGTTGCCCATAATAATTTCACCCGTGTCTGCCTTCAAGGAACCCACATTTGACTTTGCTACTAATTTTCCCTTAACATATCTAAACAAGCTTTTACTGTCCTTCTTTATATCCCTGGCCAGCTTCCCTTCGTACTTCATCTTTTCAGCCTGTATTGCCCATTTTGTTTCTTTCTGTTGTCCTATGAAAGTTTCCCAATCCTCTGGCTTCCGGCTACTAGAAAGAAGAGTGGAAGGTAGAGAAAGTGGGGTGTCTCCTTGCTAGCTGTGTTCCCCTACTGTAGGTTCGAGGAACATTGAGCTGCTGGGACAAACCCAAGACCACCAGGGCCACCATGTGGTCAAGACTTGACTACCGTGAAGAAGCCCTAGGCAGCCAGTGCCTCTACCTGAGGCTAAGACTCAGTGACCGAGATGAGCCTGAGATGTTTGGGCATCTTCGTGCACATGGACAACAAAGGACTGTGCACCAACAGAGGCAAAGACTGAGCCACCAGGATAACCTACAGACCACCCGCCTGTGTATTCAACCCAAAATCTGAGCCGCAAGAATAAACCTGAGACCGCTACACCTCCTCTCGAGGCATGGGTGAACTGCAGGAAAAATTCTGAGATTGCCCTGCCTCCTCCTTTGAAGACCAGGACTAAGCAGCTGGGGTACGCCCGAGATTGACAGCACCACCGCACATGCGTCCTGACAGCATGGGATAGCGCCCCCCATGTGGTCCTTTCTTACCACTGTACATAAAATATATACGTGAGTTCACCCTACTGTGAATGTCGGTGTGGTCAAGTCAAGTCAAGTTTATTTGTCACATACACATGCGATGTGTGCAGTGAAATGAAAGTGGCAATGCTCGCGGATTTTTGTGCAATAGACAAACAACAAAACAACCAAACAAATTATAAACACAATCATAACACACATATTCTTTTACATAATAAATAATAGAAGGAAAAACGTTCTGTAGAGTTAGTCCCTGGTTAGTCACTGCAAAACCCGGCATCATCCTCGATGCCACAATAAACCATCTCCCAAAAATTATGAAATAAAGTAGCTTATTTGAGTGTTCAGATGATCTAAAACCTCTCCAATTTACTGATCCAAGTGGCTCATTTAATGGCTGAGCTACTCCCTATATTGGATACTTTGGCACACATGGTACAGCTGTAAAGAATTACCTAATGTTTTGGTTTCTGTATTAGAAAGGTTATACATTCTCTAACTTTGATGTTACTCTACTTGGCAAATGGTTGGAACATCATGATGAAGACAATTTAGAAAAAAGTCCCAGGAAATTTACAGAACAGTTTAATTGAGGTTGTGGCACCATAAATATCAGGTTCAAGCTATGAACAATTTGAATCTTTTATTAGCTTTCAAAATGAAATTACTCAAAGTTAACTACTACTAAAGTAAAACATCCAAAGTTATTTTACAGAGTAGTTTGATTATCTTTCAATTTTATTCCTATATTAATAATTGCAAATGTTAACTGCCACTGTGTTTATACAGCATAAATTATATAGCCTGCAATGGACTATCTGTAAAGCCTAATTATGTTGAACATTGGAAGGGGCATTTCTTAAATGATTTCACCAATTTATTCATAAGCTTGTAATTACTTGAAAAGATAGGCTTACTGTGATATGCCACCAGATATCTTCACCTATCTTTATGGTCCCTTCTAGATCACGTTCCTTCTGGAATTAGAAAACATAGAAAACATAGAGAATAGGTGCAGCAGGAGGCCATTCGGCCCATTGAGCCAGCACCGCCATTCATTGTGATCATGGCTGATTGTCCCCAATCAATAACCCGTGCCTGCCTTCTCCACATATCCCTTAAGTCCACTAGCCCCTAGAGTTCTATCTAACTCTCTCTTAAATCCATCCAGCGACTTGGCCTCCACTGCCCTCTGTGGCAGGGAATTCCACAAATTCACAACTCTCTGGGTGAAAAAGTTTTTTCTCACCTCAGTCTTAAATGGCTTCACCTTTATTCTAAGACTGGGGCCCCTGGTTCTGGACTAGCCCAACATTGGGGACATTTTTCCTGATTGGGAACATTGTTTCTGATTATATGCAAGTGAGCCTTCAAACTTGATATTTTATAGAAAAGGAATCTTTGAGGATGATTATTTCTACAATAATCTAGTGCTGTCACAAACGACAATGATGGACAGTGTTAAGTGGAGTACTGTGAGTATATTTCTGAAAACATTGTACTCATTGTCCTGCAGTCATCACATTGCTAAATTTGCTGTTCATTTAGCCCAAGCAAGACACAAAATGTGAAGGAACTCGGCTTGTCAGGCAGAATCGATGTTTTTAGTCAGGAACCGTCTTCACTCAAGATTCCAGCACCTGCAGAATTTGTGTCTCCATTCGTTTAGCATGCTTTTTTACATCATTCTACTTTCAGTATAAAAACTTACCAACACTTTGTTGGTAGTTCAAGAAAGGTTCACACTATAATTTCCTTCCAGAGCTTGCTTTGGATTGCTTTATGAATTAATAGAACATAGAACAGTACAGCATAGGAACAGGCAGTTTGGCCCATTATGTCTATGCTGAACTTTAGTTAAACTAATCTCCTCTGCCTGCACATTATAGATATCCCTCCATTCCTTGCATATCCATGTGCCTATCAAAAAAACTCTTATGTGCCACTATTGTATCTGCCTCCACCACCATCATTGGCAGATGTACCGGCAATTCAATTCAATTCAACTTTATTGTCATTGCACAGATACAAGTATAGGTACAACGAAATGCAGTTTAGCGTCTGGTCATAGTCATAGTGCAAGATAGGAATTTAAAAAAAATACAGAACAAGCATACATTAGAGTAAGAAGAGTACTGGTTAACAATGTGGATGGAGAGACCAAAGATATCTAGCGACGGGACTCCGAGTTCAGCAATGTAAGTGCGTTGTTGAAAAAGCTGTTCCTCATCCTGCTAATTCGAGACCTGAGGCTCCTGTACCGCCTCCCTGATGGGAGGAGGGCAAACAGTCCATGGTTAGGGTGAGAGGGGTCCTTGATGATCTTCCTGGCCCGTCTCAGACACCGTTTTCAGGGTATCCATGGCAGGGAGCGGGGCACCGATGATGTGCTGAGCGGTTTTCACCACCCGTTGTAGTGCCTTCCTATCCGCTGCGGTGCAACTGCTGTACCATACCGTGAAGCAGGTGGTCAGGATGCTTTCGATGGTACAGTGGTAAAAGTTGGTCAGGATCTGGGTGGACAGGTGAGCTTTCTTGAGCCTCCTCAGGAAGTAAAGGCGCTGCTGTGCCTTTTTGATCAGTTTGGTGGTATTGAGGGACCAGGACAGATCTCCCGAGATGTGTACCCCGAGGAATTTGTAGTTGGAGACGCGCTCCACCTCAGTCCCGTTTATATGGATGGGGGTATGTCTGCCCCCTCTGTTCTTCCTGAAGTCAACAATAATTTCCTTCCTCTTCTTGGAGTTGAGGATGAGGTTATTGTAGGCACACCAGGCTGCCAGGTGCTGGACCTCCTTCCTGTAGGCTGACTCATCATTGTCACTGATCAGCCCTACCACCGTGGTGTCGTCGGCAAACACTATCTTTTCAGTAAAAGTACTTACCTGCTCATCACCTTTAAATTTTGTACCTCTCACCTATAAAGGTAAGCCTTCTAGTCTTTGATATTTGCACCCTAGGAAGAAGAATGTCTACCCTTTCTTCGTCTCTCATAATTTTATATACAGCAATCAGGTCTCCCCTCGTCTCTGACGCTGCAGAGAAAACAGTCCAAGTTTCTCCAACCACCCCTTACATTTCAGGTAATATCTTAAATAACTTTGTGCATATTCACGATGCCAAAAAAGCAGCCAAAATCAGTAAGAGTTAATAGTTACTGAGGTGCCTCATTGTTTTACTGTTATTCAAAATGGAATAAGATGCTGAATATAAATATATAAAATGTAGCTTTAAATATAAGAAACCTAAATATCAAAATTCTGGTGGCTAAGGTAAGGCATTTGTATTAGCAACATCAATCACTCCTGTGAGTAACCCTCACATCACAGTAACTGGAGGTTCTGGTTCCCGGAGGTTGCAGGTGGTTGCTGGAGGTTGTAGGTAGTGGAAGCAGGTAGGGAGACTGACAAAAACCTCCGGGAACCTCCAAGAAACCGCACAGAAACCTTGGGTGGGGCGCAAAGTCTCCAAAGGTTTCCGTTCAGGTTTCCTGTGGGACAGGGGAATTAGTGTCTATGCAGCAGAGCTTTGGATCCAGTCACCTTGGACACTCTTGTCACTGGAACAGGATCTCACTCTGAACAGACTGGCCAGTAACTAAATTGAACATCCCATGTTAAAAGAAATCTAGAATGTGGACCAGGGTTTTTGCATGGTTGGGGTCCTGTCGCCTTCTGTAGGATTGAAACATTAGCTGGTCCCAAATTAGAGTCGGGCAGAGGGTCATGACATGTAAACCACGGGGAGATTATCTGTGAAATAAGATGTTATGAATCCCAGCGGTAATAGTCCTGAAGCATACTCCCCTATCATAGCTGGGAACTAGTACACCTTGAGATTGACATTGCCACCTTGAGTGACTCATGGTGAATGGGAGATAGCCAACTCTAATTGTGTTAGAGTTTTCTTTAATGTTGGGTTTCAAGAACAACCTAGATTTATCTGACAGAGACTTTCCCTGTGAGATTAATCTCATGGTACTCTATCTGACTCTAACTTGGGACCAGTACATGTTCCTATCCTACAGATAAGGCGTATAACAGACTATACCTCAACCTAACGAAAGCCCTGTTCCATGTTCTGGATGGAGACTTATTAATCATCCTGACCAACCTCAGACCCAGGATTGAAAAGGGTATATGTTCTGGGCAGATACGAGAAAGGAAAGATAACATCGATTGAAATGCTTGATGTATGATCTTGTCAGAACCACCATCCTGTTTCATCAGAGAGACAAATGCAAGATCTCATTGAAGCACCTGTGAACAGAGAGTGGCACCTATTAGATGATGCTGTGTCTGACTGAGGAACCACTAGGGATATCCACATCACTCTGTCCATGACTGGCACTCATGACCATTGCCTAACTGATAATAGTGATCATCGCAACCACCAACAGGCTGTGTCCATCTGACAAATCAATTGGCTGATACAAAGTCTATGGTTTACATTGCAGCAGTGACATTTGCCCTACTTTATAATCTAAGACATGGGCTGGGGCCTCAGAGCACTGGATAATAATCAGATCAACACCAATTTGCTCTCTCAGCAATTTTAAATTAATCAGAATAATCATTTCTGATTATACTATACAGATTCAATGGGTGGGCTACTTTGTTCATATTGCCTGACATCAAAATGAAAGTTCAACACGTTCAGTTTTGTCCTGGCAAAAAATTACCAGGTGGACAAAGGAAACATTTCAAAAGAATCTCTGGGCCATCACTGTTCAAAATGGAGAAGGAGCATTTGGGATAATGGTGAGAACGTGTCCCATGCATCAGGAGCACACAGAAACAGTGTGTGAATAGTGGAAGAATCAAAATATCAGCCTCGTTACACATTCACTCTCCCAATCAAGCACCTCCAAACCTACACTCTACCAATGGAAGAGGATGCCAATTCCACACTGGTTTCATCAGCTATCTCTAACCCTGCAAGTTATCTTTAACCTCAAAGGAATATCCAAGAATAAAGTCACGGAGCTCCCAGGTTCCACCTGGCTATTTACCACTAACAAACAGATACACTTTTTTGTTTAAATAATAATTTGACACATGCCCAGGCTTCTGAAGAACTCAAACAGACTTAGCACTTAATTCACTGAATATCAGCTAAAAAGATATTAGATTTAAGTTGCAGAAAACCATCTGCGTGCCTTAGTAGTAAGCAGAACACACCTTGAAGTTGCCTGTGGTAAAACATTGAAGCAGATAGCAGGCACTAAATGGGTGCTGGAATTCTCTCAGGAAATTGATTCCTGAGAGATTTAATCCTGAGGATTTAAATCCATTTCCATCTGGAGAGCAGGTGTAACAAATTTAGGTATGATTGAATGACAAGCATCCTAACTTAACAACCTAACAATAACATGTCTTTCAGTCACTCAAGTAAATACTGTAGGAAAAACCTGCATTCCAGGGTACAGAGTGAGATAGGGTATGAGAAATGGACTGAAATATATTAGGTTTCAAGCTGATAATGGAGAAATGCAAAGTATGTCAAAATACAGTTTAATACTGTGGAGAAAAATTGATGTTGAGCTGAGGATGATAAAGTGAGCAACTGTTATGAAAAAAGATGTAGAAATAAAATATGAATTAAAAAAATAAAGTTTAACAGAGCGCATGAAAATGTATGTTATGCTGAAATGAAAGAACAAATTAAACACTGGGGAAACTCTTCATGAAAGCAAGTAAGTGGATAATTGAGATTGAGAGGGAAGTACGCATTAAATACAAGGACAGTTGATGACTATTATTAGAGAAGACATGAAGAGATTAGGGGAGTAGTTGACACTGGAAGGCAAAGAAGAACTATAAATTTGAATTATTGAGGAACAGAGAACATAGAACAATAGAGCACAGGAATGTGCCCTGTGGCCTATAACGTTTGCGGCGGGTTTAAGGACCTGTCCCACTTAGGTGATTTGCTTTGGCGACTACAGGCGATTGCCACACAATTTTCAACATGTTGAAACATTTTTGGCAACAGTGACAATTATTTTTGCTGTTGTCGGTTGTCGAAGGTGCTGTCGTAGGTTGTCGCCAGGTGTCGTAGGTGAATTCCATTAAAAGTAGTCCCTGACAATCGTCTAAAGAGTCGCCTAAGTGGGACAGGCCCATTAGAGGTTAACTGTGCCAAGTTAACCTGATCTCATCTGCCTGTACATGATCCATATCCCTCTATTCCTTGTACTTCCATGTGTCTATCAGAGGCTATGTGGCCTCTAAAATTCCAATGTCTGCCTCCACCTCTGACAATGCTTTCCAGGCCCCCACCACTCTCTCTGTATCTCATCCCACAGTAAACTCTTCCCCTCTCACGTTATAGCTGCGCGCTCCAGTGGTGAATATTTCCGCCCTGGGGAAAAGGTTCTGACTACCCTATCTATACAGATTGTATATACTTTGATCAAGTCTCCCCTCAACATCTGACGTTCCAGTGAAAACATAAAGTGAACATAAAAGGAAATAGCAAAATATTTCACGTAACAATAAAAGGGTTAGGTTGGGATAAACAGGACAAATACCAGATAATGAAAGCAACAGATGACAGAAGTATTAAATTATTACTTAGATATTTATAAACAAGGTTGTCAAAATATTGGATGAAGAATTCAGTAAAGGGATAAATTAATTTAAAATAGTAAAAGAGGATACTTTACACAAACTAATTAAAGCTCAGAGAATACAACTCCTGGTCGGGATTGATTGCAACTATGCATATTAAAATAAGTGGTTCAGTTCAGGGCTTTAGTTTAGTTTATTGTCACGTGTACCGAGGTACAGTGAAAAGCTTTTTGTTGTGTGCGAATCAGTCAGCAGAAAGACAATACATGATTACAATCAATTTACGGTGTATAGATACAGGATAAAGGAATAATGTTTAGCACAAAGCCAGAAAAAGTCAAGGTCAAGGATAGACTGAGGGACATCAGAGGTAGATAGTAGATCAGCACTGCTCTCTGGATGTGGTAGGAGGATTCAGGGCAGTCACGGTGGCGCAGCAGTAGAGTTGCTGCCTAATGCCCCTGTCCCACTTAGGAAACCTGAACGGAAACCTCTTGAGACTTTGCGCCCCTCCCAAGGTTTACGTGCAGTTCCCGGAGGTTTTTGTCAATCTCCCTACCTACCTCCACTACCTGCAACCTCCGGCAACCACCTGCAACCTCCAGGAACCGCACAGAAACCTTGGGTGGAGCGCAAAATCTCCAGAGGTTTCCGTTCAGGTTTCCTAAGTTGGACAGGGGCATTACAGCAAAATGCAGCGCCAGAGACCCGGGTTCGATCCCGACTACGGGTGCGGTCTGCATGGAGTTTGTACGTTCTCCCCGTGATCGCGTAGGTTTTCTCCAAGATCCTCAGTTTCCTCCCACACTCCAAAGACGTACAGGTTTGTAGGTTAATTGGATTGATTAATTGGCTTGATAAAATGTAAAAATTGTCCAGTATAAAAATTGTCAAACTTCCAGTGCTGAGTGATACTCTACCTAGAGCTTTTCAGCGTACTACATCCAGATCCAGATCCAGTTGCCTAATAACAGCTGGGACAAAACTGTCCCTGAATCTGGTGGTGTGCGTTTTCACACTTCTAAACCTTTTGCCTGATGGGAGAGGGGAAAAGAGGGAGTGGCCAGGGTGCGACGTGTCCTTGATTATGCTGCTGGCCTTGCCAAGGCAGCGTGAGGTATAAATGGAATTAATAGAAGGGAGGTTGGTTTGTGTGATGGTCTGGGCTGCATCAACAATTCACTGCATTTTCTTATGGTCCTGGATGGAAATGTTCCGAAACCAAGTTGTGATGAATGCTGATAAAATGCTTTCTATGGTACATCTGTTGAAGTTGGTGAGAGCTGTAGAGGACATGCCAAACTTCCTGAGTCTTCTAAGGAAGTAGAGGCATTGGTGTGCCTTCATGGTCATTGCTTCAGTGTGGGTGGTCCAGGAGAAGTTGTTGCTGATATTGATTTCGAGGAATTTGAAGTTTTTGATCATCTATAGATGGTCTACAGAGAGGGAAAGTACAGCAGATGACAACAAGCAGAGACAGCAGATTAGAAAACAAACAGAGTTAATATTATATGCACGCTTTGAAAATGTCCAAGGGATTATGGACTAATTAGCTTATCAATGGTAGGGGGGGAAACATTTGTACTAAAGGAGGGAATAGAAGCATAACTGGAATGAAAATGTATCATGATGCTCGGGAGCATCGATTTCACAAGTGAAAATCTTGCTTGCCTGATTATATTTTAAAAGGTTACAGAGAGAATAGTTAATGGTCATGACTAGATGTCATTTGCTTACTTTCAAAAGGCCTTTCAGAAGATTGCCTATAATAGAGTATAAGGTCACAGAATGAAGAGATGGAGGACAAGTAAGAGAATAGCTTGCACTCTGCCTTGAAGATAGAAAGTCAAGAGTAAGAATAAAAGAATAGTACAGAGCTGAGAGGAGTGGCAAGGCACAAGGATAGGTGCTGGTACCATTGTTGATCATAGTTTACATTAACAAGTTACATTTTTGAATGAAAAATCATTTCCATGCTTTGCAGATGAGACCAAACTTGGCTGGCAGTCAATATGAATGAGGCCTGCTACAAAATACAGGAGGAATGGAAGTAATTTTCAACACTGATAAGTTCAAGGTAGTTAATATTGGTAAGAAGAATAAAGAGGCCATTTATTACTCGGAAGCTGTGAATAGACTTAAAGTAGAACCAAATGGACCTCTGGGTAAATATACAGCATTCACCACAGTTTAGTGGCATCAAAGAAAACAAGCATAAGAGCACAAGGGAGGCTAAAAATAACAATTTGTACACTCTGGAGTTTAGGAGGATGAGAAGGATATCTTATTGAAACATATAAGATTGTTAAGGGTTTTGACATGCTAGAGGCAGGAAACATGTTTCCCGATGTTGGGGTAGTCCAGAACCAGGGGCCACACTTTAAGAATAAGGTGTAAGCCATTTAGAACGAAGACGAGGAAACACTTTTTCTCACAGAGAGATTCGAGTCTGTGGAATTCTTTGCCTCAGAGGGCAGTGGAGGCCGGTACTCTGGATACATTCAAGAGTGAGCTAGATAGGACTCTCAAAGAATGCGGAGTCAGGGGATATGGGGAGAAGGCAGGAACGGGGTTCTGATTGGGGATGATCAGCCATGATCACATTGAATGGCGGTGCTGGCTCGATGGGCAGAATGGCCTACTCCTGCACCTATTGTCTATTGAATAGAATGGAAATGTACTTTGTTGTGTTAATTCTGTACTGGGTTTGGTTAGGCCATGTTGAGATGACTGTATATGGTTATTCTTTGCATTATGAAAAGATTAAAGAGGCGCTCGAGAAGATGTGGGGAAGATCTACTTGAAAGACTGGTGTGCCTGTCTGGAGAGGATGAACTGACTGGGTGCCTCTTGAGAAAAAGTACTAAAGGGTAATGCAGTGCAGCTCTTTATAATAATGCAGGGTTTTGATGGAGTGGATATAAAGAGAAAGTTTTCACTTATGGGATAGGTAAAAGTGAAGGCCCACATTATAAGCCAAATACCAGGAATCCAATGGAGAATTCAAAAGGAACATTGCGAGAATGTGGGATGCGCTATCTCACCAACTGATTGAAGTGTAAATGAGTAGAAACAAAGAACTGCTGATGCTGTTTTACATCAAATGACCAAAGAAGGGTCCCAACCTGAATCATCGCCTATCCATATTCTTCAGAGATGCTGTCTGACCCACTGAGTTACTCCAGCACTTTGCGTCATCTTTTGATTGAAGTATAAAATGTGGATACATATAAGGGGAGGCTGGACAAGCATGTGTGGGAGAAAGAGGAAAGGGATTAGATTAGATTAGATTATTACTTTATTAATCCCCTTATTCAGGGGAAATTCAGATGTGCTTGCAGCACACTAATAAAAATACAACATAGCATTCAAGAAGTTTAACATTAAAACATAAAACATCCCCCCACAGAGGTTCCCACTGTGGGGGAAGGCACAAAGTCCAGTCCCCATCCTCTTGTCCCCCCAGAGTCAGGCCTATTGAGGCCTCCACAGTCGCCGTTACGGTGCCCGATGTTCCCGGCCGTTCCAGGTGATGGTACTCCGGCGTCGGTAGAACCCTCAGCGGCTTGGGGTGCCAGGAACGGCCGCCCTCTTACAGGAGACCGCGGCATCCAGGCCAACAGACCGCGCTGGACGAAGCTTCACACACTGGCGATCTCGGCGAAAGATCCCGGGCTCAGAGATGTAAAATTCAGCGCCGCAGCTGGTCCGCTCCACAGAACCACGGCTCCACGATGTTTTTATCGGCGGTCCCAGCATACTGGCGTTCCAGCGCGGCGACCCAGGCAAGGCATCGCCCGCTCCGCCCGCACCACGACAGCGCCCCAGTGCTGCGCCGCCGCCAAAGCCGAGGTTCTGGCCAGGTCCCCTCAGAAAACGTTGCTCCAGGACCCGCTGGTAGGCCGCGAGGACAGGTTGAAGGTGCTGCTCGGAGGAAGGCAGCCTCATCGACCAGGTAGCGACTTGAAAAACAGTTTCCCCCTTCCCCCCCCACACATAAAAAGATTAGACCCCCCGACTACACACTTTAACACACTAAAAATAATAAAAAAGAAGTGAAGAAAACGGACAGCGCCCCCACCGGATACACTGAAGATAGACACAAAATCTGGAGTAACTCAGCGGGACAGGCAGCTTCCCTGGTGAGAAGGAATGGATGATGTTTCAGGTTGAGACCCCTCTTCAGACTGAAGCTTTTTGTGTCTATCTTCAGTTTAAACCAGCATCTGCAGTCCCTTCCAACACAAAGGGATAAACTGATTGAGTTGAATGAGCTAAGCTGGAGGTTTAATTGGTGCATAAACACTGGCAAGCCCTTGATGGGCTGAATGGCATATTTCTGTGCAGACAATCTTATCGAAGACAATATAATATATTTTTTTAGCTTCAGTTAATATTTGTTCTTAGTGTGGTTGTTGTCCATTCGCAAAGTAAACAAATGTTCCATAACTGAAATTCTGGAGCTCAAAATTAGTGCAAAATAGTAATGACAGTGATTGTTTTATTATTCAGGAAAGGTAATCTTACAAATTTGCACGCCCCTCACGGAATCATTGCCTGTGGGTGGTGCACATCAATAATTCGTCAGTGTGCTTTCTGAGATTTCTGTTGCATTATGAGTGAAGCTTCTTGCTAGAAGCATGAATTAATTCCTTAAAATTTCCATTCTGTTATTTGCAATAATTTGAAAGAGCAAGCTGCCATGTCCAAAATGCATAGTAAACTTCTTTAGCTCAAAGGAGCAATAAATCCAAACCTAGTTGAATTGGAAATTGTTTTCAAATCAAATAGAGATTAATTCAATTCACAGACCAGACAGGACAGTGTTTTGAAATAAGGCTCTTTGATATCTGTGCATTGCCCTTTACAAACTAATCAGATTTTGCAGAAGTTCAATGTTGCAGAATTTCTCCATTGCATATGAAACACAAGTGCTGGAAGTTGCTGGAAGAGCAATAAAAAGGCAAAGTGGAAAAACATTTTGAATGTTATAATTCTATCCCCATATCAATAGATGAGCATTCAGTACATATTACTGTATGCTCATAGGGATAGGCTCCCACAGGGATGATGTTTCAGCAAGTGCTCCTGCTCGAACACCTGAAGATGTGGAAGGCTTCTTAGAGTGAAAGAATACTGCAGCGTATTTTTTATTCAAGACTCCAGTCCTCTCAGCATTAAAGAACCACAAGACAATTCCTGACAGTACTCATGGGGCTGAAGCCAGTTTTGATAGAGCTAAGAGAAGCAGATGGAAGAGAAATATTCAAGAAGCTAATATCTTCTCTCATACCATTATTTGGCAGAAGGGTCTCGACCCGAAACTTCACCTATTCCTTCGCTCCATAGATGCTGCCTCACCCGCTGAATTTCTCCAGCATTTTTGTCTACCTTTGACTTTTGCAGCATCTGCAGTTCTTTCTTAAACATTATTTAGCACATAGTCGGTTACGGTAGGGGAAACCTTTTACAAGAGCAGGATGATTTGGAGAGTATGATAGAACAGTAACTATGATATGTGCAGGAAGGCACTGCAGATGCTGGCTCATACCGAAGATAGACACAAAATGCTGGAGTAACTCAGCAGGTTAGGCAGGAACTCTGGAGAAAAAGGATGGGTGAAGTTCTGGGTTGGAACCCTCCTTCTGATTCAAGAAGGGTTCTTCAGTCTGAAGAATGATTTTGACCAGAAACGTCACCCATCCTTTTTCTCCAGAGATGTTGGCTGACCCACTGACTTACTCCAGCACTCTGGAGTACGTGACCAGGGGAAGGAGTGCAGCTCGGAAATTTAAATCTAGGTAATTGAATTAATGTGAATGTAAGTGTGTAACGGCAACCATGAATCAATTAGAGTTTAATGTGGTTGGATTGTAAATGCTTCCCAAATGTCACTCATTTTAGGGACAAACACTAGAGATCTGGGGCAATGAGAAATAACATTAAATTCTGGCCTATCCAGAAATACCTGCACCTCTTGAAGGAGTTAATATATTGGGCAAATGTAATAAGATGTAAGTAGGTTAGACCGAGGTTTCAGATCAATGCAGAACATGCAATGGAGACAGAACATGCTTGAAAGGAAAATAATGTACATTTATTGAAAAAACAACAGTGGTACAATCAAATCAATGCTCAAGCCCTGCTAACACATTAGCGATGCAACAAATAATCATTAAATAGTTACGACAGGCACAAAGCTTCGCACATTCTTTAGCTCCTACGAAGGCCTGAACTGGAGATACGGTTCTGAGGGCCTTGGTCCCAGGTTCAGGTTTTGTTTGAGCTCAATCTCGAACCCCTCCATGACAGGGTCACTCTGCTGGGGCTTTGCACTGCACCTGGCTGCTCCACCATTTCTCTCCAACCCTTCTCTCTCTCCAGGATTGCTGCATAGCCCCGCAGGCTTTTTTTACACTCCCAATAACCAATCTAGCTGCACTCATTCCCCTGGTCACGTCTTCCAGATGACCTCTGATAAACCCGCCTCATAGCTTGTTTTCCCATGCTTCCCATGCATGGGCCCATATCAGACTCTCTGGTCACGTGTCCCACATGACCCGTGAAAGCCCATGTTGTCCTCATAAAGGGACCCTGGCCATTCAAGGTTCTGTATGGTTGTCAACGCCACAGTTAGTTTCTCATTACAGTAGGAGGCGAATGTGATGGACAGCCTTGTTGAGTTGAGATGAGATGGGCGAGGCACATTACAATGCAGACTTTAGCCACTTTAGTAGACGGTTCCCTTATTATAGCTTCACACTGTAAAGCAATCATTGAATACTCAGTGTCCCAACAGGCTTCTCATTTGACTTTTTAGCTGCTGTGTTATTTCAGCATAAAATCACACAGAAGGCTTGGGATTCATGAGACTTGCATGAACAATACATCACATATTGTGCACATGATGCAATTGCTCCCCTGCAGTTTGGATAAACCTCCCTGGGTTCCTTGTGGGCTGCTGCTGCCTCAGTGGTTTTACTCACAGAAGAGTTTTCAAGCTCATCTCTTCTGCAACCTGAAGTTTTCTTTACTATGAATAATGTGAATGGAGATATTACATATCTCAACTGAGAAACACCACTTGCATTTATTTTCTCATTGAGAATATGCAACTCTCAACTTTTTCTTCCAGACATTACGCCAGGCAGTAAATGAAAAGAAAATGCAGATGCAGGAAATTTGAAACAGGAACAGAAAATGTTGGAAACACTCAGGAAGAGAAATAAATTAACATTTGTGATCCAGGACTCTTCATCAGAACTTTGAGAAAGAGAAAACAAGTTAGTCTAGGCAGCAGAGAAATCAGGGATGGGGAGCAGGGTCCGAGGTAGGGGATGCGTGAAATAAAGAGAACATCTCTGATCGAGTGAGAGTGGGCAACCGGACGTGGCTGACTGAACTTCTTGTAATGTGTTGCTCATTGGGAGGCAGTGGAATATGCCCAGAAGGCCAGATTATACAAACAAAATGAGAAAAACGAAATGTAAATCTGAGTTAAAAATACCTAGCAAAAATGGTCATTTCTAGGACAAACAGTAAGAGTGATTTATCAAAAGTGTATAGAATTCAATATTGAATTCTGCAGGCTGCAATCTTAGATTCCTATTAAACCTTTTCCCCTTCACCTTAAACCTATGTTCTCTGGTCATCAATTCACCTACTCAGGGCAAGATTAGGTGTATCTACTCGATCTATTCCTCTCATGATTTTATAGACCTCTATAAGATCACCCCTCATCCTCCTGCGCTCCAGGGAATAGAGTCCCAGCCTACTTTCCTAGTCCCTTTCCTATAACGGTGCCCAGAACTTAACACAATATTCTAAATGCAGTCTCACCAACATCTTACACAACTGCAACATAACCTCCCAACTTCTACATGTACTCATTACTCTGACTGATGAAGGCCAATGTACCAAAGGCTTTTTTGATCGCCATATCTACCTGCGACTTGACCTTCGAGCCATTCACCTGTTCTCCTAGATCCCTCTGCTCTACAACACTCCCCAGAGCCCTACCACCGAGCCCTGAGGCACACCACCAGTCACAGGCCTCCAGTCCGAGAAGCAACCTTTAACTATCACCCTCTGCTTCCTTCCATGAAGCCAATTTTCTATCCATTCAGCTATCTCTCCTTGGATCGCAAGCGATCTAAGCTTCCAGAGCAACCATGTGGAACCTTATTGAATGCCTTACTGAAATCCATGTATATGTACAACATCTAAAGCTCTGCCCTTATTGATCTTTTTGGTCATGTCTTCAAAATACTCAATCAGATTTGTGAGGCATGACCGCCCACATACAAACCCATGCTGACTATCCCTAATCAGCCCTTGCCCATCCAAATGCCTGTATAACATCCCTCAAAATACCCTCTAGTAACTTTCCAACAGCAGATGTTAAGCTCATTGGCCTATCTACAGTTCTCAGGATTTTCCCTGCAGCCATTCTTGAATAGAGGCAGATCATTTGATATCCTCCAGCCTTCAGTGATCACAAAGCAGTAGTTTCTTCCCCAACTCTTTGGCAGAGGCCCCATGGTCAGTTGTCTTGGCAGGTTCAGTAGCCACAATTTTATGTCACTGCCCTGGTAATTCTGAACACATACGATGCACTGTTGACAACATTTCTCTACATCTCTACCCATCGCTGGCCATCATCAGACTTGAGGTGGGTTGTAATCATGTTGTGCCTTCCTTAATCCATTGCCCCATGATATAGCTTCAGCACATGCTGGAGCTACAGCTACGTTTGCCTCCCCATGAATCCAGCTACCACCTTGTCCCTCTTTTTAGCACACCTCCTTCTCCTCAGCAACCACATCTCCATTTAATGTCACTAAATTGGCTTTTGTTTTTCTTTCACCACTATAGCAATTCAATAATTTTCTTCTGCTAGTCTTTTTTTGCATCGTGATCTGCCCACTTATTCCCTTTCTGCTCATTGCCTTCCTCTTTCAGGTGTGCCTTTACTTTAATCAATGCTACATCTGCAGGCAGCTGGAGTTTTCCTGACATGCACTTCACACACACTCTCCTGACACCAGTCCCTGATTGATTACATTTCCATGAGAGGCTTGCATGCTGAACCATTCCAGTCTAGTTTTGCACACAAATACAAAATAGCATGCAGAAAAATGCGGCATTCCCTATGAGAGGGAAATCAATGGGAAATGCTGTAATCATATTAATAATCTGATCACACAATTAATTGCTGCAGTTTGCCGAATACTGCCAAACAAACTGAAAACTGGGAATTCTAGATTTACCATTTACGACGACACTAGTTATTCCCCGTGATTTGGCATCTGGGTAAATGATCTTCTTCTCTTACGAGTGTGGTAATTTAATTACATCATTAAGCTATCGTCTAAGCATCTCAGTTTAAAGAATCACTCTCCTTGGACAATTACTTTTTAAATTCAAACTGTTCCTGATCTCACTGCATTGAATTTCCTAACTTTAAAATCTTCTCACGTACTTTCAAAATGTGACGGGCAGCTCCTTCATTCTCCAATGAACTCATAGAATCATTAAAAAAAAAACATGGACTTTATCTCGATTGAAATTGGATTTAAAATTGGTTGAATGGCATCCTTCATTAGGCGTGTATTCAGGATTCTTCTTTATTAAACAATTGCCTCTTCCATAAACTCATGATTACCGAGAGACTAAAGTAATACAATTTCTATTTATTTACAGGCAGCCCACTGTAGAAATGACAGGTAGCAAGTAATATTTGTGCCACAGATATGTCAGGTAATGATTGTAGCCACGACTACCATTGTCAATCAATGGCATTGCCATTTCCAAATCTCCTCCTCATGGTCAGCATTGACAAAAAATCAACTGGACCCGTCACATAATACAATGGTTGCAAGAGCAGTTCAAAGCTGGATACTGTGGAGTGTGACTCACCTCCTGACACTCTAAAGACTTTTGACCATCTATGAGGCACAGTCACGTATGTGGTTAAACCCCGACTGCCACCTTCAATATTAATCCTCTCCATTATCAACTCAGTATATCTGCAGCATTCACCATCCACAAAATTCACTGCAATTATTCACTGAGTCTAGTCCAACAGCACCTTTCAAACCCAGGATCTTTACAAAAAGAAGGACTAGGGTGGCAAATGCATGGGAGCACCACCACCAGCAAGTTTCCCACCAAGTTGGGCACAGGGAAGCACAACTGGGAGAGCTGCTGCCTCATAATGCCAGATATCCAGGTTTGATCCTGACCTCGGGTGCCGTATGTGTGGAATTTGCACATTCTCCCTGTTTGCACATTCTCCGGTGCTCCGGTTTCCTCCCACATCCTGAAGACATGCTGATTTGTAAGTTAATTGGCCTCTGTATATTGCTCCCAATATGTGTAGGGAGTGTATGCAAAATTGGGCTAACATAGAACTAGTGTGAATGGATGATTGGTAGTCAGCATGGACTCAATGAGCCAAATGGCCAGTTTCCATGCTGTATCTTTCATTCAATGAAGTCACCAAGCATGACCTACATATTCTTTGCTGTTCTTTGATCATTGCAGCAATTACCAATGGAACATCAATACTGAAGTACCTTCAGCAGAAGGACTCCAGTGGTTCAATATGATTCACCTCTACCTCCAGAACAATAAGATATGAGCATGTTGCTGTCCTTGCCACCGGCACCCAGATGGTGAGAAAGAATAAACTATAAAAGAATTGCCGTAGTCGATCTTAACCTAAACTGCAAACATGGAAGAAATACAAAATCGCAATATAATCACATGGCACAGTCTCTTAAAGTAGGAGCAACCTATAAGAGTAAAGGTGTTATTTATCTCAGCAGGTAACAGCCACTTTTCCCTTCTGAAAAGAAGTGAACAAAACTGTACAGACACTGGCGACTTATGATAAATCAACACATTTTTATTTTAAACTTTAACTTCTATTACATTCAAAATATTAATATGTTAACTTTGATTACAAATTCAAAAGTTCTATGCATAATAATATTCTCATGACACATTCCAGGTTCCGGATCTTTGAAAACTTTCTTGCTGTCCTCCATCTCCACTTTACTTTTCAACACTCAATGGATTGTATCTAATCCACCTCAGTACCTGTAACATGATAGATATTTTTAAACATTTCTCGGAATCCTTGCACTTCAGCTGCCTCTCAGACTTTACTCCTGTGCTGTCTGTACTCCAATATTAACTCATATTCATTCACTTTGTCTCTCCCATTATTGTAACACTATTCCCCATTGTGTTGCCTTTGAAACTATACCAGGCAAAACCTTGTCCCTATTTGTTTCTGGAGACTTTATTCATTTCATTTGCAACACTTCAAAGTCTATTTTTCCATTAAAAACTGAGAGCTTTTTTTCCTTCCAATGCCATGAACTAATTGCTTTTTCGGAAATGCATGTTTCACTTGCTGACATACAACTTTGCTCCAGGAATTCACCATCTGCAAGATGGCGCTGATGTCTGTGGTTCCTAGTGATGCAGATGCAAGGGTCGAGAGGTGAAAGGAGTTAAGACGGAAGGAGATAGGATATAGGAATATAAGAGAGACCAGGGCAGAAGTGGAAATCCACAAAGGTATAATTATGGGATTTATATGAGTAATGGTGCTGTGGGATGTGGTAAGGACTGTGGGGGTGTTGTGTGGGGGTAACATAATAGGTGTACAAATAAATTCATGCCCAGTTTTGCTCCTAATCTGCAGTCCTAGAGATCCATTGAAAACAATTAGGATACAGATCCATCTCTGAGAGGATCTAAAAGTGATTAATTTGGTGTTACATTGAGCAAACCAATTAGACTTCCAACTGGACAGCAATTCTCCTTGGAAAATCACCCACAGCAATTAAGATCCCACACACTCTCTGATTGATAGTGCCATTCATAAAGATAGAAATTTTAGTTGGTGGCCATTGATAATTCAGAAACAAGTCATTCATTGATGGCGATTTCTGGAAAAAGTCAAATGCAGTATTTCCCATAGCCTTTCTCCTGCAACCTTAATGAGCTGGTGAATCATCAAACCTGACCTGCCAGAACAGCCTTCAGCAAAGTTTGTTCATCATGTCTATATTGACAGTGATCTGAGGATGAAAACAAAATCCTATAGAAGATAAGAAGGGCATATAACTTTCATCCTGCAACATTAACTTCAATGAATGAAAAAAGGATCAAACTGACCCAGGACACAGATCAGCGAGTGATGGTTCTTTGCTCAATGCAGAATATATAATTAAGGAGCAATACCGAACAAAGAGAATAGCCCAAGTTGCAGCCCCATCTCTGATCTACATTCCTTGTCAGTCAGATTTGGCATAGAATGAACTCTTTAGTCCCTGTGGCGTAAAGTAGCAGAAAGTTATTGAATTTTAAAAACGTTGAAATGAAGTTCAAATTAAAATGAAACTTTTACTTTTTTTGAAGGCTGTTTTGATTTTTAATTTCAGACTGTAATAAGAATGGGTGGGTAGCAAGATGGTACAATTCAATTGATAGGCATAATACAACTTGCCACCATATGTTGAATGTTTCTTACTCATCAGCATTGAAAGCAGTATGGGAACATGAGGAAGCTATTTGGCCCTTGAGCATATTCCTCTCTCTAGTAATAATATGGCTAGTATAGGTCTTGACATCATACACCTGTCTTTGTCTGTATCCCATGTACATTCATGCATTTCTGCACTATATGTAACTGGGAGAATTATTCATCAATTTTGAGACCGTTGTGATTTGATGTTCATTTTTTTTTAGAAGGCGCATTTCTTAAAAGAAACTCAATCCAGCTTTAAGAATCTGTGAAAAATATCAGTTCACTAGGATGCCACTCAAGCAGGTTTCTCAGCCAAGATTATTATTTTTTTGAACACAGTTGTACTGAGGTAATAACAATGCAGGATCTGCGATACTTTGATCATTACCTTTTGGATAACTTAAGATTCAAGAACTTCAAACTGATGACAGATTCGAATCTTTTACAGGCAGTTGAAGCCAAGCCACAAACACAGTAACAGATCTACTTTGAATCTATTACCTACCTATTGTGCTTTCAACCTGACAGGGAATGTTTTTGTACATCATCTTTGCTAAATAGTGGGAGCAGTTTACCCCCCTGGTGAATGGATGCAGAAAAATCATGGGAAACATGTAAATTATGTAATTAAACATTTATTGATGTTATTTTAAAACTTTGATGATCTTAATGCTGGAATGGACCATGGAAAACAATAACAAAGAAAGTCATAATGCTGAAAAGAATGTCAGTAAACAAAATGACCGATTTTGATATGACTCGGGATAACAAATGAGTCTCACCTTTGTTGATGTTGTGTTTTCAGCTGTGATCAAAATTTTATGTTGTCTTGTAGAATTAGTTTCATCATTAACTATACTGATGTTTCACAAACTGAACTGTGGGAATCCGTGACAACTTAACAAAGCATATTCAGGAAGAGGTTTTCTAATGGTTACTAATTTTGACGAGGCATTATCAATGTATATGAAGGAATGGATATATGCAGAAATAGGACATATTCCATGTAGCTGTCAAAATTACAATTTATATCCTGTGTTAGATAAAAATGCTGGAGAAACTCAGCGGGTGAGGCAGCATCTATGGAGCGAAGGAATAGGTGACGTTTTGGGTTGAGACCCAAAAAGTCACCTATTCCTTCGCTCCATAGATGCTGCATCACCCGCTGAGTTTCTCCAGCATTTTTATCTACCTTCGATTTTTCCAGCATCTGCAATTCCTTCTTAAAAATGTATATCCTGTGATATTTTTCCTGTGAATTTGAATTAATTCAGTGCAGTGCAAATGCTGTTTGAAAAGGAGGAAAGCTTTGCCAATGTAGCCTTAGGATCTCAATGTATTTTGGAATATTGTTTAATCCCATCTCATACATAACTCTGGGCTTATAAAGCAGCCACTATAGCCGCAGACCCTGCTTTACTAGATGATTAGGCTATACCCTGCTGAGTAAACTACCCTGTTTACATACTGTAATTTAAACTCAAACTATATCTCTATAGCTTGATTTTTGCATCATTGGCTCGTTGAAACCGAGCAGGAACAATGTTGGGTTTCTCACCTATTGTTTTTCTCTTGTAATGGATAAAATCGGCCATGATGCCTATTTCAGGCAAAACATGGTATTCACAATGCAGACTGAGGCTCTATGTTGGTGGTACAGTTTCTCATAGGTTCTAGCTCTGAATCTCCTAACCAGTGTTTCTTTATCTGGTCCTTCGGATTTAGACTTTAAAGATACAGCATGGAAAAAGGCTGTTCAGCCCATCGAGTCCATGCTGATCAATGATCACCCCATACACTAGCACTATCCTACACACTAGGGACAGTTTACAATGTTACAAGGTCACAGGGAGAACGTACAAACTCGGAGATGGCCGAGTATGATAGGACGGGTGAATCGGTAAGATTTTTCCTGTTCTTTCTGGTCCTCGAGTAGTGCTCTGGGAATGAAGAAAAAAATGTTGCTTTGACTTCTCTGGCCATTCTGCTGCCGAAAGGTTACAAATATACTGCTTGTTCATTGAAAATTGATGAATGCATCTGGTCACTATTATGTTAGTATATTTTGGGGTATTAATTGTTTTTCTTTATTGAATAAAGAAATCGAGTAAAGCTGGACGTATGTTTTTGTATTAATCATCCCTGTTGTTGGTTCACTATGAAATGAAGTTCAATGACAAATAAATAAGGAAAGCAGACAACTTTTTCATTTCATTATTTTTTTCTTTCAGCTAGGCAGTGAATTTAACATTGTGAACATCTGTGTTCATTTCATGGTAATTGCAGTTTGGTGCATCCAGCTTATTTAGAATCCTTCA
Source organism: Leucoraja erinaceus (assembly GCF_028641065.1). Classification (NCBI taxonomy): domain Eukaryota; kingdom Metazoa; phylum Chordata; class Chondrichthyes; order Rajiformes; family Rajidae; genus Leucoraja; species Leucoraja erinaceus. The sequence continues at coordinate 86,320,880 of NC_073377.1, forward strand.
ATTTTCTACATATAAATCATTAGAAATTAAATAGTTTGCATTCCTTCAGTGTCTCATTTTACTTATTACAAATCAGCTCACTCTAAATGTTTTTTTTAATATACAGCAATCCAAGCAAGTTGCACAAAAATAAAATTGAAATGTGCTTTGAGACTATGTACTCTTATCTGTTGCTGATAATCTCATGTGAATAAATAGTTATTTGTCAGTGCTGTCGACAGCATATGCTGTTCTTATGTTGGTTTACATAGATTATAACGACTTAATGGACTTTGGCAATTTACACATTTTGAATCCTATGTTACCTCAGTGCCATTTTAAGGTTTTTAATGTTGTTGGTGTAAAACAAAGCAATTTGCAGCAGCAACAATTAAATGATGAAGGAAAAGATGCATACGCATGTAATGTTCCACAAAAGGCAGATTCTTGAGATTGCTTTGCTCGTGGGTTAAACCAAACCTGCTGTTTTTCAAACTGTCAAACATCACCCAGAGAAGGCTTGTCAAATCTGATGGCGTTTCAAGGGTAAAAAATATGTTTTCCTTTGTTAAACTAGTTTTGATTTTGAAGAAAGTTGTTGCATGTTCGTCAGTGTAAGTTTTATTATGTATTTGTTTCTGTTTCCAAATTGACACACCAACGTCTCTTGCTAATTCCACTTAACAGATGTTTCCAATAGCAGGGAAGTAGGAAACAGTTGGATGTATTGTTTAATGGGGTTACTTGTCACAGGAGCATTCTTGGAGAACTCAATGCTAATAAAATCAGTTGCTGATGAAAGCATGATATGCATGGGTCTGATGACATTTCAGAGCAAACATTGTAGTTAATTATTTTCAGTTCAGCGATGGAGAGGTAGTTTCCACTTTGCAGTTCTGTTTGCATTTTAACTACTTTCACCAGCAGCATTGGATTACTCGGGTATTGTAGAAGCATCAGTGGCATGATTTGTTTAGTTGAAAAATGTTGAGTGTGGAATGGGAGTCAGAAGGTCTACAAACTGTTGGGATTGTTGTGATTATCTGCGCATCTCTGAAATTGCTCCATTTCCTGGGTCTGATCGATTTTTCTAAAGGTAAGGAAGTTTCTGTTTGTTTCCGTCTGTAACATTTAGTGCAAAGGCTTAAAATGCCAGTCTTTATTCAAATCGCTGCATTTACTCTGGCTGTCATCTTTAACTCTTTGTCTCCTGCTTAATATCTTTATATTAACAAAACATAATTAGTGTAATGCGGTCTGCAATAATAGTTTTATGTTATGATGTTATTGGATGAAATGGAGTTAAATTTGGTTCCTGATCCAGGAACAGTTTTTTTTCCTTTGGACGCATATAGTCACTGATGTGGGCACTGTCAGTGGGGTCAATATCTGACTTCCTCCTTCAATGCTCATCACTTTAATACCACAGGGAGAGTTTTGAACACAATACATAAATATCATGATTTTAGCTTTAGCTCCTTGAAATCTTGCTCTTAATTATTTGTTGAACGCGCTACAATATATTCTGAATTGGAGAGTGTGATCTCAGCCCTAATAAAAGTATTTTCAGAAAGTATTTTAATCTTTCTGTGTATTATCAGGAGAATTTAATTATTTTACCTGTCTTAGCATTGCTTCTCTTATTTATATTTTGTCTTTCTGTTAATAGCTTTACATAGTGTTTTCCAGATATTGTTCAAAAATGCTTTATAATATAGAGAAAATCAAAATCATAGGAATGGATAAAAAATAATTCTTTATTGAACTAAAATGTCCTGTGTTAGCGTCATTGGTTGTATGTTGTACCAGAGAAAGGTTGCAAGTATTTTTGATTTGGTTATTTGTAACCAAATAATTTGGTGTTATAATTATTACTGAATACATCAATTCACTTATGAGTTATTACAACATGTAACATGATTGCTCTTATCCCATGGCAAACAATACAGATTGTAGTTTGAGCTTTAGGGAATATTTCCAGTGGAAAGTGAAAAAGAAATGCACAGGAAGATTTATTTAAATTTAGCTTCACTCAGGCATGATGCTATTTGCATCACTTGAGGAGAAAAGGATTGATTTATTGTTGAGCTGATGTCACCATCCAAATATTATTAAATAATGAGCATTTGACTTCTGTGTCTGATGATGGGCAATCACCATTTATGTGACTGTATGTTTACGGTTTGGCAACAATCTAGTTTACTTTCAAATGAGTCTACCCAGTCACTAGTACATCCCAAATCACAATGAACTTTGAAAGATTTTGTCATTATCAGAAGTAACAGCAACTACTGGAACTTACTATAGTTGACACTATTGTGTAAATTATTAAGACTTGCCTATCAAATTAATCCCACATATTACTAACTTTTAAAATGTGTGAGGTAAAACTTTATATATATATTGTAAACATTAATTAATTAAATTCAGCAATTCTTCATGTACTAGTTTCCACAATACTTGAAAGGACCACAACTGTAAGGAACAATTAAGAACTTGTACACTCATTTCCATGGGAATGTGTAGATTATTGGTAATATTGTTGATATGATAGATTTCACCTATAAAGTGTATGCTACTTTGAAGATAACATCATAAATATATAATCTGTAAAAAGCCAGGAAAGTAAAAGTGTAGGTTTTTAAGCAAATTAGACAGTGACTCGGGTATATGAACACTCCGGAAGTGGCGGCGCTGCCTTGCAGCTGCTGCTCGCCAGCAGTCCGTTTGTCTTTTCTTTATTTGTTTTATTTTGTCCAGTTTTTACAGTTTATTTCAGTTTATTTTGTTGTGTGTGTGTGTGGGGGGGGGGGGGGGGGTGTAACATGTTTTTGACTCTTCCTTCGGGAGGGATGCGACCTTTCTTGCCGTATCCCCCGTGTCCGTCTGCGCTGAGGCCTAATGGCGGAGCTGGCGGCCTCCAACTGGGACCGACCTCGAGGCTCCGGAGGCAGAGCCAGGACTTACCAATGCGAGGCTGGCCGACTTTGGGGCTGTGGTTGCGGTGCGACCCAACTTCCGACCCGACTTTGGAGCCTCGGAGGCTCGGCCGCGGGCCAGTAGACGACATCGTCGGGAGCTCACAGGTTGGTAACCTGTTTTTCCGGAGCTCCCGCAACTACAGCTGCGTCCGCTGGACTGGAGGGCGGCAGCTTCGGCAGCTTCGAACACCCTGGGCCGCGGAGTTTGAACCGGCCCGTTTGCGGAGTTCGGATTCAGCCGCGGGACTTGCACACCATCACCCGGCGGGGACGCAACATCGGAGGCTTGGATTGCCTCGGCGCAGAGGGAGAGCAAGGAGGGAAGAGACAATGACTTTGGGACTTTAAACTGTGTTGAGTGTTTGTTTTGTTATTATTCTATGTTATGACTGCAGGCTAAACCATTTCATGCACTGAAAAGTGCAATGACAATAAAATTGAATCCAAATCCAAATCCAAATCCATCTTAGTAGGACGGATGCTATCCATTGTACAACAAGAAAGACTGGAACTTGATACAAAGACATCAACAGAGTTATTGGGTAAAAGGGGCAATAGTTATATCAGTAAAAAAGTATTCAATAATTGAATCAAAATGTGTTGGAAATGAAATATGCTCAAAACATTTTGTTTAATGAAGGAAGATCTTGGTTTGGACAAATTGTTCTGTATTCTTTGTGCAATACTGGTTGTTAATGACTTCTAACTAGAATTGGAAAATAAGTTTGAATATAATAGTGGATGTTCTACACTAATTTCAGAATAGATTGCTACCTAAAACAGTAACAGGTTGGGTTGAATATCTTGTATATTAATTTCTTGATATATATCATTATTTACAGTTAACTCACTTTTTGTAGCCTGGAATTTCTCTACACCTTAGGCTGAGGATCAGAGAGATAAACAGCCTCCTGGCAGGAGCATGTAATTACAGTGTAATGTTTAGAAAGAGTATCTCCATGTGTGGGTGTAGATATTTCTAATGGGAAAAGCTGACACAAAAAATTGACAATAAGCAAACTTTGGCAGTGAAGAAGTAAGTGTAGATATAAATTGTTACGGTATTACCATTCTGTTTCATCCAGGGTGTGCAGTCTAAATACGATCTTCAAGTGAAACAGGATTACAGAGGAGAAGAATAATTGTTCATTGAATTTCTGATAAATGCTTTGGAAGATGGAAGATTGTAATAATATAGACATGAATTGTTATGAGTTTTACAGTCACCGGGTTTATGGAACAATAAATGTAAAGCATGGTTTCCTGCATGCTCAATTGGGCCTTATATTGGTTTGTTCATCAGCTGCATTGAGTAGGTTCATCTTATGATTTTGTAGAGCCTGTTCTTATGCTACCAAGTGGGAAGATGGTGTTTGATAGTCATAAAGTCATACAGCATGGAAACAGGCTCTTTGGCTCAACTAGCCGACACCGGCCAACATGCCCCATTTACGCTCGTCCCACTTGTGTTTGGCCCATACCCCTTTAAACCTAACCTATCTATGTAACTGTCTAAATATTTCTTGAAGATTGCGATAGTACCTGCCTCAACTACTTCCACTGGCAGCTCGTTCCATACACCCACCAGCCTTTTTTTGAAAAATGTACCAGTCAGATTCCTGTTAAATCTCTCCCCATCTCCTTGAGCCTATTGTTCTCGATTCCCCTGCACTGGGCAAGAGACTCTGTATGTTTACCTGATCTATTCCTCTCATGATTTTGTACACTATATGATGACCTCTCATCCACCTGCGCTTCAAATAATAGCCCTAGCCTGCTCAACCTCTCCTTATAGATCAGGCCCTCGATTTCTGGCCACATCCTCGTAAATTTCTCTGCGCTCTTTCCGGCTCAAAAGCAAAGTTCCTATCCAGAACTGAACACAATACTCTAAATGTGGCCTCACCAACTTTTTATATAACTGTAAACTGAATTCCCAACCTCTATACTTAATACTCTGACTGATGAAGGCCAATGTGCCAAAAGCCTTTTTGAACAACCTATCTACCTGCGATGCCACTTTCAAGGAACTATGCACCTGTTCTCCTAGATCCCTCTGCTCAACACCACTCCCAAGAGGCCTACCATTCACTGTGTAGGCCCATGTTAGACTTTCTCTGTATTAAAATTCATCAACAATTCCTCAGCCCATCTGGCCAATTGATCAAGATCTTGCTCTCATTTTTGACAACATCTTCACTATCTACAATACCACACACTTTTGTGTCATCTGTAAATTTGCTAATCATGCCATCTACATTCTCACCAAAGCATTGATATAGATAACAAACAGCGACGGGCCCAGCACCGAACCCTGAGGCATACCTCTAAACACAGGCCTCCAATCTGAAAAGCAACCTTCCACCATCATCCTCTGGTTCCTTCCATTAAGCTAAATTTCTATCCATTCAGCTATCTCACCTTGGATCTGATGCAATCTAACTACCCAGAACAGTCTACCATGTGCAAACTTGTTGAATGCCTTAAGGGCCTGTCACACTTGCCAATTTTTTGGGGGACTGCTGGCATATTGACTGACGTATCAGGTCACCTAAAATGTTGCGGCGTGATGCGGCGTGATGATGTATTGACGCGCGGTGTTTCCTCAGGTGTCGCAACATTTTTTTTGTTGCTGAAAAAATTGCCAAATGGGACAGGCCCTTTACAACGTTTAACCATGTATACAACGTTAACATCTCTGCCCTCATTAACTTGCCTGATTGGTGTTAATTGCTCCTAAATGAAAGAAACTGCTGAAACTACCCAGAAGGTCAGTACCCAGTAGTGTAGAGAATGGTCATTGTGATGAAAGATTTCTGTTTCTCCCTTGGCAAATGTTGCCTGATCTGCTCAGTATTTTCAGTATTTCCAACTTTTAGTTTACACTAGACTAAGTGGGACCCGTTTGGTCCCATCACACGGGAGGGCTGGTCCCCCAACATAATATTCCACCTCTCCACCAATTCCAATATTGGTGGCCAGTGGGGGGAGTGGGAGTGGGAGGGGGGGGGGGGGGGGGGGGGGGGGGGATTGGCTTTCTGAAGTGCCAGTATGGGTGTTGTGGGCTGAAGGGACGGGTTTCCAGATGGCTAGTATGGACATTGTGGGACGAATGGATTCTTGGGCTGGTGGCTCAGTCACTCAAGTCGGTTGTGCTGGCAGCTCACTCACTCACGGCTGGTGGGCTGGCAGTTGACTAACGGCTATTCCTTGAAATTTCATTTCAAGCAGGGTGCAAGGCCACGAATGACAGCGAGTCGTGACCTCTCCCTCCTCCATTTTGCAGAGACTGAGCCACTCCCACACTTCTGGGTTTTATAGTCCCCCCCCCCTCCCACCAGAAGGGGCGTGGCCTTTATGGCATGATTGACAGGAGAGAGAATCTCAACATTTTTGAAACACTAATAACTCTTTTATTTTGAATCGATGGGAAAACTCCTCAGCACCTGATGAGCGGAGGGGACTCTGAGTAAGATGGACAAAAATCACAGCCGTACGTGGAAGCATTTTTTCTAAAATCAATATATAAAAAACAGGAAGTGGTCAAGATTAGACTTTTAATTATATAGAAGGCAAGGCAACTTTAATTAGGCAAGGCAACTTTAATTAGGCAATAATAAACCAATATTGGTTTACAGATCATCTGGTTTTCTCCAGGAGATCTCTTTTCTCCCACACTCCAAAGACGTACAGGTTTGTAGGTTAATTGACCAGTAAAAATTGTAAATTGTCCTTAGTGTGTAGGATAGTGCTAGTGTAGGGCTGATGGCTGGTCAGTGCGTACTTAGTGGGCCGAAGGGCCTGTTTCCACACTGTACCTCTAAAGCCTAAAGTCTAAGGAAAGAAACAATGCCAGTACTGTGAGATACAGTATACAGCAGTTGCTGAAAATCTGCAATAAGAGAGAAAGCAGGAACCACTCTGCAGGTCACCTCACATCTAAGGAAAGAAAAAATGAATTCATGTGCATGTGGATAACTTGTATATGTGATGGCATTCTACCAATCTGGATAATTCTGTGAGTTAACCATTCCAATTTATTAAAGGAAGTCACAATTCTAAAGTTAATATCGGCACAAAGATTGATAGGTTTCTAAGCAGCATAGACGGAAATATTAAAAGTGTGAAATATGAATAAACTAAGTTAATGGGCAAAACTATGGTAAATGGATTTCAGTGAAGCAATATCGAATCATCCATTTCAAACTTTAAAAACAAAGACATTAAACTTTCTAAGCTGAACATCAAGAGGTAGTGGAGCCCTAGGATGTGGTGGCGATATATAATTAAGTCATTAATAAGTCATGGACTAGTACAGAATATAATTAAAAGTGTAACAAAATATTGACCTATCAATCCAGAGGAATAAAATACAATGGGTTATAAATTATACTGCAACTACACTAACGCCCTTGTTAGTTACTGCAAATATTCTGGGCATGTTAACGTAGGACGGATCTGCTAACCTTGAAATAACAACAATGTAGATTTGTGAGAACACCACCTGTAGATGTAGATCTTGTGGGTCCAGGTAGACCGAGCAAAGGTGTTCAACGACACGACCTCTTATACATCGGCAGGACCAAGATTAGACTGGGCAATCGTTCCGCTGAACACCTTCACTCAGTCCGCCTGGACCTACCTGATCTCCTGGTTGCTAAACACTTTTATTCCCCTTCCCATTCCCACACTGACCTTTCTGTCCTAGGCCTCCTCCGTTGTCAGAGTGAGGCTAAATGCAAATAGGAGGAACAGCATCCCATATTTCGCTTGGGCAGCATACAGCCCAGGGGTATGAATATTGATTTCTCTAACTTCAAGTAATCTCTGCATTCCCTCGTACTCCATCCCTCCCCCACCCAAGTCACACCAGTTTTTCATTCTCACCTAACAAACAGCTAACAATGCCCTGTTTCCTTTATCATTGTTACTTTTTTGCATATCTTTCATTCATTTGTTCTATATCTTTCTATATTATCGTCTACAGTATATCTCTCGTTTCCCTTTCCTGTCCAAAACATCACCCATTCCTTCTCTCCAGAGATGCTGCCTGTCCCACTGAGTTACTGCATCATTTTGTGTCTATCTTTGGTTTAAACCAGCATCTGCAGTTCCTTCCTACGCACCAGTTAGAAAGGTCTTACACAGCCCAGCTAGAGTTGCTTTAGGCGGTTGTGTCTGAAAACCCCCAAGTGGGAAGCTGCAGAAAGTCAGTGCTCCACACTGGACTCCATGATGCAGAAGAAAGATTGCCTGTAGTGCCTAATTGTAAGGAAGTTTGTGGCTTCCATGTTCAATATCAATATCAATATCAATATCAGTTTTATTCGTCACTTGCACATAAAGTGCAAGTGAAATGAATTTGCCAGCAGCGGTACAACAAAAAAGAACACACAAAAACACAATAAGAAATTTTAACATAAACATCCACCACAGCATTCATCACTGTGGTGGAAGGCACAAAATTTGGCCAGCCCTCCTCCATTTTCCCCCGTGGTCGGGACCTCAACCCTCCGCAGCCGCCGCTGCGGGCATCCAGAAGTTCAGACAAGGCAAAGTCCAGATAAAGACCAAATAAGTCCTGAATCGTTGCTTCCCCACCAGAGACCGCGGCTTCAGGTTGGTGTAGGCCGCAGGCCGGCGGTCGAAGATTTAAAGTTCCCGTCGCGCCGCAGCCAGAAGCACTGCAGACCGCAGGGCCGGTGGTCAGAGCTCATCTCCAGTGGTCCCCGATGAGGGACCCCGCTCCTGATGGAAAGTCCACTCTGCGCCTGCGGTAGAAGTAGGCCACGGGCCGGCGGTCGGAGTTTCTTCTCCGCCCGGGTCCCCAGCTCCGCAAACCGCGGCTTCAGGTTGCCGCGGGCCAGCGAATGGAGCACTCCCCTCCGGAGAGCCTTGACAAGAGTCCACGCTGTGCCTGCCACTTAAGTCCCAGGCGCGTCTCCGGTAAAAGGCCGCACTGATCCTCGATGTTAGTCCATGGGGGAGGTGACATGGAAAAAGTTGCTTCTCCGTGGAGAAGGCGACCGAAGCGGTTTCCCCCCCTTTACCCCCCCCCCCCCCCCCCCCCCCCCCTACACACCACCCCCCACACAAGACACACAGAGAGACATTAACAACACACATTAAAACACACTGCATATCTGCATGGAGATTTGACTTTCCTGACAGTTACAGGATATCAAGAGGAACATATAGAAATAAACTATTTGTGTTGTCTAAATGGTCTAGGATTGGAATTATAATTTAGAGTCAGTCCTTTGTGAGGTGAAGTGATGAAATACTGTGATATAGGGTCATAGAATTATATTGTCACTGAAACAGGCCCTTCGTCTCAACTCGTCCATGCCAACCAAGATGCCCCATCTAAGCTTGTCCCATTTGCCTGTGTTGGGCGAAACCCCACTAAACCTTTCCTATCCATGCACCTGTCCAAATGTCTTTTAATTGGTGTTATGGCTAAACCTCTTGCTCTGGTTTATTCCATATACCCACCACCCTCTTGTGAAAAAGTTTCCCCTCTGGTCACTATTAAAGATTGCCCCTCTCACCTTCACCATATATCCTCTTGATTTTTATTCTGCAGCTAAAAAACTCTGTATTCACCCTATCTATTCTCCTTGTGATTTTCTACACACTATAAGATCAAAGTGATAGATACAGAGTGCACAATATAGTTCAGCATTGTAGTGCATAAAGTCCACAATGGGGTAGAGGTGAATCGGACAGTACACTAGCTTATGGAAGGACATTTCAGAAGCCTGATAACAGAGGGGAACCAGTCTGGTGGTACCTTCTTCCCAATGGCAGCAGGGAAAGGAAAGAACCACTGTTACCAGAAAGCTTAAGATTTTAAATTCTCAGCTCTGTAGTTCAATTTCTTGATGCCCTTCCCCATTTCTGCTGGGTTTTTTTATTTACAGTTTTATAGTCCTATGATTTGGACTTGTTTTGAAACGTTACCTTCATTTCTTTCTTGGAAGCTATTAATTCAAGCAATCCCAACTATTTGAACTTTTGTCTTTGGAAATCTGTTTTGTCACCTCTCTTCTTGTTGGGTTGCTGCTATTGTTCTATTAACTCTCTAGACATATGCAGCAGCGAAAACAAGCCCTTCGGCCCACCAAGTCCATGCTGACCACTGATCACACCAGCACTATGGTAACACTAGAGACAATTTACAATTTTACCGAAGCCAATTAACCTTCAATCCTGCACATCTTTGGAGTGTGGAAGGAAACCAAAGCACCCCGAGAAGATCTATGTTGTCTCAGGGAGAATGTACAAACTCTGTATAGTTAACAGCCATTGTTAGGATTGAACCTGGTTCTCTGGCACTGTAATGCAGCAACGCTACCACTGTGCTGCCCCTTATACACTGCAGAGCTGCTGAAAGTAGCTGAATTTTAGGATAACGTCATTAAGAATACAAACATTAAAAAAAACAGTAAAAACAAGTCAAATATTCATATTGCTGTTAATTCAATAGAAGGATATAAAGTGAATATTGTAGCAGAATCATCTTCTGTAAATGTCATTCTATTGCCAATCCATGAGTAATGTTATTCTGCCATTTGGTGTTTCAGTGATATTTTCCCTTTCCCAGTACTTGTATTTTTGTTTCAAATGTAATATTCATTTTATCTCATTTTCCCAGACAATCAAAACAAAAATGACAATTTTCAATTGAAATGAAACGTGTATTAATAACCAACATGATTTTTTAAAGAAAAGTGATAGTTTATCTTTTGAGCTTTTTATTACGCAGGACAATTTTTCATTTCCTCTTTATCTTGTGGAGAATGATAAACAGTTTGACTGTTATCTTAACAGTGCACAGGTTTTGAATGACAATAGCAGTCTAGCAGAAGACTCCAAATACATTACAACCACAATTTCCATTCCCACTTACTGCAACCTAGAAAGAGGCGTGCATTTCTTAATTAAGGCCAAATATCAGCTACTATTTTCTAAGCTGTTGAATGGCATTTGCAGGGAACACTTGGCAGAAACAGAAGAGAAACTGAACAGCAGAGGAAGGAATGTGAGGGGAGAAACTGAAAATCCAGTATAAAGTACAGGGGTACCTTTGATCTCATGTGAATGAAACATGTGAGTCCAGGACAGCAGCCTGTTCTAATCGGTGCAATTGACTCCAATCGGTTCAAATTGGCCATTTGAATCCATCTCTCACCCGTTCACACTAGTTCTATGTTATCCCACTTTTGCATCCACTCCCTACAATGTAGGAACAATTTCTACAGTGGATAATGAATCTACAAACCCGCACGCCTTATGGATTGTGAGAGAAAAGCAGAAGGAGGTCATGCAAACTTCTCACAGACAGCACCTGAGGTCAGGATTGAACCGGGGTCTCTAACGCTGTGAGGCAGCAACTCCACCAGCTGCACCACAGTGCTGGCCTTGCAATTCTTCCTTCCACGGACTTGAAAGTAAATCAAATTCAGGAAGGAGTTAAAAGAGGTAGCCAATTCCTTACCACAAGGTACGTTGGATAAATTCAAAATTTACACCTATTGATTTTTCAGGAAACATTTGAAGTAAAAGAGCAACAAGCAGGTGACCATTTGTGAACGGCATTGAAAAGAGCAAGGATGCATTGGTTGTGAAACAAACTTTGATAATGAAACAAGGAAGGCAGGGGAATTATAATCCTGGATTAGCAAGTACAGTATGAGTTGGAGCATATGGTGTTGTGGTATTGAGAGCTGAAATAAACAGTACAAAGGTTTGAAAAACAAGCAGGTCACGTTGCTGAGCTTGGTAAAGAGTGCGAGAGAGGATAGATATTAGCAGCTGAGAGATTTGCAAGAGTCCAGGTGGATCATATTACAAGGATAAAAATTGTGACCCTGCTGACGAGGTACCAGGCAGAATTATCAAGGCTCTGGTGCTACTTAGCTACTGATTCATGCTCCTCAATGAGATCCAAACGTGTGCTTTGCAGAAGTGATCAATTAACAGAATAACAACAAAGACTAAATTCTTCTTTGAGATACTGAAACTGAATGTCATTTCTTCAGCTTTAAAGATAAGTTAAGTTAATATCTTCCATTGAACCATCTTTCCTGATGGATCAGTTGCATTAGTTTTGTTTTGAAAGAGCAGGACTTTAAAAGATTCATCAAGCAGTGAGAATCATACTGTTATAACACTTTGCAAAAGTAAAATAGAAATCCAATAACAAAGAAAAACTGGTCCCAGTCACTTTTAAGCATTAGCTAGACCAAAGAAACTGCAGTTGCTGAGATCTTATTTTTGCATTGTGAGTAATACAAGTGGGTTCGGTAGGAGTGTGGAGGCACAAAGGCCTTATCTCATGTGGAAGAGCTCTTCCAAATCATCAAATAGGGTGCTGGAGAGAGGTCTAAGGTGTGCGTGAGTCAGGAGAAATCAAACCTTTGAGAGTGGGAAGATGAGATCAAAGTGTGGAGAGGCAGCGTTATAAGAAGATGTCAGGAACTTTGTGGGATGAGTCATTGTGGTCAGTAAATGATTCGGCAGTGGAAGGAAGAGTGTTTTTAAGCCACGGTTGGATGTTGTGAGGTGCTAGTTATATGTTTAGTTTAGTTTAGTTTAGTTGTGTTTAGTTTATAACTTTCACATGTACCAAGGTACAGTGAAATGATTTTTGTTGCATGCTAACCAATAAGCAAAAAATCTATACATGATTACAATCAAGACATCTACAGAGTACAGATACAGGATAAAGTGCAGGTTTAGTGCAAGTAAAGTCCAGTAAAGTCCCATGAAAGATAGTTTGAAGGTCAACAATGGGATAGGTTGGAGTTCAGGACCACTCTGTCATTGGTGATAGTTTAGTTCAATTGCTTGATAACAGCTGTGAAGAAACTCTCCCTGAATCTGGAGGTATGCATTTTCAATTTTCTGTACCTCTTGCCTGATGGGAGAGGAGGGAAGAAGTGAGACTGGTCCTTTATTGTGCTGGTGGCCTTGTTGAGGTAGCATGAAGTGTAGATGGAGTCAATGGAATGGAGGTTGGTTTGTGTGATAGTGTGGGCTCTGTCCACAACTCTTTAATGGAGTGTTCACAAATCATGCATCCCGATAAAATGGTTGATACAGCGCACCTGGGACCATCGGGTGGCGGCAGCAATGGCTGTCTCGCCAACAGTCTGTCTGTCCCTTCCTTCTTTATGTTTGTAATAGTATGTGTTAAATCCGGAAGTGGCGGCGCTGCCCACACGGCTGCGGCTCACCTGCAGTCCGGCCGTCTTTTCATTTTTTTTGTCCTGTTGTTTAGATTATTTTGTTTATTTTAGTTGTGTATGTGTGGGGGGATGGAAGAAATTGTTTTTAGTCTCCTCCTTCGGGGGGGATGCGACCTTTTCTTTGTCGAATCGCCCGTCTCCGTCTTCGTCTTCGCTGAGGCCTAATCGCGGAACTGGCGGCCTCCAACTGGGACCGACCTTGCGGCTCCGGAGGCAGAGCCAGGACTTCCCAATGCGCGGCTGGCCGACTTCGGGGCTGTGGTAGCGTTGCGACGGAGGTTACCCGATTTCGGAGCCTCGGAGGCTTCGGCCGCGGGCCCAGTGGACGACATCGTCGGGAGCTTGCAGGTCCCAGGTTGGTGACCGGTTCTCCAGAGCTCCCGCAACAACAGCTTCGTCTGCTGGACTGGAGGGTGGCAGGTTCATCCGCCCCGGGCCGCGGAGTTTGAACCGGCCCGTTCGCGGAACTCGGATGCGGCCGCGGGGCTGCGGGGGCCCAACATCGGAAGCCTGGATCGCCTCAACGCAGAGAACAAGGAAGGAAGAGACAAGGACTTTAAGACTTTTGCCTTCCATCACAGTGAGGTGTCTGATAGACTCACTGTGGTGGATGTTAAGCTGTGTTAAGTGTGTGTTTTGTTATTTTATTCTATGTTATGACTGCAAGGTATACAATTTTGTTCAGACTGAAATGTCTGAATGACAATAAAGGATACTTTACTTTACTTTATATAGGTTTTTAGTGTATTTTAGCCCGTTCTATGTGGGGGGTGGGCCACTGTCAAGGCCACTGGACGGTAGTAATTAAGGCATTAGACATTGCTTTTCTTTGGCACCGGGATGATAGTGGTCTTCTTGAAACAGGTGGGTACCTCAGAATGGAGTAGGGAGAGATTAAAGATGTCCATGAACACTCTCGCTAGCTGATTCATGCAGTTAGAAAGGATGCGGACAGAACTCCATCTGGGCCAGTTGCTTCCCGTGAAGGCTGATCTAACCTCTGCAACCATGACCCTAGAAAGTGGCACATTCTAGTCTGGCAGGACGGATATCATCACCCTGTTGGCCATCAGCTCAAAGAGGGCATAGAATATATTAAATTCATTAGGGAGGGCTGCACTATCACTAGTGATAGAAACATAGAAACATAGAAAATAGGTGCAGGAGGAGGCCATTGCTGCCTGCTTTTGCTTTGCAGCCAGATATTGTAGTCACATCTTGTCACAGTCTATGGGTGATAATACTGGGATTCAAGTTTGTCCTACTATTCTCTCTTGGTATCCCTGATGTCTTTGGGAAAATCGTAGCAAGCTTTCTTGCACCACTCAGACATAGTGGTCTTGGACTGCACCTGGGAAAGTACCTCATGGTTCATTCATGGTTTCCCTTTGCAGAACGCTTACATTGCCTTCTTTGGCACGCACACTTCCACGCACTTGCTTTTGAAGTCAGTCATGGTAGTGGCGTACTTTTTCAGGTTGGCCGAGTGAGTGATGCAATTGAGCCAAGACCAAGACAGAAAGTTGGGGATGGACACAAAGTGCTGGAGTAACTTAGCGGGTCAGGCAGCATCTTTCAAGAAAAAGGGTGGGTGATGTTTCAGGGTTCTTCATAGTTGTATCTTGCCTTAACTTTAAACCAGTTTCCTCTCTTTTGAAAATAAAACAGAAAGTCATTTTCTTTATCATTCAGCAGGCCAGGCAAGACCTGCGCAAAAGAAAGCAACAAGACCACTCAGGCTATTAACATTTTGTGTTCATTTCCTGTGGTGTCTCATGATGCCACCTGTCATCGTCTTCTCACCTCACAGACTGGCCTAGTTCATTTTCTGATCAAATAATCTTCTCCATTGGCTTTCTCTTTGATTTGATTCATTTCCAGTGTTTATGCCATGGATTTTTATATCAATCGTTCAGCATTCAACCCACTCCTATTTACCATGTTAGTCTAATTTTATAAATCAGATTTACGTATTTTTCAGCCTCTATAGCTCACTGATGATCACAACGTTTCACTAACTATTCTGACTAGACATCTCTCTCTGCATGGGTCTTCAATGCAAGACCTCGGAAATTAACACTCTGACTATTGGTTAAAAAATCAAATTAGAGGTGTGTAATTCAGTTCATAAATTGTAGGAGCAGCATTAGGCTATTTGGCCCATCAAGTCTACTCTGCCATTCAACCGGCTGATCTATCTTTCTCTCTCAAAACCCATTCTCCTGCCTTATACCCAATAATCTCTGACACCCGTACTAATCAAGAATCTAACAATGTTTGCCTGAAACATATCCATTGACTTGGCCTCCACAGCCTCCTGTCGCAATGAATTGCACAGATTCACCACCCTCTGACTACACAAATTCCCTCCCTCCCCCTCTTCCTCCTACCCCCCCCCCCTCCCTCCTCCCCCTCCCATCACTCTCTCCTCCCCCTCCCCCCTCACCCTACACCCCCCCCCCCCCCACACACACCACCCTCCTCCTCCCACAACACCCCCACCCACACACACCCCTTCCACCACAACCCCCCCCGCCGCACCTCTCTGCACCCCTCCCCCAGACCCCTCCCCTCTGCCCACACAACCCTCTCCCACAACAACCCCCCCCCCCCGCCGCCACACCCCTCCGCTCCCCCCACAATCACCCATTGCCCCCCACAGACCCCCCGCCCACACATGCCCCCTCCCTCACACATCCCCTCTCCCCCCCACATCCCTCCCCCCTCCCCCCCCGCCCACACACACACCCTCCACAACGCCCCCCCAGCAAACACACCCCCCCCCCCCCACACCCCCTCCCCATTCACACACACACACACACACACACACACACACACACACACACACACACACACACACACACACACACACACACACACACACACACACACACACACACACACACACACACACACACACACACACTTACACACACACACACACACCCACATCCCTCTTCTCCCCCCCTCCCACGCACATACACAATTCCGCCCACTTCATACACCCCCGCCACACACCCCCCCCCCCCCCCCCCCCCCCCCCACCCCCACCCCCTCCCCTCCTCCCCCCCCCCACACATGAAGAGGATGAGGAGGTAATGCTCGGGGATGAGGGGAAATGAGCCGCACATGCGCATTTAGGGGCTATGGGTGAGTGGTGAAATATTGCGTTGGGGGAACGTGTTGCGTTGGGGGAGTGGGTGAGTGTGGAATATTGTGCTGGGTAATGGGTTGCATTGGGGGACCAGGCCTCCCTCCTTAGTCTAGTAAAATATACTGATGACCTGATTGCAAGGTGACACATGATTTCATCCGCTGTAATCTGAGAAAAACATTTATAACCCTTTAGTCTCCTATTGCTTTTTTTTAGTTTGGGGTTATTTGTGATGTTCAGAAATGCTTATAATAACTTTGCTGCCTGCTCGGAGAAAAATGAAACCAGCAATAGGCTTTATCACATTTCACTGAATTGTAATTACGAGCACAAATCAAACCAACAGTTCAATTCTTCAGTCAAAAAATGAAAATGATTTATACTGTTTAGATTAACGTGAATAATGAAAAGTATGTAATGCGCAAATGAAGATTGAAGTATTTAATTTTCTTCATTCCAAATCATGTTTTATGGAGGTCGACACTTATTTACTTCTGTTAAGTCATTTGATGCATTCCCTCCTTTCTTCGATCCTGGTCATTGGAGCCTTGCCAGGACCCCCTTTCACCAAGCTTTTATTGTATGTTCTCCGTCTTTGGAAGTGAGTTGTGCATGTTATCTCACCACAGGGGAAACCTTGTCAAACCAGACCTGGTTCTCAACTATGGTCTTAAAACAAGGAATCAAGGCAATATGGTTACCTGGAGAAGTGTTCATGCCTAAATCTGTGACATTATAACTTTAATTTGATGTGATTATCACTGTGACCCTTCCCAAGTTCAGCAAACCCTGGAGATGAAGGAGGCTTAGAATATTTTATTTCTTGCCACAGTTGTTCAATCATACATTAACCTACTGAATCTCCATGGGACTGTGGTGTTGTATATTGTTACACTTTCAAAATGTTTTTGCACCTTAAATGCAAACTTTAATCAATAAAGGCTTTTGTCTCTGTGAAATGTGGGGTATGTGCAGCAAACAAACACCATGGAATTGACAGCAGCCCTACTCATCACAAGCAAGACCACCTCTGGCCCATCCACCACAACACAAACCATCACTAACCCAACCACTAAAACATGAACCACTATTTTCCTCTGCCATGATCTCTCTTTCTCGCACCGAATTGCTCTTGTTGGATTTGACCATTTGAATTTGCCAGTGGGAAGAACTTCTTGCTACAGAGCTCTGCAGCTAAATGTTGGAGATGTTTCAGTAACCAAATAATCTAATTGTCATCCCTATTCCCAGTTCACAGCTGTCCCCACTTCAAAAAGTAAACTTTTCCATTGTCTTTTGGGATGAGTGGGATAACAGCTGATTTGGAAAGCATTTTGAAATGGCTTTGGCCTTATGTGTCACCATTGGCTGATTTATAATAATTATAATAATAATTTTATTTATAGAGCACTTTAAAAACAAACATAGCTGCAACAAAGTGCTGTACATCACTAATCATTGACAAAAAAGTTAATACACACCAAAAATAACAATCAAAAGAAATAGTAGGAAAAGACATGTAAAATAAAGAAACATCAAAAACACCACAAACAGAAGCAAAGCCTCAGGCATGGTCAAAAGCCAGGGAGTACAAATGTGTTTTAACACTGGATTTGAAGATGGACAGTGAGGAGGCCTGTCTGATGTGCAACGGCAGGGTGTTCCAGAGTGCCGGAGCAGCAACAGAGAAGGCTCTATCCCCTCTGAGCCTCCGACTAGACCTCGGTACCTCCAGGAGCAGCTGACCAGCTGAGGGACCGGGCAGGAGCGTATGGGTGGAGCAGCTCAGAGATTTAAAAACAAATAACAGTATCTTAAAATGAACTCGAAAGTGCACCGGGAGCCAGTGTAGGGAGGCCAGAATTGGTGATATGTGCTCCCTCTTTCGAGTCCCTGTTAAAAGGCGAGCAGCAGCATTCTGAACCAACTGGAGACGAGCCAGTGAAGAACGAGCAACACCAAAATAGAGCGCGTTACAGTAATCCAGCCTAGATGTAATAAAGGCATGGATTACTGTCTCAAAATGCTGCCGCTCGAGAATGGGCTTCACCTTCGCCAGCTTCCTTAGGTGAAAGAAGCTGGACTTAACCACCGCGCATATTTGGCGATCTAATTTAAAGTCACTGTCCATCCTAAAACCCAGGTTCACAACTGTTGGCTTCACGTACCTTGACAATGGACCTAAATCAACAAATGGAGGTTCACGGCAGCCATTGGGATCAAATAAAATCACCTCTGTCTTCTTTTCATTAAATCCAAGAAAGTTTAGGGCCAACCAGGACTTAATGTCATCAAGACAAGACAGAAGCGATTTTACAGAAAAGGCGTCTTCTCCCCTCAGCGGCAAATAAAGCTGGGTATCATCTGCATAACAGTGGAAGGAGATGCCATGCTTTCTAAGGATGGAACCCAGAGGAAGTATGTACAGCGAGAAAAGCAGGGGCCCCAGAATCGAACCCTGTGGAACCCCATATGACAGGGGAGCGGAAGAGGATTCAAACCCAGCAAGGTTAACACACATGGTTCTGCCCGCCAGATAGGACCTGAACCATCCCAGGGCACTGCCGCAGATGCCCACTAACTGCTGTAGCCGAGATAATAAGATATCTATAAGATATATAAGATTTGCCTGTTTTCCGACTCAACTTCAGTCAACAAAGAAGGGGATAATGCAGCTATATGTTTCCATTCAACTGTATGTCATTTTCAAATACTCATTCATGTTGCAATTTAACAAGATCACAACTTGAAGTGTCATAACATCATTCAGCACAGAAACTGTCCTTCTGCCCACCATGTCCATGCCAGCCATCAAGTACTTATCTCTGCTAATCCCATCTATCAGCACTTGGTCTGTAGTGTTAGATGGCTTTTCCATTCAAGTGCCTACCTTTGTTAGATCCCAATATAATTTAAGAAATATACGATCAGTTGCTTTTCAAGTCTTGATACAATTAATTAATTCAACAGGTTTTTCAACCTGTGATGGTAATGTCATGTTCACTCCACTGAACCAGAATTTAACAATGTGTTGTGTTTTACTAATAATACTGTCAGTCCAGAACTAATTTATCAACATTGAGCTGGATAACTATTTATTATCAGGTTTCATGAAAGATTTCCACTCTACTGTATTTTGGAACTGGAACGATCAATACAAAGACATTATGTCAACCTATTTCTAAATATAATCTTTGGTATAATCAGAGAAATGTTTAAGTTTATGATTTAGTGAATTTACATTCTTTCATCAATGTACACTGCAAAGTGGAAGAAAATATTGACCTTTTATGTTAATGGCTTCCACATATTATAGTGTGCTATTTAACTCAAGAGGTGGTTGGCTATTAATGTTGGTGCGTTCTGAAGAAACACATTATTGTCCCTGGAGGTATCGAGTTTGTCTTAAACTAACACCATACAAGATAAAACTCAGCTGGCAATAATTATAAAATAAATGGATCTTGGAATTTAAACGTTCACAACTAACGATTGCCCAGAATTAGAGCTCCTGAATTCTGCTACCTCTCACAAGAGGAATTACATTTTATCAAAGAATAACCTTGCTAAAAACATGTTTAAATCAATACCTGGGAAGCCAATTACAGAATGTTGTATTATTGCACATTTTACAATAGAAAATTTGACTTCACAATTGGACAATTGACATAATTTTCTGGTAAATTTGCATCATTCTGACAATTATGCGTTGTGATTCTTGTGAATCATTTTTCTGGTTTCAACACGAGTTATGTATCAGGGCACAAAGGAGGACGTTGCTCCACGTATAAACATTTTTTTGGAGTTTTGGATCACGTTGTTGTGGGGTGCTTTGTGACTGACAAGAGTCAGCTACATTGCTCACTGTGGCACCACTGATATAGTTGCAGCCTCACAGCCCCAGAGACCTGGGTTTGACCCTGATCTCGGGTGTTGCCTGTGTGGAGTTTGCACGTTCTACCTGTGACCCTGTGGGTTTTCGCCTGGTGCTCTGGTTTCATCCCACCTCCCACTTCAATGGTCTGTGTGGACCCTGTGGGCCCAAAGGCTTGTTTCCATGCAGTATCTCAAATCTAAACTAAACTAATTTATTTTCCTAAGGGTCAAGAACAGATGGTAATTTCATTGTCAGGGATGAAAGTAACTTCAATGGCAATTTACCTATGGCTAAAGAGTGCAAAACCAAACATTAGGCCATGAAAAAAACAGATTGTGTTGTATTACAAGCAATCCTAACTTAAATCATTTATATTGATGATGTCAGCAACTTTCTTACTCGCTACCTAGTGCTGCTTTAATTTCACTTTTAAGGGGTGGCATGGTGGTGCAGTGGTAGAGTTGCTGCCTTACAGGACTGGAGACCCAGGATTGATCCTGACTACGGGCGCTGTCTGTATGGAGTTTGTACGTTCTCCTCGTGACCGCGTGGGTTTTCTCCGAGATCTTCGGTTTCCTCCCACACTACAAAGACGTACAGATTTGTAGATTAATTGGCTTTGTATAAAAATGTAAATTATTCCTAATCTGTGTGTAGGATATTGTTAATATGCGGGGATCGTTGGTCAGTGCGGACTTGGTGGGTCATAGGGCCTGTTTCCGTGCTGCTAAACTAAACTAAATTAAACTAAACTAAACTAAACTATTGCCTTATATTGACATGCAATGTCCATTTCCTGCAAATGATTTTTAACAAATGGCTAATAGTACCATTAGTAGTACTTTACTTTCCTCATTTATTTAATTAATTCATGTTAAATTCCCCTGCTGCCATCTGATGGAATTTGAACCCATGTATTTGGATTACCAGTCCAGGATTATTTGTCCAGTAGATACTATTTTACAGAAGGTAGGCACAAAATGTTGAAGTAACTCAGCGGGTCAGGCAGCATCTCTGGAGAGAAGGAATGGGTGATTTCAGATCAAGACCCTTCTTCAGACTGAAGTTACTCCAACTCCATTTTGTGCCTATCTTCGATTTAAACCAAAATCTACAGTTCTTTCCTACTATTTTACAGATCTGGTCTCCATCACAAGTGTAGAAACAGGGATCTGCAAATGCTGGTTTACTAAAGAAATTCACAAACCGCTGGAGTAACTCAGCGGGTCAGGCAGCAGCCCTGGAGAACATGGATAGGTCTGCACAATCAGTCTGAAGAAGGCTCCTGACCCAAAACATCACCTATTCATGTTCTCCAAGGCTGCTGCACAATCCGCTGAGTTATTCCAGCACTTTGAGTCCATCTTTAGTATTTCAAGATGTTCTTCAGTTTTTGTTTTATTTACCACTATTTGGATAGTGTTTACTTGTCTCTGACTATCAGAGGAGTTTAGAAATCAGTGGTCTGCTGGCTGAGGCTGAGGCACCACTCCAGCATTTTGTGTTCTTCCTTGCAACGCTTGCAGGAATGGAGACCCGGGTTTGATCCTGACTACAGGCGCTGTCTGTACGGAGTTTGTACGTTCTCCTCGTGACCGTGAGGGTTTTCTCGGAGATCTTCGGTTTCCTGAGAAAAAGCTTTTTCACCCAGAGAGTTGTTAATATGTGGAATTCCCTGCCACAGAGGGCAGTGGAGGCCAAATCACTGGATGGATTTAAGAGAGAGTTAGATAGAGCTCTAGGGGCTGGTGGAATCAAGGGATATGGGGAGAAGGCAGGCACGGGCTATTGATTGGGAACGATCAACCATGATCACAATGAATGGTGGTGCTGGCTTGAAGTGCTGAATGGCCTCCTCCTGCACCTATTTTCTATGTTTCTATGTTTCTAACACAATCCAGTTTCTCATGGACCAATGCTTGATTTGGGCAAGAGCTTTAACCAGTCAACAATAGATTTCTGCAAATGCCGGAAAGATCTGATGATCAAAATTAGATTTAGGTTAGGTTCATTATTGTCACGTGCACCCACTCTCCACAAGAGCAAATGATTCCTGAACTCCCCCTCCCAGTGCAAACTGATGATCTCTTTTGGATGGCAGATTTATGGAAGTTGTTTGTACCTTCTTTGATGCACATTTCATGTTTCCACTTCACACTTCATTTGAACCCAAGCACCAGTGGCTAAAGGGATGCAGGTGACATTTTGCTGTGATGGAACAGGAAAGTCTTATGGTTTCTGAATTTATGTATTTCTGCAAGATTACCGCCTCCTCGGTGTGATTATATGCCCTGCACACCTCACTCACGATGATTTCCAACTACCTGGAGTGATGGAAATTATAAAGCAATTAGGATCAAGACGTAAAAGCAAAATGTCTGTCAAGGGATTGCTTAACACGACAGGGGAGGTGGTTGACTGCAGATCTTTAAGTACTCTTGCTTCATGTTACAGGTTCATTTCCCACGAGAATATTTCTTTATTTAAACACTAATAATACTGCCTGAAAAAATCATGATCGGCATCACTAAGGTTGTACCTGCTAAGCAAATGTTGCAAAGGTAAAAATAGCAACAAGAAAAGCATACTGTAAATGGTGGAAAAACTATCAAAATTAAGACCTTTCAGAAATGTACAGCATCCAGAAGATTTTCCGTTATAAACCTTATGATTACAAAAAATCTTATGATTTCGATGGACTTTATTTCAAGGTATTTTTAAAGATCCTAACTCAAAATGTCACCCATCGTTTTTCTCCAGAGATACTGCCTGATCCGCTGAGCTATTCCACCACTTGGTGTCTATCTTGAGTATTTTAAGATGTTATTCAGTTTTTGTTTTATTTACCACTATTTTTACTTGTCTCTGGCTATCGGAGACCTTTAGAAACCAGTTGGCTGCTGGCTGAGGATGCGTTACCACTCAAAGCTTGCTCTGACCCATGGCATCCATCTCAGGTGAGAAGGGTCAGTCAATAGTCAATAGTCAGATTTATTCATCACATACACAATGAAGTGCAGTGAAATTAATTTGCCAGCAGCGGCACAATAAAAAAGAACACACAACACACAATAAAAATTTAACACAAAATCATCCACCACAGCATTCATCACTGTGGTGGAAGGCACAAAGTTCAGTCAGTCCTCCTCCATTTTCCCCGTGGTCAGGACCACAAACCTCCGTAGTCGCCGCTGCGGGCGTCCAGATGTACAGGCCCTCTCTTCTGGAAGGTAGTCCCGAATCGGTTCTTCCCTACCGGAGACCGTGGCTTCAAGGTGATATAGGCCGCAGGCCAGCGGTCGAAGATCTAAGTCCCCGCCGCACCGCGGCTAGAAGCACCGCAGACCGCAGCTTCAAGATATTGTAGGCCGTGAGCCGGCGGTCGGAGCTCTTCTCCTCCGGGGTCCTCACCGAGGGATCCCAGGCTCCGCAGACCGCCCATCCAGTCCTACACATCTGGAAAACCAGGAGTCTAGGTAGATAGAGTTCACATATGCTGACTCCAATGTGTGCAGCAGCTCCACAATGATCCATTATTCCAATCTTGGAGGTGACAATTACCTGGTTTAAAGATAAAGATAAATTGGCATGGCTAGGATTCCAGCGACTGCATCTCCTGTATCTCCATTCCTCTGGCTAACAGAACGTAGAACATAGAATGAGTAATTTTCTATTGTGCAATATTTTCCAAATTATTGTTCAGTTGTTATCCTAAATAAACAAATGATCAAAATAAAATCTACAGAAACCACTGAAATAATATGTGATGTAGATTCTTGTGTCATTGAACTTTTCAATGACACAATGGACATAAATGATACCAAATGCTATGCTAATGAAATACCATTGTGAGATAAATTTGTGAAGTGCTTAGTTCTTTATTTTGTTGACATTGAGATGCTAGAACTTCTCTAAAGCCATTGATGAAGCATTTAATCTTTTTCCTTGTTTCATTTGAATGGGGAAAGCAAATATTTCAGTCTCTAGACTCTGGGACTGTTACATTTCACAGTGACTTAACTGCCACAAGTGACTAGTCTATGCTCTTTCTGATAAAACTGATTCTTTAAAATATCGTCTTGTGTTTGCTTTCTGTTGGATCATTACAATGTTGTAACTTGCACTTTCCATTCTTTTCCTTGGAGGAATTATACTCGTATCTGAAGTCTACGTGACAAAAAATGCAGAGAATAGAACAGGGCATAGATCATATCAAGACTACTCCACTGATCAGTAAGATCAGAGATGAATTTGTACACCTTCCAGACTAATCTCATCTCACAATTCCCCTTTTGCCCAAATGTTAATGTCAGCCTTAATAATAGTCCTCAACTAAGCATTCACAGTCCTCTGGAGTAGAGAACTCCAAAGATTCGCAATTCAGTGAGTTGCAACATTTCTTCTAATTTTATTCCTATATTTTACTAATTATTCTGGGTTCCCGCCTTAACTCATCAGGCAGTTTTAATAGTCTCTTGGCATCTGCAATGTTAATTTTGAAATAATTCCAAAGTCAGTAAAGAATTTATTAAACTCAAGAAATAAATATGTAATACAGAACACTAGCTCTGATGAGCTTTTCAGACACCAAATCCGTGTCTGGGGATATTTCTCCAAAGAGAGAAATACAAAATCAGATCAAATAAATGCTAGGGTACACAAAAATGCTGGAGAAACTCAGCGGATGCAGCAGCATCTATGGAGCGAAGGAAATAGGCGACGTTTCGGGCCAAAACCCTTCTTCAGACCCTTCTTCAAATAAATGCTTCTGTGTACATCATCATTTACAAGCAGCCGTCCTAATTGATCACAGAATTTAGGTTCTGTTCAACCTGATGTGGTGTGGAAACCTGTTTCATAGAGAGTTATAAAATATAATTGCCTAGAAATCAAAATACACATTTTTTTCAACAAATGCATCTGAAACAATTATTCCAGAGTGAAATGTGATAACCCCTATTTTTAATTATATTCCGATTAGTCTTAAGATTCAACTAGGCACTGGCTGCAGTGAGTCCACCTAGTGATCCTGATACAATTTTTGCCTTCGAGACACACACGATGAAACAATTGCATGCAAATAAATGGTTCTGTGAGAGCATTGCCGGGGTAGAGATGCATTGCATTTCGTCTTTGGCTATCAACCGGCAATGTAGTTACAGCAGCAGGCCACCAGTAAATTGCCTTAAGTAAATTCATCCAAAGGTTTCTTCACTGCACAAGCCTTCACCCAATGCTCCAGTGGAGAACTGATGCTCTAATTATTGCATCACCTCTCCCGACATTTCTGTGATCTCCATCCCACCACATCACACCACACGTAACTCTGTAAACTGCTCAATTGAAAATCTCAATCTTAATCCGATCAGACTCAATTTCCACCTCCAGGAGTTCATCCCCCCCAGGCACTTCAAACAAACCAAGATGGTTCCAATCCCGATATAAGCCAACCAACCCTCAACCTGCAACAAGGCACACCTCTCTCCCAATCCCCAATCACCATAGTAGCCAACCTCAGAGAAGAGTACAAACCAGCACATCTTCTGGATGGAAGTAATATTTTCAGTAAAATTGGTCACTAGTGTCTTGCCGCAGTACCCAAGTGAGAGCTCCTGAATATCTAGGCAAGTATATCTATCTGGAGCCCAGAATGACTCATTTCCTCAGCCCTATCATTATGGGGTCCAAATGGATGAATACATTTGAATTATATATTTCATTCAAGTAGTATCCTCTTGCATCCTGACATTTAGATAATTTAAACAGTCCCAGGTATCCTTCTCTTTCTGGCTCATGCCTGGCAAGTCCTACTGCTAGGAATTGGAGTAGATCCAGATCTGGGCCCTGATGCCAAGACAGTTCTGTTGTAGTACAAGAGATCAGCTTAACCTTTATAGAAGTGTAGCACTGATGTAATGTAGAGAGTCAAACATACACGTCTTCATAATAGTAACATGTGATTTCAGTGTTTGGCAGCCCTGTCAGTAGGATTTGAATGAACTGACTGACTTGTGACATTGTAGTTTGGTTAGTTGCAAACTTATCACAAGTCCGTTGTTACTGCTCGCCTGATTATAGTGGATGGGTGTGTTAAGGTGGACATGATACCCTGTGAAGTTGCATGTATGGTGATTAGTTCAGAGGAAACATTATACTTGTAAAAATGGAATTTACTTGGAAATTTTTTGAATTGGGGGAGGAAGTTATAAAGATTTGTTAAAATAAATAATTGTCACTTTTTGTTATAAAGCTAAAAACAAAAATTGGCACCTTGTCCGATTTTCATTTAGCATCCTTCCTCTAGTCAATTATAAAAGTTACAATTATTCTCAATCATTGACTTTTTAAATGATGCTGTATTGTTTTTCAGAGCATTGCGGAGTTTTGTTAGTAGTTGGTGTATCTGCTCTTGGTCTATATCCTCGCTAACATGGTGCTCTTAGCCATTCCCTGCTGAAGAAGGTGCTCAAAGGTTTTGGGCCAGGCTAAATGTTTCATGCACAACTTACTTAAAATATGTTTATATTGCTTCTGACCTTAAAGTATTAGTGCCGTCCTTTACACAGCAGGCACGATATATGGATATCCATGAACCATTAATTAAGTAAACTTTAACCAGAAGACAGATCCACTCACGACTTTTCTAGAGATGTACAATTATGTAATTTTAGCTCTCATCACATCTTAGAATAATTGTTCATATTAATAAATAGATATTAAACCTGACACTAAAGAAGGTTCGCTTAAAATTACCGTTTTTTGATGTGCGATGTTATCTTTTTTATATTCTTTCAGTGAACTGTAATAAATGGTAGGTTATATAAAGATGACCTTATCAATGCATTTGTGGGATTACCAAGGTACAAGCTGTAGTTTCCTTTATACCGATCATCAGGCGCCCTCTGGGCAGAAAGCTACATGGAGCCCAATTAAGTTCAATGCAGATTCTGTCAACACCGATGTCAAGAGAAGGAACGTTTTTTTACCCAAGGTTATTTAAATAGCTAACTACAAATAGAATAGTAACTCATACTGGATCTAAATATTTGAATGTATTAGCATGAACTCTTATATTAGGCAGTCGTATTTTCAATAATCTGGGAAAGAGCTGTATTTGAGAGAACATTTTTGTTCCCCTAACAAAAGCACAGTGAGAGAGCTGCTGTCTTGCATCAACAGAAGCCCGTTGTCTCTGTACTGTCTGATCCTGAATCTGAATCTGAATCTGGATTCGATCATGACCTCGGGTGCAGACTGTGCGGAGGTTGCATTATCTCCATGTGACCACTTGCGTTTCCTTCAGTGCTGCAGTTTCCTCCCATATCCCAAAGCCGTGTAGGTTTGTAGGTTAATTGGCCTCTGTAAATTGCTCCTAAAGTGTAGGGATAGGAAAAGTGGGGTAACATAAACTAGTGTGAACATGTCAGCATGGACTCGGTGGGCCGAAGGGCCTGTTTCCATGCTGTATTTCTAAACTAAACTAATGTGCAACATGGCTGAAACTTTTGACAAGTCCCTATTGGGTCTACTGTCTATTCGCCAATCAGATGACAGAATTCTTTGTTCTGTCAATTCAGAATGAACTGAGTGGGGATGACTGTATTGCCCACCAATGAATGTTTGAGAGAAATGTGTCCATTCCTGGGCTACAGTAAACTATTTCACCGATCAAATAATGAGATCAGTTTATTTCTTGACTCCCCGAAGTATCATAATTTGATTTGACTGTTTTTTTTAACTTATTTGTGCATTCTTTCAGCAAGTTTTATGAGGTAATCCATTTGCCTCAATGTAGCTCAAACAACAATGAAAGTATATCCATGGTGATTTAATCTATCAGAGGAGCTCTTCCTGTGCCAACAAGTGGAGGGTGAGGTGCAGAAGATATCTTGCGTTGACTCACACATCTCTGGACTGAAATCTATTTTTTATTTTTGTTCTTAACCAAATGTACCATCTGAATTATTTTGCATTTCAAATCTTTGCTCGCTGCCAATCTTATAACCAATATTTTTGTATAATCTACAAACTAATGAGGTAGATAGTAGTTCAGGATAGCTCTCTAGTTGGTTAATGAATGATTGAGTTGCCTGATAACAGCTGGGAAGAACCTGTCCCTGGATCTGGAGGTGTGTGTTTTTGCTCAATGGGAGAGGGGAGAAGAGGGAGTGGCCAGGGTGCGACAAGGCAGCGTGAGGTGTACTGCTGGCCTTGTCGAGGCAGCGTGAGGTGTACAAATGGAGTCAATGGAAGGGAGGTTGGTTTGTGTGATGCTGCGCCACAATTCACTGCAATTTCTGGTGGATGGGTATATTGTATTAGTGTAGATAGATATAACAAGTCGCACAGACAAGGTGGACTGACCGGCTTGTTTCTGTGCTATTCAATGCTATGAGATTTTACTCTTTGAATAGTCATGTGGAACAACTGGCACGGTGGCGCAGGGGTAGAGTTGCTGCCTTACAGAGCTTACAGTGCCAGAGACCCAGGTTTGACCCCGACCTCGACCCCGGGTGCTGTCTTTACAGAGTTTGTACATTCTTTCCGTGACCTGCATGGATTTTCTCTGAGATCTTCGGTTTCCTGCCACACTCCAAAGACGTGCAGGATTGTATGTTATTTGGCTTGGTATAAATGTATATTGTCCCCAGCGTGTGTGGAATAGTGTTAGTGTGCGGGGATCACTGGTCAGTGCGGACTCGGTGGGCCGAAGGGCCTGTACCCGCGCAGTAGCTCTAAAACTAAAAAACTAAAACTAAGACTAAATGTCATAAGCCTTGCTAATTTATATGTAGACTATGTCAAATGACTGCCTTCATCACATTTCTGTGTGATGACCTCTAAAGTATTTGTTCAAATTAGTCAAATTCACCATTTCCTTAATGAATCCACGTTGACTATCCTCAATTAAACTGTGATTTATTAATGGTTTATTCTATGCCTTAGAATGGATTGAGCACTGAGGTTAATCTAATTTCCTGTAATTACTTGATTCTTTTTTTTCCTTTCTTGAAGATAATGACTCGGGTTACCATCGTCTCGGACTACTCCTGTAGGCAGAGAGGATTAAAAAATTGCAGTCAGCAAATATGCAATTTCCCTCCTTACTCCTTTTAAACAACCTACATGGACATCCATTCATGCTGCAATCAAATCTTTACAAATGCAATTTAATATACAGCATATAATGTAAAATATGTAAAATATGGGTTAGAGTAAAATAGTGTAAATGGGTGCTTGTGGGTCTGCACAAACTCAATGGGGAGTAGAGCTTATTTTCCTTTGAATCTGACACCACTGGCTCTACAATCCACTACTTCTTCACCTCACCTCCGTCCACACTTCCCATAAATATCACTGCCTTTGTTCTGCTTCAGTCACCAGCGTTGAATTTTGCTCTGATATTGGACTGGAGTCCAGTAGTCAAGTTCAAATTTCCTGAAAGCGACAACATACATTTCAACAAAGAAACAATACTTTTCAAGTAATTTTGTTTTCAATTAATTGAGTTAACTCAAATGTTCTACATTTGTTTAAATTGTTTCATTTTTCTTAATTTATTATTTTAATAGCATAATTATTTCTTAATTGGTTTTGAATGTGGGTATATTTTAGAGATATTCAGACTCTTCAATTCACTAAATCTTTCTTGCATACTCTGCTTTAAATCTCATTATAATTTATCTTGCATTTTCTTCCTTCATTGTCATCTCTAGAAACAATCTACTTGTCTTGACCTAGTCCCAATGATTCATCATGACACCAAAATCGGCGGTGTAGTGGACAGTGAAGAAGCTTATTCAAGATTAGCTTATCCAGGATCTAGTAATCTTGATTTACTGTAACTCGGACAAATGTTGCATTTCGGTAAAGTAAACTAGGGCAAGCCTTACACAATAAATGATAGGACTGGATGGAGTAATAAAACAGAGAGACCTTGACGTGCAGGTACATAATTCCCTGAAAGTGGCAGCACAGGTAGACAGGGTTGTGAAGAAGGCATTTGGCTTGCTTGCCTTCATTGGTGAGGGCATTGGGTCATGTTACACATGTACGTTGTATTGTACCTGTAAAGAGCTTAATCTCACACAGGTTGAAGCACAAGCATCTTTATTGTTCAGGTCGTGATCATCTAAACAGAACATCACACGTTCTCACTACTGCAGCTACTGGCAGGCAGTGGGCGAGTTCTTACACTATAAATGTTATAATTAGGCAGAGGTATAATAACTAAGCATTCTAATTGGCTAACATGCAATCAGTGCCGGTTTAGATGAAGAGAGGCCCTAAGCTGTTCCACTTGTGAGGCCCCCAAATGACCAGACAGCCATGGCGGCCATATCTCCCACAATTCAAAGCGAGGGAGAAAGTGCCCAGCGCCGACCAGTTGCCGTTGCAGTGCGCATGCGCAGGGCGGCCGATGATGTGCTGGCCGTGGTTGTGCGCATGTGCCTACCGTGCCGGCGCATGAGGAGCGAGCGGAGCCCGGCGGCCCGGACACGGATAGCGGGGGGAGATGGAGAGAGAGAGAGATAGAGAGGCGGGCCGCCCAGAGTTGAACGGTAAGCATTCTGCCTTGGCCGGAGGCCCCCTAGACCTCGAGGCCCATCAATTTTTTCGGGGGGCCCCCTAGAAAGTGGGGGCCCTAAGCTATAGCTTGTTTAGCTTATACGTAAATCCAACATTGCATGCAATAGCAAATCTACATCTCTTCATATATAAATGAAAAAGCAAATAAGGCATTTCAAACTATAACGAGTAAATAATGGGTTAAACATAATCGCTACATTTAGTAACAATGGGGTTAAACATAATCGCCATATCTATTCCTTGTCTCCAGAGATGCTGCCTGTCCCACTGAGTTACTCCAGCTTTACGTGTTCACCTATAGTCGTAGAGAGATTGCACTTGGAGTATTGTGTGCAATTCTGATCACCAAGCAAAAGGAGGGGCATCATTAAACTGTGAAAGGTGCAGAAGAGATCCATGTGGGTGTTACTGTGACTGGAGGGCTTGAGTTGCAAGGAGAAACAAGTTAGGCAGGGACTCTTTTCCCTGGAGCATAGGAGGTTGAAGGGTCATTTTATAAAAGTCTATAAAATTATGTGGGACACAGATAACCTAGTCTCAGTTATCTCAGAGAAAGAAACATTTATATTATCTTATTATTAGGTGTTCTTACACCTGAATGACCCAAGACCTCATGTTTTTTTTTTTTACAAAGTGAACCTGGTTGTTTTCCTAAGCAAATCCACCTGCTTGAGATAAGCACTAGAAAATAGCTGAGATGAGCTGAAATTACCATTGAGTCACAATCTTTTTTCCCAGGGTAGGGGTATCTAAAACTATAGGGCATAGATTCAAGTTGAAAATGTTAAAAAAAAAAACCTGGGGAGCAACTTTTTTATTTGGAGGGTGGGTGGAATGAGCTGTCAGAGGTACATGTAGAGTTGAGAACAATATAATGTTCATAAGACATTTAGACAGGTGTGTGGATAGAGGCATATACTCAAAGGCAGGGAAATGGGACTATTTTAGGGAGACATTTTGGTTGGCATGGACAAGTCAGGCTTCGCTCCATAGATGCTGCTGCACCCGCTGAGTTTCTCCAGCATTTTTGTGTACCTCAGGCTGAAAGACCTGTTTCTGCTCTGTATATGTTTTATGATTCAATAACTCTATATACTCACTTGCACAGGAATTTCCTTCCTGGAAATTACAAAGGGAAATGTTACCAGTTTCACATGGAGCTTATGGTGTTCCTTAGGAAAGTTTTGGCTAATATTTCAGCATTAGACTTGTTGAAATTTTATATGGCTTCATTGATGTCATACAGTTTTCTTTTATTCTTTAGTCCTTGCCAATAACCCAACATTTAAATTGTTGTTTTACGATCTTTCCCACTTTAGTTGCCATTTTTAATATCTGTTGAAAATGAATTCCTAAATCCCACTATTCTCTAACCATTCACTTTTATATTTGTTGTTAATCAAAACCTTTTAACTCACAGCTAATAACATTATGTTCCATCTGCCACTTTCCAGACATTCAATTTTTAATCATGTCTCCCAGCAGTCTCCACTCATTAGAAAGATATAATATGCTCTTCTATTATAAAATCTTACCACAACCCACTCTATCCTGAAGCAAATCATTGATATCACAATGAACAGAACAGATTACCAGAGGTGCATCTGCCTTATTCTATCACTCTGGGAAACTGCTCAAACTCATGTCTACTCTCCTCCATTTAACTTTTATTTTCTACCAGTCAATTAAATCCATACATTTGTTATCTTCCTCAATCTTGTCTGGTACATTTTCAACCACAATCTGAAGGCTATGTTTACCACACTGACTGCAGTTTCCCCATCTACTAGTTTTGTTATCTCCTCAATAATTTATCTATTATATTCTTATGGCATAATTTTCCCTATGTAAGCACTTTGCATTTATTCAAATATATAATCATTGTGGCCGACTTCTCCCAATCTTAAACAGGAATTAGATGGAATATTGGCAGAAATGCTGGAGAAATCACTAGTAATGCCAATATTCCTGGATCGTTAGCCTCTTCTGCCATTAATATGGTAGGTGGAGTATTAGTGAGCCCATTATATTCTGCCCAGCATTTGGAAAATATTCTACCCCTACCCTTTAATCTTTACAAGGATTGAAAACCACCTTCCCCTGATTTGGAATACTGCTATCACAATTACAAATCACTTTGCCACTTTAAAATCAATAAAATGATTCCACTTCCAAATCTTTAACTTGGTTGACGGCTGCTATGTATCAATGTTGCTCAGTTATCCATTGCCTGGCTTGATGACTTTGGCTGCAAGTAGGGTCACTCTGACTACGGTATGATATGACACGATAACATTTTATTCATCCCCAGAGGGAAAATTTGACTGCTATAGTTCTGACTGCTGTTGTTAACAGCAGTACCGACTCCTTATCCCTATTCTCCACAGCCTGTGGGGCTTAATTAGTCACATGATCAGTTTTTGATTCACCACATGAAACTGCTCAGGTGGAATATTTATTTCTGCATGTGGCACCCTGCCATTCATTTCTTCCATCATATCCTGTTTCCTCGGCCCATATTGTTAGCTTGTATAAAAACTTTGATCTCTGATGGATATGGGCCTAATTTTATATTTTTTTACTGCCCTTTATAAAATCAATGTTTCTTGATGTAACACAGGGACACAGAATTCAAGGTTCTTTCTAACCAATTATGCACAGCTGCAGAAGCACACCCATGTCTTTATATCTCCATTTAACCATTTATATCCATAAGGATGGCTGCATTAAATTGCTTCAGTGATATTCAAATCAAATTATTTGAAAGATCGACAGGTCGCAGATTTGTTTTTACACTTCCCCACACAGTGGACACTGAATTTAATTAAGCCAGCGTTAGCTGATAGCCACTTTCCTTGAAGATAACAGGTAAAAAGGCATGTGATTACAACCAATTTCAGTCTTATTGCTTTTAAAATAACCCCGTTTGCATGCAATAGGGAAAGAAAATCAGAACTTTTCATGCTGCTAATAAAGCTTCTGTTGATTGTTCACAGGTAACAAATCCAAGGAGTCCCAGTAGGCAGTGATAATGATTTCAGTCTATAGACAATAGGTGCAGGAGTAGGCCATTTGGCCCTTCGAGCCAACACCGCCATTCAATGTGATCATGGCTGATCATCCCCAATCAGTACTCCGATCCTGCCTTCTTCCCAATATCCCCTGACTCCGCTATTTTTAAAAGCCCTATCTAGCTCTCTCTTGAAAGCATCCAGAGAACCTGCCTCCACCGCCCTCTGAGGCATAGAATTCCACAGACTTACTCTGTGAGAAAAAGTGTTTCCTCGTCTCCATTATAAATGGCTTACTCCTTATTCTTAAACTGTCGCCCCTGGTTCTGGACTCCCCCAATATCGGGAACATGTTTCCTGCCTAGTGTGTCCAAGCCCTTAACAATCTTATATGTTTCAATGAGATATCCTCTCATCCTTCTAAACTCCAGAGTGTACAAGCCCAGCTGCTCCATTCTCGCAGCATATGACAGTCCCGCCATCCCGGAATTAACCTTGTAAACCTACGCTGCACTCCCTCAATAGCAAGAATGTCCTTCCTCAAATTAGGGGACCCAAACTGCACACAATACTCCAGTTGTGGTCTCACTAGGGCTCTGTACAACTGCAGAAGGACCTCTTTGCTCCTATATTCGATTCATCTTGTTTTGGTGACATTATAGGGGCAAGTGTGTAATGAGGAGACATTACTGCTCACCATTGCTGGCAGACTACCAGTGACAAATTCCTACTGCACAAATCCTATGAAAATATATGTTTTTCCTAGTTTCCCTACATAAAATGAACATAATCAAGAAGTTCTGAATAACAAAAATTATAATAAAAATCCAATTATACATAGCTCAATTAGAACATGGAAACAAATAAAACAATTTAAAATTAAGAAACCTATCTCTTTTAATACCAATAGTTAATAATCCATCGTTTAAACCATCAATTATAGACAAATCATTTATACAATGGGAGAGAATGGGAATTAAAACGCTCGGAGATCTGTATGATTGGGAAAATTACTATCATTTCAACAACTACAACTGAAATATAATTTGAAAAATAATCAATATTTTAAATATCTTCAAATTCGTGATTATCTGAAAAAATACACAAAAGACTATCATAATATGCCTACAGACTTACTGGATGAAGCAATGAAGACAAAGGCGGAATCAGCGAATCTAATATCGTACTTATATAACATCATCTTAAACATAGAAATACCCACAACTGATGGAATTAGAAGAGACTGGGAACAAGAATTAGCTATAAAAATTTCAAAAGAGAGCTGGGATAATCACTTATTACAGGTGCATAAATGTTCGATCAACGTACAACATACTCTCATCCAATTCAAAACATTACATAGACTATATTATTCAAAAACTAAAATAAATAAACTCTTCCCTAATGTCTCACCCATTTGTGATAAATGTCTGTGTCAAGAAGCTACCATAGCGCATTCTTTTGTTTTTAGTACAAAAATACAAAAATTCTGGAATGAAATATTTGACATCTTTACAAAATTAATTAAAATAAAACTGGTACCAAAACCAGAATGGATTATTTTTGGAATATCGAAAGGTAACCCTGAATTAAACGTGTTTCAGAAGAATTTACTCAATTACGGGCTAATAATGGGGAAAAAGCTCATACTTAAATTTTGGAAAAATGCGCCTACACCAACAATAAAAATGTGGATATCAAATATGTTTGAAACACTACATCTGGAAGAGATGAGAGTCCTCTTAGCAGGCAAAGCAGACCACTTCCAAAAGACGTGGTACACGTTTTTGGAACTATTACAAGCATAAGGTGCAATAGTAATTTAATTAATAAATAAATAAATAAATAAATAGACAGATAGACAGATAAAAAAATAAATAAATAAATAGATAAATAAAAGGTACCAGGATCTGGCAACGGGGGGTAAAAAAAACAAACAACAAAACAACAAAAACAGACTTGGTTGGTAGTCCCCTTTCTGTGTAGTTTAATGTTATAATAGAGCGATTGTTTCTCCTTTCTTTTTCCTTCTTTTCTAAGGTCTTTTTTTTCTTTACTTCCTTCTCTAACTTATTTTCTAAGGGGCTTTCCTTTCTCAACACTCTCCTGCACCTTCACGACTCTTGCGCACTTTCTTTACTTTCTCTACTTCTATCTTTTTCTTAAAGCTCAAAAAATGAAGCAGTATAAAAAATGTATTAAGACATATGTGTTGTGTAGTATTGTAACTTACCGTACTAATAAAAATAAAATTTTAAAAAATTTAAAAAAGAAGTTCTTAACGGTAGTCATCTATGCCACTTCAATAAAAGTTATTGAGTTAGCACTTATTTTAAGAGTTTCATGATAAATGTAATTGCTTCCATCCTGCAACCTAAAAAATTCACAAGTCACGCAAATATCAATCATATCACATTTAGTTTAGTTTTAATTTAGTTTAGAGATGCAGTGTGGAAACAGGCCCTCTAGCCCACTGAGTCCACGCCGACCAATGATCCCCACACACTAACACTATCCTACACAGACTAGGGACAATTTACATTTACACCAAACCAATTAATCTACAAACCTGTACGTCTTTGGAGTGTGGGAGGAAACCGAAGAACTCAGAGAAAACCCACGAAGGTCACAGGGAGAACGTACAAACTCTATACAGACAGCACCCGTAGTCCTGCTTGATTTAAATATTACTATAAACAGTTTTAGAACTAGTGGTAAATCTATATTGCACCTAAAGGGACCTTGTGTCGCATCTCAGTAACTTTTCCCAAGCAATCTTTTCATTCTAATCCAATATGGCATTCCACATAAACCCAATTAAACATCTTGTCTCCACTGACTGTGATGCAGCGTCTTTGTCAGTAATGTGGCAAGTTAGTTCAGTTCAGCTCTTACTTCACCATAAAAGGTGATATTACTATCCTGGTTAACAATAATCAATTGATTAAATGAACTATAATTAACCTGTAGTTTGTCTATGATGGTTTCCAACTTCAAAGATGTATTTGAAATTTGAGTCCCTAATGAAGCCAGAAATCTCCTATTTTCATATAATTGTAAACAGTTATTTTCAAATTTTCCAATAATGCAATTCCAAATTAAAGCAAATAATTCAGCCTATTGTGCTGAACAAGGCGACCCAAAGGCAACTGCTACCACATTTTTCCCATCCTCATTAATAATGGCATACCCAGACAATTTCTCTCCTCACGGTTCAATAGATGAACTTCCATCTACATAAAAAGTCATGTCCAGGTCCTCTATGTCTCTTAAGTCCTCTCTCACAGACGTCCTCTCCTTGATGATCACTAAACAATCCTGTCCTGCTTCTGTCTGCTTTTCTGGGGGTGAGAGAAGAAAAGATACAAAGTTAATTTATGTACAATGACTAGATCAAAATGTTCAATTATTTCTGAAATAGATCCCATGCTATTCTGGTAAGCCTTCGTTAAGTGTTAGGTTTTGGAACTATGTGCAACAATTTCCTGATAGAGGATCAAAGATGTCCCGATAGAGGATCACATTCAATTTCATAGCATTTCAAGCAGAGTGCAGGCCACCAAATTGCCAAACAACTCATTGTCATTAAGGGATAACAAATCATTTATTGCAAATTGCAGACTCACAGTTCAGTTGATTCACAGGAATCACAGTTGTGGACTCTGCCTCATGATTTTCCAGAGTGACTGACTCACATCCAGGCATTCGGGGTTTATAGTTCCTGCCCCCCCCCCCCCCCCCCCCCCCCCCCCCCCCCCCCCCCCCCGGAAGGGGCGTTACCTTCTTCATGGTGATTGACAGACGAGAGGACAAATCAGCTGATCTCAAGATTATTTAAAGATAACTTTTTTTATTTTTCATTGATCGGAAAAATCCTCCGGGCAGCCTCAGCGGAGGAGGACTGTGAGTAAGATGCCAAAAATCATAGTGATATATGGTACCGTTTTTATATAAAATCAATATACATCGCAGACACGAAGTGGTCAAGATGAGACTATTAGTTATATAGATGAAGGACCTGGGCATTAGCATGCTGTGATTATACCAGTGAATGGATACGTTTCTAATTACATTTATGCACCTTGACTGCTATGCATCAATGTGCTTCCAATGGAGCCTGCAATTTATTGCACAATATCAATGTGACTGTCACATTTCATCTCCCCGATGTTTTTTGAATTTATTTCTTCCTGCTTGAACACCTGTTCATTATAAACTTAAATTCATGTCTGATTCTGTCCTTATATCTTTTTTTCCAATTGGTTTTCAACAGGTAGAGCAACCAGGATCACTCTTTCACATAATGCAGTCTCAGCCATCTTTTAAACCAAGCAAACTTGCACGGTCAGCTGCAATGTTCTGTCCAATGTGCCTCACAGGAAAATTCTAGTCAGTTGGTTGAAAAGGCTGATTCAGTGACTGCTGTTTCTGGTTGAGAG
Source organism: Leucoraja erinaceus (assembly GCF_028641065.1). Classification (NCBI taxonomy): domain Eukaryota; kingdom Metazoa; phylum Chordata; class Chondrichthyes; order Rajiformes; family Rajidae; genus Leucoraja; species Leucoraja erinaceus. The sequence goes on from NC_073377.1 coordinate 86,359,164, forward strand.
AAATGCGAATGGAATCCTCCTTTACTGGGGTTGAAGGAGTTTGGATGCTTGAATTACTGCTCAAAGGTGCATACCCAACAGTCAAAATGATTTATATTGATGGTTCAACTAAGATGTTAGCTGAAGTCTGGAAACACAAGAGACTCAAAATGTTGGAATAACATAACCTTGGAGTAGCAACAATCTGCTGGAGGAACCAGCGGGTTGATCAGATTTTGTGGGGTGGGACAGTGGTGGAATTTTCAACATTTGGGTCAAAACCATGCATTGGGACATAAGAAGTCTGATATCATTTCTCTGAACATTTTTCTTATGTATTTCTCCATTTGGGCTGACAATGGACACGTAATGAAAACATTGTTCCTAAATCATGTAACTCACTCAATTTGCATCTCACTTTCCCATACACTCCTAAACACAAAATTAAATTATCATTGATACTATGAAACTATCCGATATGTTTCAAAGGCAAATTTGCCCAGCTGGAAGAAGTCCCAGTTTGAAGGGACAATCTCACCAATTTTTTACTGTCCACTCAGAAAATGTTATCATATTTTAACAGTCCCAATCACACCCCATTTTCTCATGTGCACACGATGTGTTCTAAAAATGCACAGGATCCAGGTGCTTAGGTGGGAAATCCTGCTATGGGAGCTGATTTATTTTTCTTACCTGCCAATTAAACTGAGTGGGTTGTTCACTGTGGAGCATAGAAAAGGAAAGGGAGAGAGTGATTCAATGATCCAATGATGCTTTATTGTCACGTGTACCGAGGTACAATGAAATACTCTGCTTTTTGCATACAATCCAGTAAAATAGTACAGCAGATTTCACCTAGGCAGTACGCAAAGAGTTGCCATGTTTCTGGTACCGACAAAGTGTCAAAAGTTCAGTGCAATCTTATCCCCTCGCAGCGTAGATGCAGGCTGGCCGCCGCATGTGGCTACAGGTGGCCCGTCGGCTCCTTCTTAGTTCACTGCGGCCCCCCATTGGAGGCCTTAATTCTGAGCGGTCCCCCGCCAGGTCTCTCTTCATCCTTGGCGCCTCACCGGGACTGTCATTTGTTGAAAGAATGGAGCGGCTGGGCTTGTACACTCTGGAGTTTAGAAGGATGAGAGGATATCTTATTAAAACATACAAGATTGTTAAGGGTTTGGACATACTAGAGGCAGGAAACATGTTCCCGATGTTAGGGGGGTCCAGAACCAGGGGCCACAGTTTAAGAATAAGGGGTAAGCCATTTAGAACGGAGACGAGGAAACACTTTTTCTCTCAGAGAGTTGTGAGTCTGTGGAATTCTCTGCCTCAGAGGGAGGTGGAGGCCGGTTCTCTGGATAGTTTCAAGAGAGAGCTAGATAGGGCTCTTAAAGATAGCGGAATCAGGGGATATGGGGAGAAGGCAGGAATGGGGTACTGATTGGGGATGATCAGCCATGATTACATTGAATGGTGGTGCTGGCTCGAAGGGCTGAATGGCCTACTCCTGCACCTATTGTCTATTGTTCTCAGTGGCCCATCCGCCAGGAATACTCTCGGCACCACCCCGCCGGGAACCAATGTTCGCAAAACCAGAGAGTTCAAATGATGTTGCAGATGGACAGGTGGTGACAATGACCTTTGACATGTAATAAGGCCACTCAGTAAATACATTGGGATATTGTATTGAAGTTGTACAAGTTGTTGATGAGGCTGTACTTCGAGTATTGTAGCAATGTTACAAAATTTTGAGATTTAAAAAATCAAGTCTGCAATTTATCCCATCAGATAAAGCATAAAAATAAGTTTAATTTGACACCTAATTCACTTTCATATCTCAAGTAATAAAAAAGTTATGGTCATTTTCATACTCGGAAATTAGCATCTTGTTCCCTATTGATTTTCTATGGACATAACAAAAAAGCTGTGATCATGGACAGTCAAAAGCCCATAACCTTCTTAAAAATTAAGAGAACTGAATGAAATTTTCAGTTATCATAGATTGAACCATTCTGAAACAAATATAAAATAATCTTACTTGGATGACCTGAAATTAAAGCATATAATTAGTTAGTTACCCAATTGTAGCTAATTTCAAACTTCAATTACTAGATCTAAACATTTATCCATTTCTTAATAAATGATTAACATTTTTAAATTGCCTAAGTGTCCAAATAATATTCACAAATAATTTACAATAAAACATGATTTTAAAATCTCATTTACATAAATTTATAGGCCAAATGGAAGGAATTTAGTGTTCAACTGCTGTAAATTAAAGCATTTTAAATCGGCTTTCTAGTGGATTCCTGTGAACGCGCTGGTTTAGAACGTTCACATTGCGGTGGATTTGTGCCCTCAAATGCCCAGAAAAATACTGCGGGATATAAAGAGCCCAAAATGAGCTACTCGCTATAGAAAACTTTATACACAGGGTTCTTAAGAAGCCCCTTTTAATGTAAAAATAAGGTACATACCTTTAATTGTTTGCTTTAACTAAAACCCTGGGGCTGCGAGAGGTCGCGGTCTTTCAGCGATTTTTCGTTAATGATTTACTAGGCTGAACATTTTCGATTGCAACAGCCTAGTAAAAATCGCGTTTTAAACCCGCCCCCTCTAAACAGCGCCAAAATCTCACACACGGCCTGGGGCAGATTCTCCATGGCGATTCAGGTAGGTTTTGTAACATACCTAAGTATTGTGTTCAGTTTCATCACACACATTTAGGAAAGATGCCATTAAACTGAAAAGAATACAGAAAAAAACTATGAGGATGTTGCCAGAACTCGAGGGACTGAGCTATAGTGAGAGTTTGAGCAGGTTGTGACTTTATTCCTTCTAAAGTAAGAGATTGAGTTGTGATCATATAAGGTGTATAAAATCATGAGGAGAATTGACAGGGTGAATGATAGAATCTTTTTCCCAGAGTATGGGAATCAAAAACTAGAGATCATTGGTTTAAGGTGAGAGTGGAAAGATTTAATCGAACCAGAGGATCAACATTTTCGACAGAAGGTGGTAGGTATATGTAGGTAGTGAAACGAGTTGTACAGGTACAATAACATTTAAAATATATTCGGACATGTACATACAGTAGATAGGAAAGGTTTAGAGAGATATGGGATTAATGCAGGTAAATGGAACTGATATATATGGGCATCTTGGTCAGAATGGATAAGTTGGGCCAAAGGGCCTGTGCACATGTTGCATAACTGTGAGTGGAACCCAGATACACAGTAGTTAGAAACCACCTATTACATTTCTAAGTGGAGGGGGATACGATTCGATGCTGAACGGCAAGTGTCAGTTGCCAGGTTTTGCAAGATTGTGCAATCCAGAAGATAGTGGCTTCATATGGTGCAGGAAAGGTATATTTCTTTGTAGAATCCATATTAATTATGCCACCTAAAGTACCAGTAGCAGTACATAGGTAACTCGTGCATGCTTAGGTCTTGCTCCTTTTTCAACTGTAGATAATGCAACTTCTTGCAAATTTATATTATCTGAGCTGATGGGTGTGTTTGTCTGATTCAGTGGGAAATCTTTGTCTGATCATAAATTCTTGTTAGCTAGGACCTCTTCTATTGGTGTAACTTGTCTCCTTGAAATAAGAAATGCAGAAGAATATTGTCACAATGAGAAGAATAGTTAAATAGTGGGGGTTTGTGTAAATCACCTAAATTGTATCAGGTAACTATGCCGGCTGATGGATCACATTGTCCTCAGTTGGTGGCAACACTATTTTGCCAATGGCTGCATGGTTATGGATCAATACTCGGTCCTCTGCATCTTAATGCAAGCAAATGGTCCTCCCACCAATCTTCTGCTGTATTCTACAACTGTGTACTACCTCTCCTGCAAGAAGTGAAAGACAACTGTTTGTAAGTGAGTTGCAATGTGCAGGTTAAAGTGTATTTTTCAGATGAATAAGTGGAAGTGTACATACGATTCAAGATTAAGCTGTATGAGTGTTGGAATAGAGGTGAGCAGTTCTTGCATGGTCAGAAATCTGGGCTTAGTGTTAGAGACTGTTGTTAGCCGAGGGAGAATAATGCACTTCAAGGAGACGAGTTTGAGACCAGTTCTGCAGTTGCTGATGAATTGCTTCAGTTACAGGATTTCACTGTCTCACAACCACATCTGCATGTGTGTTAAACTATGTGATACATCTGGCATAACTACATGTGCAGCAGCTTTTTTTGGTCATCTCCTCTCACCTCTAGAATTTTTTCCCCTTGAGTGCTTTCTGGGCAGGTCCACCTCTCTCCAGTTAATCACTCTTTCAGCAGGATCATCATTAGAAAAGCTGAAGGCTTTCTCTATTCTTTCCCTTGCCATTCTTCAGAACAATTCACCCCAACCTGTACTACAACCTGCAACGCTGATCATGGCCATTTAAGAGGTGCAGGCTAAACCTTCATTGCTCCAAGCTAGTTTCAATTAGTACACAGAATTCTTCAATCACTCATTATTACATGATATGTTAGAAGTCATCAGAAAGTTTAAGGATAAAAAATCAACTGATGGTCACACCATTCATATGTCACTTATAAAATAAGTAATTGATTGTGTCCTCGAGCCCTTTACCTATATATGCAATAAATCCTTTCTAAAAGGTGTTTTTCCCAATAAAATGAAATTGGCTAAGGTGATTCCAATCTATAAAAATGGTAACAAACATATTGTATCAAATTATAGACCTGTGTCTTTGCTACCTCAATTCTCGAAAATACTTGAAAAGCTATTTGTGAATAGACTTGATGACTTCATTGAGAAATATGAGTTATTGAATGATCATCAATATGGATTTAGGAGTAATCGATCAACATTTTTAGCGGTGATGGATTGTGTAGAAAATATAGTAACAACAATAGATAAGAAACTACACACTATGGGTATATTTATTGATTTACGTAAAGCATTTGATACAAATGATCATTCCTTACTTTTGCTGAAATTGGAATGTTATGGTACAAGAGGTGTCACACAAAATTGGTTGGGACGTTATTTAAGTAATAGGTTTCAGTATGTAAAAATTAATAATACTGAATCACAGTTTAGAAGAGTAACCTGTGGTGTTCCACAAGGTTCGGTACTGGGACCTAAGTTATTTATACTTTATTTAAATGATATTTGTAAAGTATCCAATACGTTGAAGTTTGTTACGTTTGCGGATGATACAAATGTATTCTATTCAGGGAATTATATAAAAGAACTATTGAAAACAGCAGAAACAGAATTGATAGTGCTAAAACAATGGTTTGATATTAATAAATTATCCATAAATGAAAATAAAACAAAATTTATGGTGTTTGGTGGGGTTAATTGTGACAGGGTTAATTGTGAAATAAAATTGAATTTAAATGGAGTTGAAATTGAAAGAGTATATCAAACAAAATTCCTGGGAGTGATTAAAGATCATAAACTTTGTTGGAAGCCACATATAGAAGACATCAAATGGAAATTATCTAAATCCATTGCTATTCTTTACTAAACAAATGATCTGTTGAATAAGAAGTGTTTGTATATATTGTATTGCTTGCTTATAATGCCATCTATGTCATATTGTTTTGAAGTTTAGGGAAATGTATATAAAACAAATATAGACCCTATAATTAAACTCCAGAAAAGAGCTATTAGAATAATACCTAAAGCATCTTACCATCAAACTACAAATCCATTATTCATAAAGTCCGGTACCTTAAAATTTTGGGATATTGTGCATGTAAAGACATTAGAATTACTTTTCCGAGTTAGGAATAAAAGCCTTCCTGTTAGTATTTTTTTTTTAAAAAAATTAAGATTAGGACATTATAATTTAAGAGGGTTGTGTATTTTTGAAACATGTAAAGTGGAAACCAATGTAAAATATAGATGTGTCTCAGTTTTGGGAGTCAAATTATGGAACGGGCTTAGTGATGAGTTGAAATGTTGTAACTCTCTGTTGAGTTTCAAAAAAGCCTTAAAATGTAAAATAATTAAGGATTATAATGTAAAATGATTAGAATGTAAAAGAAGTAAGGATTACAATTTAGAGTACATTTTTTTTTCCTTTAATTTGTAATGCTGATATTCTGGGTTATCTTGTGGATTGTATAGGATAGGCAAAAATAAGCTTTGTGGCTTCAGCCTATTCCTTTTTCAGTCATTGATTATGTGAACGTTGTGTGAAATGGATACAGTGTTGGTTCATATTCACACAGATTGTAAAGTTTTGTTCTTTTTAATGTATTTTTTTTTTTTTTAATATTTTATTTTATTAGAAGTAAGCACAGTCATATGGCACCAAAGTGCCTAATATATATTTTCATAATACATTTTATGTACAACTTCTTTTTTTTTTTTTTGTTACATTGTGTTCTTTTTAATGTATGACCAAAAAAACTATTAATTAATTCATTAACTATGCATTCAATCATTCATTCATTCATTACTGTCTGCTGAATTGAGAACTTTTGCCATTGGGATTGCTTAACTGTGCAGTCTTTGCTTAAATATCTTAAATGCACTGGACAAATCTGCACTGGATTTGCAATGGACGAATCATTGGTCTTTCATGTAGCAACATCTAACTGCATATTTTCATTGAGATTGATCTTCTCTCTCTTTGAAATCAAACAATTTAACTGTCTAAAGATATAAAATATTATATTAAAGGAAAATGGCCTAGTGTTCACTCTCTAAATTGAATTGAGCAAAGTGTGTTGTAGAAACATGCTGACAATTTATTCTAATCCAAGTAAGTTTGGTTTGTCTTTGTATCTTTGCCCTTAATGTAATTTGCTGGATTTAGTACTTTACCATCCACAATAAACTGTGAGCAACTATTTTTTTTAGCAGAGGGAAATTCAGTCAATATAACACCAACAATGACATATTCCCCAATGAAGACTGCAGACAGAAACTACCTTGATTCCTGTAAACAAGGAAAAACAATCATGCAGTGCTGCAATACAATGATGAAAGTAAGCCCTGCCTATCAAACCAGCAAACTGCATAGGATTCCACAAATATAACTAGATTATGCACCAGTATTATTATTCATGCAAATACATCAGCCTTTTTGCACATAGTAATGTGCCTGTCCCACCTAGGCGATTTTTCAGACGACTGCCGGCGACTGTCAACTTGCCGGCAGTCGCCTGAAAAAACGACAACTGGAACTGCGACCATCAGAGTGGAACACACACACACGCACAAACAAATCGCTTCCTTCAGGGAGCGCTGTCTGAGTGAAATTCACATGGTGCAAAGCCTAGGTGATACAGACACACACCGCAATGAACAGGGAGGTTGGTGCTGTAATTAAGACAGTGTAAAGCACAGTGTACGGTAAGTCCTTTAAAAAAGGGGGGGGGAGGAGTGGAGAGGGGGGAGAAGGAGGGAGAATGAGTGGAGACAACATTTAAGAAGCCAGACAACTTTTAAGAAGCCAGAGATACACGGCTGTGAAGCTCGGCGGACATTTAACATTAACATTTGGTTAACCTTGGCTCTGAAAACTACTGCATACGTTTTTTTTTCAATGAGCCAATGAAATTCACCGGTCAGCACCGGCTACGACCTACAAGAATCTACGAGAACCTTTGACCACCTGGCAACCCACTAGAACGTCCTAGGGACCCACCTACGACACAAGATTTCTTGCTGCTCTCCATGTGGCTTCATTCTAGCACCACTAATGTTAAAAAATTCGCGGCTAGTTCCCAGAATGTGGGAACTCCACACGACCATGAAGGCGACTCCCCGTCAACCACCCGCGACCATGTGGCGACTGCATCGTCTCCTGCAGTCACCTAAAAAGTCGCCTAAGTGGGACAGGCCCATAAGGCAGCAATTAGATGGTGGAGTACATTGCTCATTCTTCATGGTGATATATAGTGACCTGCTGTAGCAGTGATGTGTCTGCAGCCCAGGAAGTGGCAGATAAGGGTTCACCTTGAGTGCATTTTATTATGTTTAGCTTATGCCAATAAATATTCTAACATGTGTGTGTGAACTGCTCTGATATTCTAAATTAATTGAAAGGCTAAGCAGAATCCTAATACCTGACAGGGACAGGTGTGCAAGGTTCAGTACCATTCAAATGCCTCTAGTAGTGATATATTGCCTGTGACAAGAGCCGCTTTTGGTCACTGCCATGGATTTATTTTTTCCTTAATCTAAGGTTAAAAATATTTAATAAAAACAGAAAATGCTGGAAGCACTCGGGTTTTGTGGAAAAAGAACCAAGAGCTATTATTTTCCCGTGAAGCTGCCAGATCTGCTGTGTGTTTCTTATATTTTGTGTTTTTGTCTCAGATTTCCAGGATCTGCAGATTGCTTTTTGTTTTCATGTTTATTAAATAATCGTGCCTCCTTCTTTGGATCACATTTTACAACAGTAAAGTATTAAATATTAAAAAAAACATATCTTTCTAGAGTTTATAAACATCAATAAGCCTGTGCTGCTAAGAAAATGGAATTTTAAATAAAGTTATTAATACATGTGTCTCGAAATTTAGTCAAGTAATACTAATTTTTTCTATCCTATGATCAAAAGTTGAATTGAGCTGGAGGGAAGTGTGGTAGTGACCATTCCAAGCATTTTATGTAATTCTGAAGATTCAAACAGCTCCTCTTCATGTAAGTCACTTGCATATTTCCATATCAGTTGTGGAAAATGTTGTCAAGTTATCTAGAGAATGAGCACTTTTTACAACACATGGATGCATTAAGCTTTTTTGCTGCATTTTTGATTTGGGACTGCATATACTTCCCCAGTCTCACACACATGAAGACAAGCCCCTCAATTGTGCCCAATCCTTTGAATCTACCTACCTCCCACGTGTACCGAGGTACAGTGAAAACCAGGTTGTTGCACGCTAACGCTGGTTGTTGCGTGCCAACCAGGGTTAGACAAAACCCTGGATTAAACATACCTGCACTGCAGTGAGCAATTCAAAGCACTAATCCTTGAATAGGCCTTGGCAACAATGCAGCATAGCTTGACTAGAATGATACCTGGATGCCAAGATAGACACAAAATGCTGGAGAATCTCAGCGGGACAGGCAGCATCTCTGGAGAGAAGGAATGGATGACGTTACAGGTCAAGACCCTTCTTCAGATTCCAAGAGTTGGATTATGAGGAGAAATTAAACTATTGTTTAATTCCCTTGACTTTGGATGTTATGAAGGTGATTTGAATGAAGTTTTCAAGGAATCATAGAAAGCAAAAATTGTGGATAGGAATTATTTCCACTGATTGGGGAGTCTGGGGTTGGATGATACAATCTAGAAATTGGAGCTGGGTCTTTCCAGAGTGAAGTCAGGAAGCTCTTCTGCATATTGAGTTTGACAGTAATTTGGAATTTTCTTTCACACACAGCAATTGATCTTGAGCCAGTTGGTAATTTCAAATTGGAAATTGATAGATACTTGTAAACAAAGAATTTTAAAGGATATAAGAAAAATGCAGGTGTGCAGAGATGGGTCACAGATCAGCCTTGATCTCAGTGAATGGGGAATCAAGTTCATGGAAACAAATAACCTCCTCCTGTCCCTTTCCCTGTCTTCCTATGTTTCAATGGTGATGAAGTGAACCAAATCCCCAGCGATATCCTCACATAACAAGAAACTGATTGATGCAAACAGACTCCAATTGCTGTCACTGACCCGAATCTATCAATCATTGTATGAGGAACCATTTGAAGGAATCCATTTACAATATGAAATTGAGATGAGCAGCAAGGGAGCAAACAATCAGCTGTGTCGGCGAAGTATTCTGTAGGGGCAGGTGGCTCAAATATTCAAAGAATATAAACTGGAAATAGTCTACAGGCAAATCATTCGACTCTCAGTTTGAAGACATGCAAATTGAACAGAGTAGCTCCAGCTTCATTGTACTAAAGCATAAAGTCTGTTTGTTGATGAGGTTATCCTGTTTGACCACACTGTCAAAGCAGCAACGTGACAGAATGGGTTTGTGAAATCAACACAAGGGAAGTGAAGACTTGGCTTCAGGTGCTATTTTTAGCAGATCAGAACAGACTACTGTTAAATCATTACATTTGAACCAAATACAAAGCTTGTATATTTAAAGGAAAACAACATATTTAACTTGAAATGCAAATAGTATTGAATTATTAGATCAAAAAACATAGAAAATAATTGGAGTTTGTCAGAGACAACAACTATATTTAAAAAATTGTTGTCACACATTCAGAAATGGTTGAGATTTATGTTTGCCCACTCTCTCGTTCATTTCCAATAGTCTGTTTACCCATAAAGCTCAAAGGATGATTACTTTAACAAGAGTTAGTTAATATCATGATGCAGTTAAAAATATCTGATTTCAGTAGCTTTTATTTATGCTATCTATTTTCTGTAAAATTATATTCCACAAGGTAAGGTAGATACCAGTTATACAATGTTATGCCTCGCCTCCTGGGAAAAATATTGGGTAATATTTTACAAAATGTTTCTTTCAAAATTCCCGAGCCCTGTTGCAATGTGAATTAAATTCCACGGAGGAGTTTTATTAAGACATCTACAGGTTGAGCACAGTTGGTGAATTCATTGAAAGTGCTTTTAAATGAGAAGAATATAATTAAAAACAAAACTATCAATATATTGAATGCTGTGCACTTTATATATCTGTCCGTGTCTTCTGATATTCCAAAATAGCGTTGTGGATGCCTCTTTGAGGTGACAGATAGTGAAACATGATTATGTACAAATTGAATATTCCAGTTAGCTTTCCTAAAGGAGGAGAATTTGGGATAAAGGAACCATAGTACCATTTATAATTTTTCCAGCACATTTTTGTACATTATTTTCAAGTGTTTAAATGCAAAATGCAGAACCTAAAGGCTGATTTTCAGATACTGGTATAAGATTTAATTAAAAAATAATGACAGAAGAGTTTGGAGTTACTCAGCGGGTCGAGAGCCACAAGTGGAGAGAGAAAAAGAGTTAATGTTTCAGGTTAGTTGAATTGAGAAAAGTTCAAGAACAAAGTTAGAAATCAATTATGTTTTACATGGCCGAGAAGGGGGAGGAATGGAAAGAACAACAGTCTATGTTCAGGTAGAGGCCAAGATCAATGATACAATTGATGGTGATTCCAGATTGGAGATGGTCATGAGGCTTGTTTAAATTGCACATGATCTGGTTGGAAGAGATGTGGATACAAATTAAGGCAAATGAGAGACAGGAAAAGGAAGGGAAAGAAATCTGCAAATCTAAGAGGAGGAGATGCTGGAAATCTGAAATAAAATAACCAACTGCACAGTAGACCGGAAACTGGTCAGTTCTGACCAAATCATATTCTGACCATAGTGAAGGCAATATCTCCAAGTTTGCGGATGACACTAAGCTGGGGGGCAGTGTTAGCTGTGAGGAGGATGCTAGGAGACTGCAGGGTGACTTGGATAGGCTGGGTGAGTGGGCAAATGTTTGGCAGATGCAGTATAATGTGGATAAATGTGAGGTTATCCATTTTGGTGGCAAAAACAGGAAAGCAGACTATTATCTAAATGGTGGCCGATTGGGAAAGGGGGAGATGCAGCGAGACCTGGGTGTCATGGTACACCAGTCATTGAAGGTAGGCATGCAGGTGCAGCAGGCAGTAAAGAAAGCGAATGGTATGTTAGCTTTCATTGCAAAAGGATTTGAGTATAGGAGCAGAGAGGTTCTACTGCAGTTGTACAGGGTCTTGGTGAGACCACACCTGGAGTATTGCGTACAGTTTTGGTCTCCAAATCTGAGGAAGGACATTATTGCCATAGAGAGAGTGCAGAGACGGTTCACCAGACTGATTCCTGGGATGTCAGGACTGTCTTATGAAGAAAGACTGGATAGACTTGGTTTATACTCTCTAGAATTTAGAAGATTGAGAGGGGATCTTATAGAAACTTACAAAATTCTTAAGGGGTTGGACAGGCTAGATGCAGGAAGATTGTTCCCGATGTTAGGGAAGTCCAGGACAAGGGGTCACAGCTTAAGGATAAAGGGGAAATCCTTTAAAACCGAGATGAGAAGAACTTTTTTTCACGCAGAGGGTGGTGAATCTCTGGAACTCTCTGCCACAGAGGGTAGTTGAGGCCAGTTCATTGGCTATATTTAGAGGGAGTTTAGATGTGGCCCTTGTGGCTAAGGGGATCAGGGGGTATGGAGAGAAGGCAGGTACGGGATACTGAGTTGGATGATCAGCCATGATCATATTGAATGGCGGTGCAGGCTCGAAGGGCCGAATGGCCTACTCCTGCACCTAATTTCTATGTTTCTATGTTTCTATGATGCAAACTGCAAAGCTTGGCCGCTTTAATGGTTGTATTCAATGTTGAGTACTGAGAACATGAACATGCCAAAGTCTGAGGTTCAGATACTGTTCCTGAGCTTATACTGGGCTTTGTCCGATCAATGTAAGAGACCAATGGGAGTAGAATGCAAAATTAACATGCAGAGTAATTGGAACCTCCGGTACACATTTACAGATTGAACAGATGTTTAGTTTAATTTAATTTAGTTTAATTCAGTTTAGTTTAGTTCAGTTTGGTTTCGTTTTGTTTCATTTAGTTTTGTTTAGTTAAATAACATGGAAACAGTCACTTCAGTCCAGTGAATACAGTCAGCATGACTGTTGATCACCCATTCACACTGATTATGTTATGCCACTTTCTCATCAACTCCTATCACCTTAGGGGCTTTTTTTTAAAACAAAAGCCAATTAACCTACTAACCCATAAATCTTTGGGATGTGGAGGAAACTGGAGTACCTGAAGGAAACCCACACAGTCATAGGGAGAAAGTGCAAACTGCCACACAGACAGCACCTGAGGTCAGGATTGAACTGAGTTCTCTCACGTTGTGAGGCAGCAGCTCTGCTAGCTGTGCCATTGTGCCGCCATACATGTTCTGCTTTTTTTTTTGTTCAATGTTGAGCAGGCCACATCTTGGCAAGTAAATGTAATACATTAACTTGGAAACTAAGTTCCACCTAGATGAGATGTTTGGGTCTCTGAATGGTGGGATCAAAGAGCTAAAGGTAATGTGTAGTGTGGGATGGTGCCAGAATGAGAGAGGGTGTTGATAGAGATAGAATATTAACCAGGGAATTTTGGTGTGAACAGTCCTTTCACCACACTGAAATGAGAGAAGATGGGAAGATGTCCCTGAGGTGGCATCTTATTGAAGGTGGTGGAAATTCCAAAGGATTGTCCTTTGAGTGGGGAGGTTGGTTGGATTGGACCCCTATCCCCACTTGAGGTGGGAAAGAATAGGTGAGATCAGAAATGCGGAAAGTGGAATAGATAAAATTGAGAGCCCTGTCAACGATTCTAGAAAGACCACAATATCTCAAAAGCACTAATGTGAGAAGTTATGGAAATCTCAATCAGAACAAGAGACAAACTTTCCATTGTTGTCAGGACCCACAACTGGTAAATTCAAGAGTCGATTTATTGCTGGAACGTGAACTTATGAATTGTGAAAGAATATTCCTAACTTTATCTTTTCACCATCCCCTTCCACCTTCATCCTTCTCAATTTCCCCTTCCATCTTGATATATTCCCCACCTTTATCCCTTTCACTTCCCACCCTCATTATCTTAATGTAAAAAAGTAGAATATGATGATTATTCCTAAACATACTAAGATGATAGGATGATGTTTCTCCAGAAATGTTGCCTGATCCGCTAAGTTACTCCAGCACTTTGTGTCCATCTACAGTATAAACCAGCATCTGCAGTTCCTTTCTATACATAGGATGATTAAATAAAAGTTGAACCACCCCACGCCCTCTCCCCACCACCACCACCCAGCTGTGATTCTGTGGTGCACACGTTTTGCTGCTAGGAGCTTGTTGCAATTTAAATAATGAAAGATGCTATGTAAATGCAAATTGTAAATAAAATGTTCAACAGTTGCAACATTGCCTTCGGTTTCATCACTGATCGGCTATCCTTAAACTGATCGTTTCATTTTGCAGAAGTTCATTAAATGTAAGCAATAACAGTATACCCTTTCTGAAAGTGACAGTCTCTATGGAACATTACCTCAGTGGCTGATCAGTTCTGAGGATAATGAACATTAAATCAAATGAAAGGTTTAAAGCATACCATAAAATGTTGTGCACTTTCCTACTGTGAGCTTTTTTAAGTACAAGCTACATGAATATTCCAGGAAAAGCTTGCCCAAAAATGTGATGATGGGAGACCTATAATTTTGTTCAAATTACTTTCTAGGGTGCCATAGATTAAAATGTGGCATTACACTGAAGAAGAATAATATTAGAAACATCAAAGCTCGCTTATGTTATAGTATTATTATGCGGACATAGTATCCAAGTAACAATAGTAAAGAATAATGTTGTCGCCAGCCTCCGAGATGGTTCATCATTGTAACTTAGCCTCAATCAACTGGATTGAAGAAATACATAGAAAATATCTCACTATAAGCACAGTATAAATCCACCCTAATGAAATGTTGTCATTTATTGTGTGTGCTTTTCTGTGAATAATTCGGTTTTATTGTAGCAACGAGTTGAAAAAATCCAATAATGATTAGGTAATTTGATGAATTGCTGCTGTTTACCTTTTAGAAAGTTTGAGCTGTGATGTTACAATGTGCATGCACTGATTGGTGGTTATGCCGAGTGATATTGATTTTAAAACTGTAGCGGAGACCTGGAAGGCAAAAGTACAGGAACGGAGCCCAACGGCCAGTGCTATGTTGGTGTGGAGAATGTTTACAGTATATGGATATGGTATATGTATTACCATATACTATATATGGTATGCAGTATATGGATTTGTAATGAATGTGGACCACATATACCTCAGTGTATTACAGTTTGTCTCAAGACATATGACTTGGAGTGGCAAAAATTATGAGATCTTAATCTAATATTCCCAAATGTCTGACCACATCCACGTTTTTCCTGGACAAAAAGAGCATTGGGCAATTTAAGACAACAAAATGGGTGGGTGAAATGCAAACGTGTTCAAGTTTTTAAACGTGTACTCCAATCCACCTCAAACATACCCTGTACCAGTTTAGGTGGGTAGTTGAGCAGGCAACAATGTGCCTATATTGGCATATGTTTAATTTAACAAAATGTAAGGAAGTTGTGTATTTTTTAACAGCCTTTCAGATCTAACATAATAATAAAGAGCATAGGAAGGAAATGAGAAATACATTAGGCCATTCAATCCCTCAGGTTTCCTCCTCCATTAAATCAGATCATGGCTGATCTAATCATGATACTGTTTCTTTCCGCAACCCTGTTTTTTCGTGGTTTGTCATTGGCAAATCTAACCTATGGAGCAAAGTAATAAAGGCCAGCATTGACAGTCAAGTACTTTTGTTGTTATGCTCTTGGTCAAGAAGAAAGTATGTTTTACCCCTCTCTCTACCACACAACAAACCAGCTACTCTGCCCCAAGTTAAACTGTTTCACTCAAATCTTCACATTTCTTCTCCAATGCACCATCTTCCCCAGTCCAGCTACCTACCTCTTGACTTCTACGATATCTTCCCCAGTCTTGCAGGTCTCTGCCCTGTTTTTCTTTCTGCTGTCGTCAACAAATACAGGCACTCCTCATGTGGTAATGGACTACATCACGCTGGCTGACTGGTAGCTGGGAAATCGAGAAAAAATATTAAATGGGCCCATGACCTTCAGTGGGGCCTTCTAGTTACCTGCTTTTCGGTGCATCTCATCCACTGTGACCGATAAACCCATTTCATCCCCTCCTTCCCACAAGCACGACTGCCCTCTCTACCATTCACTTCTTTCTGCAACAAATTAAAACAAATCACAATTTTCCAATATCATCAAATATATAAATATTTGATAATATCCTTTGATCAGTCTGAAGAAGGGTTTCGGCCCCAAACGTAGCCAATTTTGTTCGCTCCATAGATGCTGCTGCACCCGCTGAGTTTCTCCAGCATTTTTGTATACCTTCGCTCTTCCAGCATCTGCAGTTCCTTCTTGAACAACATAGTTCCCAATTGTTTTTCACTTCTTACGTATGAAACATGGTATCAGAATGTGACAGAAATATTTATCTTTGTTGATCAAATATTCGTACACCTGTAGTTAACACTTTACATTGTTTCAAGATGCAGATATTACAGATTGATGTGCTTGACAAGGAGAGACTTCTATAATAAATATTATAACCATATAACATATAACCATATAACAATTATAGCACGGAAACAGGCCATCTCGGCCCTACAAGTCCGTGCCAAACAACTTTTTTCCCTTAGTCCCACCTGCCTACACTAATACCATAACCCTCCATTCCCTTCTCATCCATATGCCTATCCAATTTATTTTAAAATAATACCAACGAACCTGCCTCCACAACTTCCACTGGAAGCTCATTCCACACCGCTACCACTCTCTGAGTAAAAAAGTTCACCCTCATGTTACCCCTAAACTGAAGTCTGTCCCTTAATTCTGAAGTCATGTCCTCTTGTTTGAATCTTCCCTATTCTCAAAGGGAAAAGTTGATCCACATCAACTCTGTCTATCCCTCTCATCAATTACATAAAATATTTAATTATTATGTTAATTACAATCTATTACACCAGTTGCTAAATATTTTAACGCCCCCTCCCACTTCCACACTGACCTTTTTGTCCTGGGCCTCCTCCATTGTCAGAGTGAGGCCCAGCGCAAATTGGTGGAACAGCACCTCATATTTGATTGGGCAGCTTACACCCCAGCGGTGTGAACATTGACTTCTCTAACTTCAAGTAACCCTTGCTTTCCCTCTTTCTCCATCCCTCCCACTTCCCAATACTCCAACCAGTCTTACGTCTCCGACTACATTTTATCTGTTTGCTTTGTTGTTACCTTCTCCCAGTTAACAATGATCTATTCTACATTTTCCTTGATCTCCATTCCCTTTGTCCTATTTTCACACCTTACACCTCCATATCTATGTATCTCCCTCTTCCCCGACATCAGTCTGAAGAATGGTCTCGACCCGAAAGGTCACCCATTCCTTCTCTCCAGAGATGTTGCCTGTCCCACTGAGTTACTCCAGCATTTTGTGTCTATCTTCAGTTTAAACCAGTATGTGCAGTTCCTTCCTGCACTATTACACTTCGTTGTTGCCAAAGTAAAAATTTAGAATTTGTTGCAGTTTATATTAGAAAACAAGTTCCAGGGAGGTTTCACGACTTTCTTGACATTTTGTCAGATGAGGTCTGATAGCCCGACACAAATATTACCTCAATTGGAATTAAAAATTGATCTGCTTTCCAACATTTTCTGCTATTATCAGACTTATTGGCGTGTTTTTCCTACGTATATTTAATATATAAATAAATAAACAAATAAATTGATTAATAGATAAATTAATTAATTAATAAATACATGTGCATTCTATAGAACTGTTCAGTCTCAATGGTTTTGTCCTCTTGCAAGTGGATTTAGAATACTTGAAGACATCCTGCTCTCCAAAACTGGCACCTTCAACCTGAAATAATTTCTGCTTGTTGAATGCTTAGCACTTCAAATCAGTGACTCTGCCACACTGCATGAAGCATGCGCAATGGTATGTTTGGGGTCCAGGGAATTAACAAATGCTGATGATGTATCTTCTAGGTTTCATCTACACACAGAATGGTACCAGGCGCAGCATAAAAGAGCGTCTCAGGAAGTTCTTCCCCTGCTCTGTTGCCAAAAAGCCATCTTCCAATGTTCAAAGCAAGTCCTAGTATTTTGTTCTGACGATGCTGTTTGTGAATGCTTTACTAATTTGGGGGTTTCCTGATGTTCAACATTTCATTGCGGAGTAATATGCATTTGAGTTTGTGCTTTCTCAGATATCACCTTTAATCATGCTTTATTCTTTGTTGGTGGAAATAAAGGCAGTATCCTCACTTGCAAGGTGAGGATGTAATCTGGAAGCCAAAAGTAACCAATTCATTCACATACTCACCCCTCTACAAAGGTATTGTGGCACATACTGACCCAACGTTAGGGCTTTGAAGAATGCATCAGAGGCTGCTGTCAAATCCAGAGACTTTTATCTCTCTATGAAAGGTGGAAATGAATACCTTCAATTTATTGCTTCATCAAGAAAAGCCATGGTATTCTCTCACCTTTAATGTGGTTATTCATCTCAAGGCAGCCCAATGCTCTAAACCAAAACCAGAAAATGCCAGAAACACTCTGCAAGTCAAGCAGCAACTGGTGGTAGAACAACAGAGTCAACATTTCAGGTCAATGGCCCTTCATCCAAATTGGATTTCTGTCCTTTCTCTTTTACCTTGTCTATCCCCAGTGAATTTTTTTTTCCTTCTGTTTTTTAGAAAAAGTTCAACAATCTTGTCCAACCGATATTGTTAGTTACAAATTAGAGATTGTTTTACTTTTCTTCTGGATAATTAATGCATATATCTCCACTACCAAATGACCAGACACACAACCAATTGATTGGATGAACTATGGGCACGTAAATGTGCTCACGGTCCCATGCAATGGACAAGTTCAGGGATAGACAAACTCAATAGCCGACCAGGGATTGGCCAAATTTAGAGGATTGTTTAGGATTGGACACATTTGTAGGTTTGCCAGGAATTGGACAAGTTCACTGGACTTTCAGGGATTGGGCAACTGAAGGAAAACCAACAATGGACGACGTTACTGAAACAGCAAGGATTTGACTAGTTTTCTGGGATGCAAGGGATTAGTAAAGTTCATTGAACCAAAAGACATCTTCACAAGGCTGAAAGAAAGCAAATGCATTTTCTGACCTCAACAACAAGCTATGCATTTTCCAACGGTCAAATTGACACAGGTTATTATATCATGTATTAGCACATGCAACAGTGAAATAAATTCTACCCTATTTATTTAACTGATCTTTTATCTTTGAA
Source organism: Leucoraja erinaceus (assembly GCF_028641065.1). NCBI lineage: Eukaryota > Metazoa > Chordata > Chondrichthyes > Rajiformes > Rajidae > Leucoraja > Leucoraja erinaceus. The sequence goes on from NC_073377.1 coordinate 86,378,023, forward strand.
TAGGCACCACAGTTTGGAATGAAAATTAAATGGCTTTCTTTTATTCCTTGTTTACCTTCTGTGTCATTAAGCAATTAAAATGTAGTAACCTGGTAATATGCCAAACAGTTTTTCAATGGTACAGTTATTCTCTACCCTATTTCTGCTAACTCGTCTCTCAGATTTGCCTAATTAGCTGTATTTAATATGTTACACTGTTGGGGTGCTTAGATACATGAAATACATAAGAAAAGTTGAACATTTGCTGGAGTACATATTAGTCAACACTTTCTGATCACTGTGGATGAATATCAGACCAGGTATAAATTCAGTACAATCATTGCAGCTGATTCACTGCTCTATTCAAGTTGAAAATGGTCTATGGAGAGGCCGGGCAAACTTGGAACACTTTCTTTGGAGTATAAGAGGTTGAGGGGAAAGCTAATAGAAGTATACTAGACTAAGTGGGACCTGTTGGATTCCAGCATCACACAGGAGGGCTGGTCAACCAACGCAATATTCCACCTCTCCACCAATTCTAATATTGGTGGCCAGTTGGGGGGGGGGGGGGGCTTTCTGGAGCGCTAGTATGGGTGTTGTGGGCTGACGGGACTGGTTTCCAGAGGGCTAGTATGCAAATTGTGCGCCAAATGGATTCTTGAGCTGGCGCCTCAGTCAATCAAGCCTGTTGTGCTGGCAACTCACTCACTCACGGCTGGTGGGCTGGTAGTTGACTCACGGCTAATCCCCGAAATTCTATTTCAAGCAGTGTGTAAGGCCACCAAATTCAAGTGCAGTTTCTTACCACTTCGAGCAGGGTGCAAGGCCACCAAATTCAAATGCAGTTTCATACCATTTGAAGTAGGTTGCAAAACCACTAAAGACAGCGAGTCGTGACCTCTCCCTCCTCCATCTTGCAGAGACTGAGCCACACCCACATTTCCCGGTTTTATAACCCCTCCCCCCCCCCCAACCGGAAAAGGTGTGGCTTTCATGGAGTGATTGACAGGAGAGAGATTCTCAACATTAAAAAAAAAACTAATGACACTTTTATTTTCCATTGATGGGAAGAATTCTCTGCATCTGCTCAGCAGATGGGGACTGAGTAAGATGGCCAAAAATCACAGCCGTAAGTGGTAGCATTTTATCTAACATCAATATACAGTGCAAACAGGAAGTAAGTGCATTTACAGAAGTGCCTTTTAACTTCAAGCCAAAGCACGCAAGCCACCATTTGCAGTAAGTAGTGCCTTTCAACTTCAGGCCACCATTTGCAGTAAGTGGTGGCTTTCAACTTCAAACCACACCCAAGCCACCATTTGCAGTAAGAGGTGCCTTTCAACTTCAAGTTAAAGCAACCAAGCCACCATTTGCAGTAAGTAGTGCCTTTCAACTTCATGCTACCATTAGCAGTAAATAGTGCCTTTCAACTTCAAGCCAAAGCAACCAAGCCACCATTTGCAGTAAGTATAGCCTTTCAACTTCAAGCCAATGCTCCCAAGCCACCATTTGCAGTAAGTAATGCCTTTCAACTTCAAGCCAATGCACCCACGCCCCCATTTGCAGTAAGTAATGCATTTTAACTTCAAGCCATTGCACCCAAGCCACCATCTGCAGTAAGTAGTGCCTTTCAACTTCAAGCCACACCCAAGCCACCATTTGAAGCCATTATTGCCACGCAACAAAGCCACCATTTGCAGTAAGTAGTGTCTTTCAACTTCAAGCCAAAGCAACCACGCCACCATTTGCAGTAACAGTGCCTTTCAACTTCAAGCCAAAGCCCAAGCCACCATTTGCAGTAAGTAGTGCCTTTCAACTTCAAGCCAAAGCAACCAAGCCACCATTTGCAGTAAGTTGTGCCTTTCAATTGCAGGACCTTGCCAAGCCAGGCACGGGAGGGAGGGAGAGGGGGGGGGGCGCTTTCTGGAGCGCTAGTTTGAAAGCTTTAGAACCAATAGACATTTTTTTGCAAGCTTTAGAACCAATAAGACATTTTTTTGCAAGCTTTAGAACCAATAGACATTTTTTTGCAAGCTTTAGAACCAATAGACATTTTTTTGAAAGCTTTAGAACCAATAGACATTTTTTGCAAGCTTTAGAACCAATAGACATTTTTTTGCAAGCTTTAGAACCAATAGACATTTTTTTTGCAAGCTTTAGAACCAATAGACACATTTTTTGCAAGATTTAGAACCAATAGACATTTTTTTGCAAGCTTTAGAACCAATAGACAATTTTTTGCAAGCTTTAGAACCAATAGACACTTTTTGCAAGCTTTAGAACCAATAGACATTTTTTGAAAGCTTTAGAAATAGACATTTTTTGCAAGCTTTAGAACCAATAGACATTTTCTTGCAAGCTTTAGAACCAATAGACATTTTTTTTTGCAAGCTTTAGAACCAATAGACATTTTTTTGCAAGCTTTAGAACCAATAGACATTTTTTGCAAGCTTTAGAACCAATAGACATTTTTTGCAAGCTTTAGATTTTTGCAAGCTACCAATAGAGACACTTTTTGCAAGCTTTAGAACCAATAGACATTTTTTGCAAGCTTTAGAACCAATAGACACTTTTTGCAAGCATTTTAAAACCACTAAGGACACTTACATTTGAGTATACATGTGTTCAGTGTTATTCACAGCTCAGAGAAATGTGACCCTCTGCCTTCCTCCCTTGAAGAGACTGTGTGGCACACCACTTCCTGGTTTTATAGTCCCCCCTCCTGCCGCCAGCAGGGGCAGCAAAGAGAATGGGGAATTTTGTAAAAACATCAATATCTCTGTCATTTTTAATCAACGGGAAAAATCCTCAGCACACATGCGGCGGAGGGGGGCCCTGAGCAAGGTGGCCAAAAATGACGGCTGTAGGTTGCGGCGTTCTCTTGGAAATCGCAGCACAGGTGACCAAAACCGGTCAAGAACAGAATTTTAGTAATATAGAAGATAACATTATGAGAGGTATAGAATTACCTTTTAGAATTAGAATTACCTTTATTGTCATTCAGACCTTACGGTCTGAACAAAATTTCATGCCTGCAGTCATACATACAATAATAAACAACAATAAACACAAATTAACATCCACCACAGTGAGTCCTCCAAGCACCTCCTCACTGTGGTGGAACCAAAAATCTTAGGGCTGCAGTCTCTTCCCTCCTCTTCTCCCTCTGTGCTTTATTGCAACATCCTTTCCACATCCACTCTACGCTTTTCATTATTCTGACCAGACTGGACAGTACTCTCAATCTCCGATACCCATACTTGAATTACCAGTTTCCAATTTGGCCCTGTCCCTGCTGCTGGTCTAATCTGGTCTGATGGTTGCCTGAGCTCTGCATTCTAACAAGGAGCATGTAATGGGTAGCGTATGTGGTGGATGGTGGATGGTGGAAATGGCTTCCGGAGGTTGAGGAAACTATGCCCCACTACATGACAAAAGCTCCCAGAATCAATGAGGTCACAAATCTCTTGTCACCACAGACATTATATAAGATTATATTGAAAGAGAATGGAAAATATAATAAAGATCTGCCAGTTACCGATACTTGAAGCAACCAATTTTTTGAAACAGATTGTTGCATTAAAAATATGCTGATACATTCCATAGGTATCATGCCAAAGTCAGAATAAATGCATAAAAACTACGTGTGTTTCTCAAAAAGCTATGTGTTCTTGCCGTTTGCTCAAATGGCAACCATTTCCTAGTTAGGTGAGGACCAGGAACATATCCTCTCTGTCCACTGTCGAAAGATATACATCCTTCACAGCATTTGGCTTATCTGTGATTCCTGCGGGTTAATGTAGATTTACATTCCTTTAAGAAAAGTAAAATCTGGAAAGGGATATTAATTGAAATAGCCCTACAGTCCTTTCTTTTCATGGATGCATTTCCAGGTGGATTTGTGTTGGCCCAGGCAACATTCAGTCTTCAAGACCAGTTACCTTGCAGGAGGCAATGGTGGGCCCCCCTTCTTAAATCACCACAGTACTTCTAGTGGAGAGACTGGCAGTGTGGTAGTTTTCCACATAAGTTCCACATTATGGATAAATTACCAGGAGGATGAGTAGACAATTTATCCTTTCAGACATGGGGAACATCCTATATTGCACTGACCTGATGGCAACCCCTCCTGTCACAGCACATATTCAATCATAAAATGTGCAATATCTGGTCATTTATGTTAGTGTCCTCAGGCTATGACCCTCATAATAGACTGGCATTTCTGTACTGCTTCACAAGCCCTTGTATCATTTCTCTTACAACTACTGGGGCACAGTATTGCAGCTGGTAGAGCTGTTGCTACACAGCACCAGAGAGCTGGGTTTGATCCTAGCCTCGGGTGCTGTCTGTATGGAGTTAACATGTTCTCCCTATGGCCACATGTGTTTCCTCTGGGTGACAGTAGACAATAGACAATAGGTGCCGGAGCAGGCCATTCAGCCATATAACCATATAACCATATAACAATTACAGCACTGAAACAGGCCATCTCGACCCTTCTAGTCCGTGCCGAACACGTATTCTCCCCTAGTCCCATACACCTGCGTTCAGACCATAACCCTCCATACCTTTCCCGTCCATAAAACTATCCAATTTATTTTTAAATGATAAAAACGAACCTGCCTCCACCACCTTCACTGGAAGCTCATTCCACACAGCCACCACTCTCTGAGCCCTTCAACCCAGCACTGCCATTCAATGTGATCATGGTTTATCATCCCCAATCAGTACCCCGTTCCTTCCTTCTCCCCATATCCCCTGACTCTGCTATTTTTAAGAGCCCTATCTACCTCTCTCTTGAAATTATCCAGAGAACTGGCCTCTACCACCTTCTGAGGCAGAGAATTCCACGCTCACAACTCTCTGTGAGAAAACGTGTTTCCTCATCTCCGTTCTAAATGGCTTACCCCTTATTCTTAAACTGTCGCCCCTGGTTCTGGACTCCCCCAACATCGGGAACATGTTTCCTGCCTCTAGCATGTTCAAACCCTTAACAATCTTATATATTTCAATAAGATCCCTTCTCATCCTTCTAAACTCCAGAGTGTACAAGCCCAGCCACTTCATTCTCTCAGCATATGACAGTCCCGGCATCCGGGGAATTAACCTTGTAAACCTACGCTGCACTCCCTCAATAGTAAGAATGTCCTTCCTCAAATTAGGAGACCAAAACTGCACACAATACTCCAGGTGTGGTCTCACTAGGGCCCTGTACAACTGCAGAAGGACCTCTTTGCTCCTATACTCGACCCCTATTGTTATAAAGACCAACATGCCATTCGCTTTCTTAACTGCCTGCTGTACCTGTATGCTAACTTTCATAGACTGATGAACAAGGACACCCAGATCCCATTGCACTTCCCCTTTTCCCAACTTGACGTCATTTAGATAGTAATCTGATTTCCTGTTTTTGATACCAAAGTGGATAACCTCACATTTATCCACATTAAACCTCATCTGCCATGCATCTGCCCACTCCCCCAACCTGTCCAAGTCACCCTGCATACTCATGGCATTCTCATAAAGATGTGCGGGTTTGTAGGTTAATTGGCCTCTGTAAATTACCCCTTTGTGTGCAGGGAGTGGATGAGAAAGTGGAATAACATAGAACTAGTATGAACGGGTGATCGATGGTCGGTGTGGACTCAGCGGGCCAAAGGGCCTGTTTCTGCGCTGTATCTCTAAACTAAACTAAACTAATGTATTAACTGCTGCACTTTGTGAAGAGCAATGTTTCATTTAACAGGCATACTTATTCAACTAGAATAGTTCCCACCCTATACACGGATGGGAAAGGTTTAGAGGGATTTGGGCCAAACACGGTGCAAATGAGACTAGCTTGGATGGGACATTTTGGTCAGCATGGACGAATAGAGCAAAGGCCTTGTTGTGTGCTGTATGACTCTGCAGACAGCTACAGACAGATCTGAAATTAGTGAGTAGCTGGGACCCTGAAAATGTAATTGTAAAGGAATATGATTGTTCAAAATTAAATAATATGTGATTTAAGTTTGATGTAAAGAGCATGTTGGGATGGAACCATTGCAGAATTGTACCTGAGGAGACTGGAGATGGTCAGTGAAATAATAAAGATACATGAATAAAGTGGCTATGGGGAGAAGGCAGGAGAATAGGGTTTTGAGGGGAAGATAGATTAGTCATAATTGAATGGCAGAGGAGACTTGATGGGCCGAATGGCCTAATTCTGCTCCTATACCTTATGACCTTATACATTTTTATAACTCTCACTTCGGAATGCCGCAGGCACTGAGAAGCTGTAATTATTGTGAGTGGTCACTGGAATTCAATTGATCTCTGCCATTTGTAGTTTTGATTGAAGAAGGATGTTGAATGAAGTCAATTGGAAAATCTCCTACGAGATTTTCTTGGCCCAATTGGCTTTCAATGGCCACTTAGCATAACAGGTAATCAGGATTCAGTTGCAAAACTGCCCTCTGGCAACATGGACCCCATTCAAAATGAAACTGAAGTGTAATCTTGGGCTATGTGTCCATTCATGGATTGGGAATTGAACACACATATTGAGAGTGGAAAACTGCCATTTTGCATCTAGCTGATAATTAGATAATCGAGTGTAGCAGGGAGAAGAAAAGAGCTCTCAGGACTTTTATTTTTTCCCCATTCTGTGTTTTCACATATTCATTCTTACCTTTGGGAAAAATAGTTGAATTTCAACTGAATTATTTCCATGCCTGAAAAATACAAACATTAGAATGTTCCAGAAACTGTGAACCCTATTACCTCTATAAGCTATCAACTGATGTGTCGAACAAAAGACTCTAAACCAAATGTAGTACAACTTAATATTTATTAGCACTTGAATTACTTAAGCAGGCATAGAAACCACTGACTTCTAATAACTTCCAATTTGCTTTACTATTCCAGCATATCACTTAAGTAAATCACAAGACTCATGACATGGATTCAGATATTACCGTATAAATGAATTGACCTGATTCACTCCATTGTTAATGGGTAGCTTTCTCTGAGCTTCAACTCAGGTACCTCCTCCTTGCGATGGTTGTTCCCAGGTTATCACTGCTGATATCTCGGACTGCCCTTTTTAAATAATATATTTTCCTTCAATCATCCAAAAGGAAGCCTTTGATGTAACCCAATGCTCTCATGACTCTGAAATCAATCATTTCAAGTTGTCACTCATCCAAAGGCTGAATAAACAAAACATATCTTAGTTCTTTAGCAGGCTACATTTCTTAATTATGTTACCTATTCCTATTTTCATTGTCATCATACAGTCCCTTTGCAGAATGCCCATTCCCAGACACCTTGTCTTCTCAAGGCCACATTACATAACCATGAAGTTACCTTCAGCTCTGCATTCACTCGATGTTAATCACGTGACCGTAATCACTGTGCTTCTTTGTTTTTGTGGTCCCGGGATTCTCTCTGTCGCTCTCTAGCTACCAGAATCCTCCCAATGCCTTTCGAAAGCCTTGACATCAAGTCTGCCTGTAAATATTTGCAACAGATCAACCTTTGCCTTCACATTTTCCCCAATAGACTTCCATTTGATTGATAAGAGCCTTTTCCCACTAGATTAAAATGTAATGTTAGTTTTTGAAGGAAGGAAAATAAATCTCAGAAAATGTTCAAGAGGTCTGGTTTGTTTAAAATGCTGAAAATGTTTAAAATTAATACATCTTTCCTCAATACAGGTAGAAATTATAGAATAATTTAATGCTATTCTAATGCTTTTAAGCCTCACAGCAGAGCACACTTTATAATATAATCAACATTCCAATTCCCCTACAGTCTAAACTGCATTACTCAACTGCAAATTCAGTGCCTGGTTATTAAACAGGTAATTTATATTTACAATCCTGCTTTCAGCGCATTACAATGTATTCCATGGTCTACAGCAGCCTACCCCTCAAGATAGAGGAGCATGAGGTGAGGCGCACTCTGCGGGCCATCAATCCAAGGAAGGCTACTGGTCCGGACGGCGTCTCTGGACGCGTGTTGAAGGACTGCGCAGACCAGCTGGCTGGAGTCTGGACGAGGATTTTTAACCAGTCTCTGGCCCAGTCCACTGTTCCACCCTGTCTGAAATCCTCCACCATAGTCCCCTTGCCCAAAAAAAACAACATCTCCAGCCTCAACGACTACCGGCCAGTCGCACTCACACCAGTGGTGATGAAGTGTTTTGAAAAACTGGTCCGGGGTCACATCACATCACTTCTGCCCCGAAGCTTTGACCCCCACCAGTTTGCGTACAGAGCGAATAGATCCACAGAGGACGCTGTAGCCACAGCTCTCCATGCTGCACTGTCTCACTGGAGCAGCGGGGGAGCTACGTGCGGATGCTCTTTGTGGACTACAGCTCTGCTTTAATACTATCCTTCCCCAACAAACTGGTGGACAAACTGGGGACTTGGGACTTTTCCACACTCCACCTGTACGTGGATAAAATAGCTTCCTGTCGGGTCGAAGCCAGAGAGTCAGAGTGGGCCATCACACATCCACGGCCCTCAGCCTCAGTACCGGCTCTCCACAGGGCTGTGTACTGAGCCCCCTGCTCTACACCATCTACACGCATGACTGCACCCCCGCCCACCACAGCAACACCATTGTCAAATTTGCGGATGACACTACAGTGGTGGGACTCATCTCCGCGGGGGACGAGTACGCCTACCGGGATGAGGTGGAGCAGCTGACAGTGTGGTGCGAAGAAAATAACCTGCTCCTCAACACCTCAAAGACGAAGGAGGTAATAATAGACTTCAGGAAAAACAAAACGGACATGGTACCACTGACCATCAGAGGGGACTGTGTAGAGAGGGTGGCGGATTTCCGCTTCCTGGGAATCCACATTGAGGAGGACCTGACGTGGAGCGTGAACACCACTGCGCTGCTGAAAAAGGTCCAGCAGAGACTGCACTTCCTGCGGGTGCTCTGGAAGAACAACATCACTCAGAGGCTGCTGCTGTCCTTTTATCGGTGCTCCATTGAGAGCATACTAACATACTGTGTATGCGTGTGGTACACCAGCTGCACAGTGGCTCAGAGGAAAGCGCTCCAGAGGGCCATTGACAACGCCCAGAGGATTGTCGGCTGCCCTCTCCTTACCTTGGAGGACCTACACAGTTCCCGCTGCACCAAAAAAACCCAGAATATAATAAAGGACATCTCCCACCCTGGACAACTCCCTGTTTGAACTGTTTGCCGTCAGGCAGACGGTACAGATCCACAAGGACAAGGACAAATAGACTACAAAACAGTTTTTACCCCACTGCTATAAAAACACTAAATGTGGCCGCCAAGGAACGCAGGGGCGATACAGACTAAGGGACTGTGGTAACGGTGAAATCGACAGAAGGATGGAGGGTTGGGTGTGTATGCGTGCTTTGTCTGTGTTTTTTATTTATTTGCTTATCTTTATTATTTTACCGTGGATGTTTCGTTAGCTTTAGAAATGTTTGAATGCTGCACTGACTGGCTGACATTTTAAATTTCGTTGTACATGGCCCATGTTACAATGACAATAAAGAAACTATTCTATTCTATTCTATTAATATTAAACTCAATGCTTAAATGGAACTGAGATGTGAAAATGGCCTAAAATTCTCCACCTGTTGCATCTATTTGACAATGACAAGTTGTCATTAGCAAATGTACATTATGAACAAGCTGATGCATACTTTATTTATTCAAAGAGAAACATTTAAACCAATTGTAAACGTAATTCCTGAGTCACGCAGTATAGAAACAGGCTCGCAATGGTATAGAACAGGCTTGCAATGCCTGCACTAACCCCTAAACACCCATTAACACCAGTAGAAACAAGGAACTGCAGATGCTGGTTTACACAAAATGGACACAAATGGACACAAAGTGCTTGAGTAATTTAACTGGTCAGGCAGCATCTCCGGAGAACATGGATAGGTGACATTTTGGGCCGGTTCCCTTCTTCAGACTCGCCTTCATCAGTGTGAAGAAGGGTCCCAACATGAAATGTCACTTATCCATGTTCTCCAGGGATGCTGCGTGCACCATTGTGACTCACCAGTTCCATTTTACCTCATACATCCCTATTCATGCCTCCTCATCCTTCCAATGCTCCTGCCATGCACCAACTTCAGGGGTAAATTGCAGTGGCCAATTAACCTACAAAACATGGGATGTGGGAGGAAACCAGAAAACCAGAGGAAACCAACATGGCCACAGAGAGAATGTACAAAGTCCACACAGACAGCAGCTAAGGTCAAGATTGAATATCAGTCATTTCAGTTACGAGCCGGTGGTGCAAACCACCCAACATGGGGCTCAAACTCTGAAATGACCTTGGGATTATGACTCTCACATTTTACCACCTGAGTTGACGAGATTTACAATATAACACACGTGAAATTAAGCAGGATATTGCATGTCCAGCAAACAGTCCTAACTCCACCATGCTGCAGGCAGGAATTCTGCCCCTGAACTATATATATTGTTATGTCTATAGTTGTATAACATTTTGGTGAGGCTATATTTGGATTTCTCTGTTCAGTTTTGATCACCCTGCTATAGGAAGGATGTCATTAAGCTGGGAAGAGTGCGGAGACAATTTACGAGGATGTTGGCATGACCTTCGGGCCTGAGCTATAGGGAGAATTTGGGTGGCTAGGACTTTATTCCTTGAACCACAGGAGTCTGAAGACTGATCTTATAGAGGTATATACAATCATGAGAGGAATGCATAGTCTTTTACCTGGAATAGAAGAATCAAGAACCAGAGGACATAGGTTGAAGGTGAGAAGGGAAAAACTTAATAGGAACCCGAGGGGAAACCTTTTCACAGTGGGTATATGGAACAAGCCACCAGAGGAGGTAGTTGAGGCAGATACTATAACAACATTTAAAAGACATTTGGACAAGTATGTGGATAGGAAAATCTGATAAAGATATGGGACTAGCTTGGAAGCGGCATTTTTGTCACCATGGACAAGTTGGGCTGAAGAGCCTAATTACATGCAGTATGACTATGACTCTTTTTCAAAATTTTCTAAAATGAGAGAACTTAAGTGTTCCTATAGATCTCCAATGGTGGGGTGGTCTATACCTGTGATTTTCTGGACTGTGTCCACCACATGACACTGTTTCTTAAGATAGGTGCAGCTCATCAGCCTCGAATAACAATTTCCTGAAAGGTTAATAGTCATAAATAACAGATCTGAGCGTCTTTCACATCTTATCACAATTATGGAGATGAGGCCAAAAGGTTTAAACCGTGACAAGCATTTAGCCTTTGTCCTTGTGTGCATGTAATTAAATCATTTCTAATCATAAAATAGCTCTCCTCATAAACTTTATTTCTCTCATAATTTGTAAATAAGAAGAGAATTTGAAACACAAGTGTTGGTCACCAATCAGCCTGTACACCTTGCTGATGAGACTTGTTCTAAATGGGCATTTGTTGTGAGTACGTTGTTTCAAACGATCAGACTGAAGCATTCTTATTAAGAATGCAGAGTATAAAGTACAAAATTAGATTTCAAGGTTTCAAGATCAGTTTATTGTCACATGTACCAATTAAGGTACAGGGAAATTCAAAGTCAAGTCAAGTCAAGTCAAGTCAAGTTTATTTGTCACATACACATACGAGATGTGCAGTGAAATGAAAGTGGCAATGCTCGCGGACTTTTGTGCAAAAGACAAACAACCAAACAACCAAACAAACTATAAACACAATCATAACACACATATTATTTTACATAATAAGTAATGGAAGGAAAAACATTTAGTAGAGTTAGTCCCTGGTGAGATAGGCGTTTACAGTCCGAATGGCCTCTGGGAAGAAACTCCTTCTCAACCACTCCGTTCTCACCGCATGGCAACGGAGGCGTTTGCCTGACCGTAGCAGCTGGAACAGTCCGTTGCAGGGGTGGAAGGGGTCTCTCATGATATTGTTGGCTCTGGAGTTGCACCTCCTAATGTATAGTTCCTGCAGGGGGGTGAGTGAAGTTCCCATAGTGCGTTCGACCGAACGCACTACTCTCTGCAGAGCCTTCTTGTCCTTGGCAGAGCAATTCCCAAACCAGATGGTAATGTTCCCGGACAAGATGCTTTCTACCGCCGCTGCGTAGAAGCACTGGAGGATCCTCGGAGACACTCTGAATTTCCTCAATTGCCTGAGGTGGTAAAGGCGCTGCCTTGCCTTACTCACGAGTGCTGAGGCGTGTGATGCCCATGTCATATCCTCGGAGATGTGCTCCCAGATATTTAAAACAGTTCACCCTATCCACAGGATCCCCATTTATCCTCAATGGAGTGTACGTCCTCGGATGATGTGCCCTCCTAAAGTTCATGATCAGCTCCTTCGTTTTTTTGATGTTCAAGAGGAGGCTGTTATCCTGGCACCAGAGTGCTAGATCAGCCACCTCCTCCCGGTAGGCCTTCTCATCGTTGTCTGAGATCAGGCCCACCACCACTGTGTCATCAGCAAACTTAATTATTGAGTTGAAGCTGAACCTAGCCACACAGTCATGTGTGTACAGGGAGTACAATAGGGGGCTGAGGACGCAACCCTGGGGCGATCCTGTGCTCAGGGTGAGGGACTTCGATGTATTCCCTCCCATCTTGACTACCTGGGGCCTGGCGGTGAGAAAGTCCAGGACCCAGGCACACAGAGAGGTGTTGAGCCCCAATTCCATTAGCTACCCGGCCAGTCTGGTGGGGACTATCGTGTTGAAGGCTGAACTGTAGTCTATGAACAGCATCCTCACGTAGCCCCCCTTCTGGCTGTCCAGATGGGAGAGAGCAGTGTGCAAGACCTGGGAGACCGCATCGTCCGTGGATCTGTTCGGACGGTATGCGAACTGCAACGGGTCCATATTCCGAGGGAGGAAGGCGCAGATGTGTTTCTTCACCAGCCTCTCAAAGCATTTCATGACTACCGAGGTAAGGGCCACCGGACGGTAGTTATTCAGACAGGCTGGGGAGGCATTTTTAGGTACCGGTACAATGATGGATTTTTTGAAGATTTTTTTCAAATTACCATGCACTAAATTGAAATAAATATTAAAGACAAAGAATAGATTAGAATTAACAGAATTTTTTCTTAAAACAATGGATCTCCAACATTTATTTTTTAAATGAAAAGAAAGTCTATATTTATAAAGTTTATGTCATTTATTGTCTTTAGCTTTAGTTGGTATATTCAGTTAGTTAGCACTTTAGCTTTGGGTAGACAAAAATGCTGGAGAAACTCAGCAGATGAGGCAGCATCTACGGAGCGAAGGAAATAGGCTCGAAACCCTTCTTCAGACCCAAACGTTTCGACCCTATTTCCTTCGCTCCATAGATACTGCCTCACCCACTGAGTTTCTCCAGCATTTTTGTCAACCTTCGATTTTCCAGCATCTGCAGTTCCTTCTTAAACACTTTAGCTTTGGGCTTGGTTTTCTAAATTGAGAGCTAATCCTGGTGTGGTAGCATAAGTGCTTTGTGTTTTTATTGTAATTTGGTCTCCAGGGGGTGTCTATTCCTCTCTTTAATTCCTGCTGAATTTAGTTAAAATAAACAATGCAGAAGAATATTCTGGAAAGCTTAAAACAGACCACTGAGTGGAATTACTATTGATAGTTCTTTGTACTTTTTTTTGTCATTTTCATGTCATTACCCTGGCTACATATTTCTTTGATCCAAAAGCCGATTGTTAGTCTCATAAAATGTGTACTGCGTTCTTTCATTCCCATAATTCCTGTGATTTGCCAAGTAATTGCAGCAGTCTAATATATGCACCTAATTAATGAAACTCCCAAATGACAAGAAAATGTCATGTAATGCATTTGCTGTAACTTGTCTGGTGATAGTGAGTTGAAGGTTGCACGTTTTCCCCTGGTGTCCTGCCATGCTATAGATCTTGAAGCGTAGGAGGCATTTAAATTCTTCCAAAGATAGACACAAAATGCTGGAGTTACTCAGCGGGACTGGCAGCATCTTTGGAGAGAAGGAATGGGTGACAAGGAAGAAGGGTCACATCCCAAAATGTCCCCCATTCCTTCTCTCCAGAGATGCTGCCTGTCCTGCTGAGTTACTCCAGCATTTCGTGTCCATCTTTGATTTAAACCAGAATCTGCAGTTCTTTCATACACATTTAAATTCTTCTACCTTGCCAAGAAGAATTGAATTAATGGCAGAGGTGTCTTGTGAGTTCCCAGTTTCACACAAATGATCCTATAGCGAGCAAGACAGTCCACTCGACGAAAAAGACTACGTACGGTCATGGGCAGATTCATGGGTAATTTAAGGCCTCATTTCCGTAACCGGCTTCCGTCTCCTCACCAAAGATCCCATAGCGGAGCAAAGATAACTAGTGCAGAGACGGAAGCCGGTTAAGAAAACATCCTCGTAAAAAAAAAAAAAATTTGTAAAAATCTTCTCCTCATTTTCAGAATTTTAATTTATTAACACAAACTGTTCCCCCGCAAAATTGATTACACTGCGAGTCGGGTCGAGCTGGGTCGGGTCCGGTCCGGTTACGGAAATGGATGATAAAAAGGCCCACGTTGCGTACTATACGTCAGCCCATTTAGCAGGAGTGGTCTATCTTACTCCGCTATAGGATCTTTGATTTCACAATTTAAAAATGGTTTTGAAAATGTTTTAATCCTTCTTGGATGCCCGAATCCTCTGCTGCAACAATGCCACGGCTTCCCAACGAAAGCCTAGTCAAGCCATCAAACCCACTTTAAAGACTTTGATCGCAGGAAATGGGCTATCTTGCCTTGTTTTCTGGCTTTGTATCTGAATGTCAGATTTAAGCCGTTCCTGTCCCTGTTAATGTTTAAATACCAATTCAATTTTTTTTTTGTGTTTGTGTATTTGTCAACAAATTGGTAGGTCACCAATGATACCTGTATCAATCCATAATTGCATCAGAACTAAGAATGCAATTAAGAGTCAAGCACATTGGAGGTGGGATGATGAGTAAGCTTTGAGCTTGACCAGGTATTGATGTAATGTAATGTAATTGATTTTATTAGCCAAGTATGAAAACAAAACAAGAATGTAAATCATACGAGGAATTTGATTTGCCATACAGTCATACCAAAAAAGCAACACGACACACAACTACATAAAATTTGACATAAACATCCATCACAGCGGCTCCTCCACATTCCTCACTGTGATGGAAGGCAATAAAGTCATATCTTCTTTCCTCCTTTTTCTCCTGTGGTCGGGGAGTCAAATAATCTGCAGTCAGGGTGATTGAAGCCCCCGCAGCCGCCAATCAAAGATCCCACGTCAGGGTGATCGAAGCTCCCGTGATCAGGGTGGTCGAAGCGCCTGCGACATCGAGGTCCCGAAGCCAGTCCCTAACCAGGGACTGCGAGCTCCACAACGTTAAAGATGGTATTCTCTTCCCATAAACTACAATAACATATGGACTTTAATTACATTCCAGCAGTTTCATAGTTTGAGGGTTTTTTCAATTTCAGATTTATCTAACCACAGACTTTTCTTCTCCCACTGCCATTTTGTCTCCCAATGGGTCAGAACCATCATGCATTGTACTGCTGTGTAGCATCACTAAAACCTAACCTGCATCACAATGCTAACAATGATACTGAAGTTCTACACTGGAATGGAGAACAATTTGGCACAAATAACTAATGATATTTCTCTTTTTGTTTGCATGAAAGAGAAGGAAGTCATTTGGCATTTCAAATCTATGCTGGCTCTGGAGGCAATCCTATCGGTCCCATTCTCCTTCTTATTTCCCTGCAATGTGTTTCCCCCCTCGCATGCATTTTAAATCTCCTTGGATGATCTTGCAATCTAACTATACATGGACAATTAACAGATGCCAACTAGCCTACCAGGTTGTTTTGTGGGCATGGGAGTGCACTGGAGCACCTGAGGGAGGCCCACATGGTCATAGACAGAATGTGTAACTCCACATTGACAGCTCCAGCAGGGCCGGCCTTAAAAGGTGCCGGGGCCCAATTGAAAACAATTTTGCTGAGCCCCAGGTTCCCAGCCAAGGTCTGTAGAATCATAGAAATACAAATAAAGTCTATCATAGACTTTATATCTCTATGGTGGAATGGAAAATAAATCAAAATGTGCGCTTAAAAATCAAAATGTGCGCTTGCGAGTTAATGGACCAAACAGATCTAAGCTACATCTATATATTACTAAAACTCTGTTCTTGACCGGTTTTGGCCATCTGTGCTGCGATTTCCGAGAGAACGCCGCCACCTACGGCCATCATTTTTGGCCACCTCGCGCAGAGCCCCCCTCCGCCGCATGTGTGCCGAGGATTTTTCCTGTCAATGAAATATGACAGAGATATTAATGTTTTTACAAAATTCCCTATTCTCTCTGCTGCCCCTGCTGGTGGGATGGGGAGGGACTATGAAACCAAGAAGTGGTGTGCCTCAATCAGTCTGTGCAAGTGGTGTGCCTCAATCAGTCTCTGCAACATGGAGGTCTGAGCTCTGAATGACTGAACAAATGTCTACACAGCTGTGAGTAAGTACCCTTAATTTGGTTTGAAAATGAAAATATGGTTATGGTTAATTTGAAGGAAAAAGTAACTGCCTGCAAATGGTTGTTTGAGGGGTTTTGGTTCTCTCTCCCCCCCCCCCCCCCCCCCCCCCCCTCCCCCCCCCCCCCCCCCCCCCTCCCCTCTTCTCTCCCCCTCTCTCCCCTCCCCCCCTCTCCCTTCCCCCATCCTCTCCTCCTCTCTCCCCCTCTCCCCTCTCCTCCCCTCTCCTCTCCCCCTTTTCTCTCTCTCTCTCCCTCCATCCCCTCCCTCCCCTAAACCCCCTACCCTCTTCGCTCCACCCCCCTCCCTGCTCCCCAACTCTCCCCCCTCTCTCTCCCCCTCACTCTCACCCTCTCTCTCTCTCCCCTCTCTCCCTGTCTCTGCCCCTTCTCTCTCTGCCCTCACTCTCTACCCCCGCCCCCCACCTCTCTAGATGTGACTGCAAGTTGGGGGCTATGCGTCAGTAGATAGGGTGGTTATGGGGTAAAAGGAGCAAATTAATAATATCAATATAATATCAAGGGGGGTAATTAGCGTGAGTGCGGGGGGGGGGGGCGGGGGATAGTTAGTGTGTGTGATGCTGCATGCCACCTCCTCCCCCCCCCCCCCACAGCCACACGTTGGGGGAACAGACCCAACGGGTCTGCACTTGGTCTAGTTTTAATATAAAATTGCAAACACGTAAGCCTACAAGTAACAAACAAAATTTGTAGATTACCTCTGAAAAGTACATAGTTACAATACCACTTGTTTTAGTGACTGTGAAATGAAATAAAAAGTAATTTAACTAGATCCTGGCAAACCAATAACTATTGGTGAAAAACCAGTTCAGGCATTAAATTTTGGGCGTCAGCCCCATCCTACCCTTTGGGCTTCTACCCCATCCTAACCTAGGGGGTGTGTGTGTGTGTGTGTGTGTGTGTGTGTGTGTGTGTGTGTGTGTGTGTGTGTGTGTGTGTGTGTGTGTGTGTGTGTGTGTGTGTGTGTGTGTGTGTGTGTGTGTGTGTGTGTGTGTGTGTGTGTGTGTGTGTGTGTGTGTGTGTGTGTGTGTGTTAGTTGGAAGAGGCTGGCGGCGGGAGCGGATGCTGCAGTCCGGGTGAATGGGTGTGAGCTGAGGCCGAGGTTTGTAAACGTAGCTCCAAACCCCGGCCCGGCCCTCCCTGTATTGTTCACCGCGTCTCCCCGGGGAGAGAGAGGGGTGGAGCTGGGGTTGTGTGCATGAAGCACGGCAACTGGAGGGGCGGGAACGCTGCCCTGGGATCGTGAGGGACCTCCCCCTCTCCCCCCTTCTCCATTCCCTCTCACACCAACCTCCCCATCTACCCCTTTCTTCCCCTCCACCCTTCTACTCTCTCTCCACCCCTCTCTCCACCCTCCACCCGGGGTAGATCTACCCGAGCCGAGAGTAGATTACTCCAAAGATCCTAGAGCGGAGCTTTGGATTACCCTAGCACGGGGCCCCCCTTAGGCGCGGGGTCCAAATGGGAGCAATCGGTCCAATTGGCTGAAGGCCAGCCCTGAGCTCCAGAGGTTGGATGAAGCCCAGGTTGCTGTAGTCGTGTAGCAGCAGTAGTAATTACTGCACCATAATGCTGCTTTACTTCTTATCGAAATGGCAGATTTTGTCCTGCAACAACTTGATATCACTGCTTCATTATTTAGAACTGTTAGCAATTAAACACATCTATTGGGTTGTTTCAAATATGGGGCATAAAACACTAACGAATTATCAACACTACTTTACGCCCATTCACATGTTGTGCTCCAGGCCTGTGGTGTGGCTAGAATGCCAGTTGTCGCCCTTATAATGGGCAAGAAACAAATGAGCAAACAATTAGTTTCAAGAAGTGATGAAACTAATGGTCGGACCATCGACAGTCATCATTGTAATACAGGAAAGGAGTCAATAACGTGTGGTCATTTGCAAAAGACCAGAACTTGGAGTGCTCTTTTCTCTGCTCCTCGGCAGGTCTCCATCCCAGTCTTCTTCAGTGTCATCAAAATAATTAGTAAAATGACCCAAGCTTCCATTAGTTGTGCCTTATTGTGACTGTACAAAACCCTCAAGAAATTATACCTTCTTAAATAAACAGTGAATCTATTACAGTGAACCAGCCCATAATTATTGCTAACAACTTCACTGGCCTTGTGTGTGATGTCTCATGTTCTCCCACAATTATTTAAAAATCCCATCATTTCTGAAATAAGGTTTTGACATTTTTTAAGGTTTGTTATGTTTCTGCTTTAATTTCCTGCTTCTGTCACAATATTTTGCTTGCCCTTTGTAACATTTTTATTAGAACAGAAATTAGAATGTTCCCGAAAATACTCCACACTCATAAGTTGTGTTTTGTGATGCAGTTAAGAGATCCAAAGCTCTTCTTCTGCACAAGTTTCCACAATAATATTCTAAAACACCCACGGAGTGATATGCCCCAGGCAGGCCTAACAGGGCAAGTACATCCAAAGTAATTTCCTCCATTAACTCACTCACTTCTGGAAATCAGGTAGGTCACAGGCTATACTTAATGGAAGCTGTTGAGGTTGGGGGGGAGGGTGGGGGATGAAGGTGATAGGGAAAGGTTGTCGGAAAGGTCATACTCTCAGTTGGTAAAAGGGATTTCAAGTGCCTTATTGCTACAGTGGTAGATGGGAGGAAAGGTGATCATGATCTTGGTTGGAATGAAACCAACGATAGATACTAAGATCTATTGGTGGGGCAACTAATACAGTGAACCAATACACTGATGTGATGGGTGGAAGCAGTGTGTAAGTAAAAATCTTAATGGAAACTGGCCTACTTGATGGATTGTGACTGTCCCAGGTAAGACTGGACCCTTTAAGGCACAGAAAAGCACCCCTTACTTTTCATGTGAAGCCTTGTCTTGGTATGAGGAGGCCATATCATGTTTATAGATGTGAATTTTACACGGGTTTTCAAAGCATATGTTGCATCCCATTTGACATCACTGTATAAACCTTCTCATACATGTGCATCATTTGCAAGGCAGACCCAGAAAAACTCAGCTTCTTACAAGCCCCTCACAGTAAACATGATCAGATTTCTGATTGAGCACCTTTGTGTGCAAATATATTTCTGTAATGTGGCTGACTGATGCTTGACTGCTTGAGGTCATCATCAAAGATCTGCCAAAACTGCAAATGATGTTGAAAAGTGGAAAAGTTAAGCCTGAGGATTCATGACATCTTTGTCAGCACCTCACTTGAAGTCAACAACAGCTGCCATCACTCAGTTGGTGTCTGCAAAAGTGGGCTATTATATTTTACATGGAATCAATATTATAGAAACAAGTCATTCAATCCACATCACTTTAATGACAGGCATTGAAAGCTGCCACCATCTATCAATTTATCTGAGGGCCCTACTAGATTTGAACTCGCTGATAGTACTGTTTGTATATTTTTACACTTATTTTTTTATTCTGTTTTGCCTTTCAAGCCTTGTGGCTATTTTGAACAAAGAAGCTTTTATCGACACAGAGAGCTTTTTAAATCGACATTACCCCAAGATTAGACTCATAGAATTTCTTAAATCTAGAGTACACTCTGTCTGCGGCCATGTCATGTCTTCTAATGAATCTTGGGGTGATTTGATTTCATTAAAGTAACCAATCACCTAGAAAAAATATAAAACCTCGCCAACTCCTCTGGATCAATAAATTAGAAGCAGGGTACATTAACTTTCAGTGGAAACTAAGCATGTGAAGACTAATGATAAAAATACTCTTGTTTTTTCAGTGGAAACAAATAAGGTCAAAGCAGTAGAAATTAAATTAAATGGCAAAGGTATAAACTAGAAATGTTTCTAAAAGCTCATAACTAAATTGAGAAAATTATCAAAATTGACAAAAGAGGTGTTACATTTTTCATATATCCATGTTAAATTAATACGTTTACTAAGTTTCAGGTAGACTTTGTCACTTGGGAGAATGATGTGATTGGATAGCAAATACATAGCTCAAACAAGGCCAGAAACGGAGGCTTAATAATCATGGTCACCAAGTTTTCAGGAGTGATAGAGAAAGATAAAGAGAACAAGAAGATTGTAGTGTGTAGAAAGGAACTGCAGATGCTAGTTTAAACCAAAGATAGACGCAAAATGCTGGAGTAACTCAGCGGGACAGCAGCATCTCTGGATAGAAGGAATGGGTGACATTAAGGATCTCGACCCGAAACGTCACCCATTCCTTCTCTACAAAGAAGATTGTAGTACAGGTATTGGTTAATAATGTAGTTAAGCTTAATTAGAAAAGATTTCAACACGGCTTCACATAGAAAGAAAATTACATTTGTATAGAGTTTCATTTAATTGCAGAGTGCTTTATAGCAATTGGATACTTTTAAAGTGTGCTCACTATGTAATGTAGCAACTGCAGTCGGCAGTCGGGAAACAGCCAGCTCCTACAAATTATATTGTAAGAATCACCATGTTTTTTTTTTAGATGACAAAAGTATGATGCCAAAGGAGTTTCTCCATCCACCTGAAAGGGTGAACTGTGTCTTTGTTTTATTGTTTTCAAGGCACTCAAATAACTTATTTACTATTGAGATGCAATTTGAAATCCATTCATTGTAATACAACACAACAGCAGATAATTTGAACACAGCAAGTTTCCACGAACAACGATGAGATAAGTAACAGATCCAACTGAGCTGGTTGGTGGTCAAATGTTAGTCGGGACAAACTCTATGGATTTTCCTGACTGCAACCTTTGCCACAGGGACACTTTAATTACCATTCTTATATTAATAATTCATGTGCCTTTGACAATGTTTGATTGCAAATATGATTTTCCGCATTAAACAACAAAATTTGCATCCATGTGGTTCAGAGTTCAAACATTAGGCGGTATTTCCTGTTTCTGGATTTGTTCACATTGGAACCTTCAGATGCGAAGGTGGGAAAGTTTGCAAACTAATCACAGCCTTCCTGATTTAGAAATATGGAAAATGTAGTAAGCTGCTTCTGGGGTCTGACTATGTGATGTGGACATGCATTAATGTTCCATACATTTCTTGACGCAGCATATCCTGGTGCATAAATGGAAGAAGTTGCAACACTGAAAGTCCTGAGGCTTTAAAGAACAATCCATGTTGTTAGTCCCTATTGGGATACAAATCTAGCAATAACAAGATATGGGTATTTTTATTTTGCCATTTTCTTGAATGGGCGGTTCCAGCCACTATTGCTTATGCCTTCACCAGTTTTTTGTTAAGCTCAGCCTATTGATAGTTATGGTGGATTATGGTAGTAAAAACACACACATTGATGAAATAAAACAGAAAATACTAGAAACATTCAGGCAGTACCTTAAGGCTTAAATGTGAAACATGAAATCTATTACTCTTTTCAACGATGCCATCCAACTTCCTGAAGTTTTCAGTATTTTCTGTTTTATTTCAGATTTCCAGTAACTACGGATTTTTTTTTAATTGCCATATATTATCCAACCTCAGTTACACTGAAGAGGTAATGATGGATCTCTGTGAACTTGGCCATCCTTCTGATGACATTATTGCACAATGGCGTTTGATTGGAAACTCCCTGACACTTACGGATAAGGGAAATGATGGCCCATGTGCAATTCCTCAATGTGCGAGTCTTGGAGAGACTTGGAAACGATGATGAGTCCAAAATATTTCTACTCCTGTCCTTCTTGGAGTTTAGAGCCAGGGAGATTGGTGAGACAACAATCAAGCAAGTTGTCCTCTTGAGAATTAGGTTATGCTTCTTGAGTGGCAAACTACATTGGATATCCATTGATTTGATGCAACCGAATGCCACAAGCCATATTGTAGCCAATATGACCCTGGCCTATTTAAAATGCAACCCTTCCATCATTTGATATATTTTCTTTTGCTTACAGACAGTGTTGAGGATGAGTTGGAAATGGCTACCGTCTGCCATCGTCCCGAGGGGCTGGAGCAGCTTGAGGCACAAACTAAATTCACAAAAAAAGAACTTCAGATCCTCTATAGGGGTTTTAAAAATGTAAGTAAATACAATAACTGGAATTAAAATTCAGGATAACGCCTAAAGCTAACTCCCTTGAGATTTTAGTTAGAAAGTTTGCTTGTTTGATTCTGGATGAACTGGAAAATTTATTTATTGATCCATAAAGTGAGAATAAGGCAATGAGTGCTGCATTGCAAAGCACTTGTCTTGACTGTCAAGCTTGTTTTCATGGCAATTCATTGCTCTTTCTGTAGTGTATGTATTTTAATCATATTCATTTATTAAATAGCTTCTGAGAATTGAAAAGGAAAACTTTGTTGGAAGGATGGTAGAAACCATGTTTCATTACAGCACCACATTGAGTGTTTTGATTCACTTTTGGATCAGCATTTGATGTGGGTATTTCAGTATGGACAGGGGCTTGATCTCTTCCTCATCTAAGTTCAGTACCCTTTTCTCCCACCCAAAATAGTGTACAAAATTGACACGGTGGATTAGTGCTCTCAATATATATGTTGTTTCTCTGTTGCAAGGTGAATATGTCACCAATATAAAGTTAATCATGTAATCAATGGAAATCTGTTTGACTGTTGACCATTGGAATGGAATACTTTGTTGTCACATGTGACTAGGCACAGTGAGATTCTTTGCTTGTATACCCAATGTATATAAATAACAACCACCTACGGCGCTGATAGAGTTGCATAGCACGCTGGCACCTCCTTTCGTCGTCGTCCCCCTCCGCAGCGGTTCCCCCACTCCGGTTCCCCATTGCCCTTTGTTCTCACCCCCTCCCCATTGTCCATTGTTCCCCCCCCCCCCCCCCACGGTGGTCCCCCTAAGCCGGGTCCTCCGTTTTTCTTCCCCTCCCACCACCTCACGGTGGTCCTCCATGCTCTCATCGGCCTTCGACTGCTGGTCGACCCACGAGGCGTCACCGCCACTGTGAGGCTTCACCGCCGCCGCGGCCCCAATGTCATGAGGCTTCACCGTCCACTTCACGCCTCCGTGATGTCGACTTGGGCCCCAGCCGCGGGCTACGTCGGCCGACCCGGACTCCGACCCACGAGGCCCCGGCTGGGCCCCGACCCGGGCTTCTGAGGTCTTGCAATTCAAAACTTTTGAATTATGTTTTGTATTCAAATTTCCGATTCGCCAAAGATTAACCTGAACTCAAGTTCTTACTGTAATCTCTGTATATTCAGCTATGGCACTGTAGGACAGTGAGTAGAACTGCTGCTTCACTGCTTAGGTTAATTTCTGATCTCCGGTACTGTCTGCATAGAGTTTGCACATTCTCACAGTGAACGCATGGGGCTATGATTTCTTCCCATATCATAAAGACATACAGGTCGGTAGGATAATTGATCACTGTGAATTACCTCTAGTTTATATTTAGTGATAGAATCTAGGGGGGAATAGGAAATTTGGAAATAATTAATGGGATTAGTGTAGGATTAGAGCAATTGGGTGTGGATGATCGGTGTGGACCTGGTGTGCTAAAGGATCCCATTTCTGTGCGGTTTGAATGTTCAGCTCAATTGTATGGCAACATAATCGTCAAGCAAGGAAAATGATTAAAATAGATAAAAATAGCCCAGAATGTGGTCTTTAAGGCATAAAGGAAGAGCGGGAATACAATGCCCACTAGCATTGAATATGTAAGATTATTTTCTGTCAGCAGTTCTAACATCAGTCCTTTGTGCTACACTGCCAACAGAGTAGTTGAATGTGCTGACATGAGTGCTGTGAACAGCCAATCATTTCACAAGTGTTTAGCTTTAATAACCAAAGACCATGAAGCCAGAATGAAAGCACAAGCTTTGCTTAAGTGTAGATATACTTAGGAAATAAAAAGTTCACTGAATTAAAACATGCAATAATGATAGATTTAGAAATTACATAAAGGGGTGTTTATGCAAAAGCCTAAGCTTTATTTGCCAGGTTTATTTCTCCAAACTATTTAGACTTTTGACATTCTATTTAGTGCACATTCGAGAACTTAGAGCTTTCTGTAATTCTATCTTCCAGCTCAGAAAATTTCTCCCGAAGAGATTACGGATACTTTGAGATAACATGCATTGTAAGCATGAGGACAATTTTCACAGTATCCAAGTTCTTTCATTGTGAATCTAATCCCAAATGCACCATAATAAATTGTGAATTGACAACTCTGCCAAAACACACCTATAATGAACACAACTGGCAGAACGTTCAATATCCACAGACAATAGTGTTGCTATTATTTGTGCCTATTCTATGTTCAATGACAACGCATATGGAGCTAGAGATATTTATTTTTTTAATGGAATATTGGACTGTACTGTGCTGAACTGTGAGCTTTTAGTTGGACTGGTTTTTCTGCAGCTTTATAATATGTCAACACTGTAACTTGCCGGAGGTTCAGGGTGATAATGGCATGATGTGTGTATCATGGCAACTGGGATCAAATTAATCCCAGAGAAACAAATGGAAAAATTAGGGAACGAGGGTCAAATCAGGATCATCTGGATAGAGAGAAGATGGGATGAAGGTAGAATGAAAATAAGAATAAAAGGAAAGATTAAAAAAAAAATCATTTCTTTTCATTTCTAAAATAATTGCTTTATGCAGGAATATGACTGTGCATTTTAAACAGTTTGCAATCTTGAGCAGCAAAGTGGATAAGCATTACTTTAACAATGAACTTACCAAAATAATTAGCGCAGCTCTGCTTTGCCAGCCTAAACTTTTAACAGTCATGTGTAGATACTATGAATCCTTAAATGGGCAGGCTGCATCCGATGTGGCATAAAATAGACATTTAAATTACAAGGAAGTTCAGCAGTCTTGGAGAGAAAGTGGGAATGTTGCACTGAGTCCAGGATTCGCTCTGCCAAGATTTTGGTGATTGGTGAAACAGGCTTCAGGGGGCATCTTGTCTTTTCCTGCTCCTGTTTCTTATGATCTTATGTTGTAATATTCCACCAACAAATTCTGGAGACTCACAACTCATGACTCATTTTAAATTCCTTGAATTTGTCAGTCTTTTTATATTGATGCACTATTAAATTTCCCGCCAAGATTCACCCCGTTTACTTTTTTTTATGTTGAGTGACAAAACTTTAAACAAAGCTCAGCTGAAGATCCACACCAAACTATAGTCTTGCCTTTTCCTGTACAGAGCTGGTCGGGTGGGGCAGAGGAACAACTCCAGGACTGTTTGGAGTCTATAGACTGGGCAATGTTCAGGGACTCAGCAACGGACCTGAACGAATACGCCACAGTCGTTACAGACTTTATAAAGAAATGTGTGGAGGACTGCATCCCACCAAAACCCTTCCAAGTGTTTCCTAACCAGAAGCCTTGGATGAACCATGAGGTCAGCACTCTTCTGAAGTCCACATACCGGGCATTCAGGAGACACAGAGGTCTACAAGTAGTCCAGATAAGACCTTGGTAAGGCCATCAAAAAAGTCAAAAGTGACTTATGCTCCAAACTGGAGGATGAGACGGATGTTCAGCAACTGTGGCGGGGCTTGAATGCCATCACCTCCTATAAGGCGAAATCAGGAGGCAGCTCAATTGTCAGCGAAGCATCACTCCCTGACGAGCTCAATGCGTTTTATGCACGCTTTGATAGGGAGAACACTGATGTGTCTTCCCGAGCCCCCATTCGCCGTGACGGTATTTCAGTCACAGTCACAGAGGCCAACGTCAGAAGATCCTTCAGGGGGATGAACCCTCGGAAAACACCTGGTCCTAATGGTATACCCGGTCGTGTTCTAAAAACCTGTGCGGACCAACTGGCTGGAGTTTTTACGGACATTTTCAACCTCTCACTTCTGAGGTTTGAGGTTCCCACCTGCTTTAAAAGGGAATCAATTATACCGGTGCCCAAGAAGGACAAGGTGACGTGCCTCAATGACTATTGACCAGTGGCACTAACGTCTGTGGTAATGAAGTGCTTTGAGAGGTTGATTATGGCATCATTCAACTCCAACCTCGACAAGAACCTCGACCCACTGCAGTTTGCTTACTGCCATAACAGATCAATGGTGGATCACCCTGTCTCTCCACTCCACTCTGGACCAATTGGACAACAAAAACATATATATCAGGCTGTTATTCATTGACTACAGCTCGGCATTTAACACAATCATCTCCTCCAAGACGGTTACCATGCTCTCAGATCTGGGTCTCTGCGCATCCCTCTGCAAATGGATCCTCGACTTCCTCATCCACAGACCACAGTCTGCCGTATAGGTGGAAATGTGTCATCCTCGATAACAATCAGCACGGGAGCACCTCAAAGCTGCGTGCTCAGCCCCCTGCTTTACTCACTTTATACTCATGACTGCATAGCCGGACATAGTGCGAACTCTATCATCAAGTTTGCCAACTACACCACTGTTGTGGGACGTATCACTGATGGGGACGAGTCAGAGTATAGAAGTGAGATCGACCGATTGACCAAATGGTGCCAGCACAATAACCTGGCCCTCAACACCAGCAAAACCAAGGAACTGATTGTGGACTTTGGAAGAGGTAGGATGGGGACCCACAGTCCCGTTTATATCAACGAGTCGATGGTGGAAAGGGTCAAGAGCTTCAAATTCCTGGGCATGCATATTTCCGAAGATCTCTACTGGTCCCAGCACACGGATGCAATTATAAAGAAAGCACATCAATGGCTCTACTTCCTGAGAAGACTACAGAGAGTTGGCATGTCAAAGAGGACTCTCTCGAACTTCTACTGGTGCACAGTAGAGAGCATGCTGACTGGTTGCATCGTGGCTTGGTTCGGCAACTTGAGCATCCAGGAGCGGAAAAGGATGCAGAAAGTTGTAACCACTGCCCAGTCCATCATCGGCGCTGACCTCCCCACCATCGAGGGGATCTATTGCAGTCGCTGCCTCAAAAAGGCTGCCAACATCATCAAGGACCCACACCACCCTGGCCACACACTCATCTCTCCGCTACCATAGGGCAGATGGTACAGGAGCCTGAAATCTGGTACATCCAGGTTCAGGAACAACTTCTTCCCCACAGCCATCAGGCTATTAAACTCGCCATCAAACGAACTCCAGACTATAACAACCTATAGCACTTTATCTGTTTTATGTGTATATTGATCTGAACTCTTCTGTAATTTTTGTTTATAATACTCTGTTGTGCTGCAGCAAGCATGAATTTCATTGTCCTATCTGGGACACATGACAATAAACTGTCTTGAAACTTTGTGAAATGCCAATCAGCCTACACTTCAGATACTTTCTGATTTGAAACATCACAATATAAGGCCAGAATCAATCATCGGTATCCAGGAATGGAATATGTAAAAGGTTTATTTGACATTCCCAAATCCATTACTTTAACGGATGGATTAACATACATAAATAAACTGGTTAATCTCTCCATTAAACAAACAGACAGGGGAATATTATATAATCACATTGTGCATTATGTGCTATTATTGCTGACAGTGATTTCTCATGTGTATTGTTCTTTTGTACACAATAAACATAATTTGTTTCCCTGCATATTTCAATCACTAAATTAAGTTGTACTGTTTAGGATCAGGCTCAATTTACTACCCTCAGATTACCCTTTGTATTTCCAGACACAAAAAGCTGGAGTAATGCTCCTGTCCCACTTAAGCAATTTTTTAGACGACCAGGCTGTCGCCACATGGTCGCCGGGGAATCGCCTGTATGTCTCCGCAGTTGCCCAAAGAGTCGTACCCTTTTTTCTGGTTGCTGCTGGATTTTGAAATGTTCAAAACTTTTCGGCGACTGTCAGCGCACTTGGGCTTGACGCCAACGATTGTAGCCTGACGTAGGTCCTGTCGCCAGGATGACATAGGTTTGCCGCCAGGATGATGTAGGTTGTCGCCGGTGCTGACTTCGGTGAATTCCATTGGTGACTACCTACGCCAACCTACGTCAACCAGCGACAGGTACCGGCGACTGAATTGTCTTACCTTGTCTTAGCTTGTCGCAGGTGGATGTAGCTTGTCGTAGGTGTGGTCGTTGGTGGACGTCCTATGGGTCGCTGGTTGTCGGCAGCTTGCTGTAGCTTGACATCGACGAGGAGGTAGGTTGTTGTAGACATTGTCGTAGACATTGTCGTAGGGGGGTCCAGTCGCCGTTTTTTCGGTGACCTGCTACGACTATGACAGTCGCCGGCAGTCGTCGAAAATATCGCCTGTGTGGGACAGGCAGCATCTTTGGAGAGAAGGAATGGGCGACGTTTCGGGTTGAAACACTTCTTCACACTTCTCCAGTATGGGGTTCATAGTTCATTATTCTTATTTAGCTAATTATTTTGGATGGCTTCTTCAGATAGAAGGAGCTGCTTAGGTGGGCAAAATGGGATCTTTTGCACAAACATTAGTTTAGACCACGTCTGGGGCAAATTACCATCTTAGTAAAGGTTAAAGTTTGTGCTGGGTTGTGCCCTTCCGAATGAGCAGCTGAAGTCATGTAAATTGCCAGTTGGTGTTGATTAAAGTCATCTGCCAAGGCGCCTATGGAGCTCCAGACTTAAAAAACAAGATTTATAGATTGGATGGGGAAACAATGAACATTGGGTTAATGCTGAAAATTGGTGATGAGGTAAAACAATCAGCCATGAACTTGCTAAATGAAGAAGGCAGTGTTCTACCACTCCTATTTCTCATGTTCTTACATTCAAATGTATTTTTATGAAAATATTTTGCAGTGAAACTGAGTTAAAAATCACAAATATTTGATTAGAAAATGTTGAATGTTTTCTCAGTTGTTACCTTCTGTAGGCAGACTTTTTGCAAATTCTTGCTGGAACAGTGTTAAGTCTTGATAACATAGCATTGTTTCAGGACTTTTTATTGAAACAATCTAACAAGAAATTTGTACAATGCAGATTTTCTGTCACAACTATATTTGTATTCTTCCAAATGCAATTTTAAATGGGTTAATAAAACAGAAGCAATCATGTGCAACAACTTCAGAATAGTAATAAAGGCTCTCTCGTGTATCTCGTCTGTTTTAGGAACAGCAGGCATTAGGGGTCAAAATCCCCAATTGGAAGAAAAACCACAAATAGAAATATCATCTGTCCATTTCCCTCCACAGATGCAGCCTGACTCATTGAGTTCCTCCAGCAGTTAGCTTTTAGCTCAAGATTCCAGCATCTGCAATCACTTGCATTTCTCTTGGTGGAACATCCTTACTGGAATTGAATAATGAGTACTATGAATGACATCATTTGAGAGAAATGAACTCCAGAAAAAAAAGAATGCAGAGAAAAGGGACGGCACGTGGGGCTAAGGATAGGCAGAGGTGAAGGGATGGGTCTTGGGGCGGGACTGGATAGATGGTGAGGTGACACGAAATGGGTCTTGAGGCGGGACTGGAAGATGGTGAGGGACACGGAATTGCAGATCAGTTGGGGAAGGGAGTTCCAGAGCCTGGGAGCTGCCCTGGAGAAGGCTCTGTCCCCAAAACTGCGGAGGTTGGACTTGTGGATGGAGAGGAGACCAGCTGATGTGGATCTGAGGGACCGTGGGGGTTGGTAGGGGGAGAGGAGGTCAGTGAGATATGGGGGGCCAGATGGTGGAGGGCTTTGTAGGTGAGGGTCAGGATTTTGTAGGTGATCCTGTGGGAGATGGGAAGCCAGTGAAGTTGTTTGAGGACTGGAGTGATGTGATGCCAGGATTTGGTGTGGGTGATGAGTCGGGCGGCTGCGTTCTGGACCACTTGGAGTCGGTTGATGTAGGTGGAGCTGATGCCAAGGAGAAGTGAGTTGCAATAGTCCATTCGGGAGGAGATGAAGGCATGGATGAGTCTTTCAGCAGGGACATGATGATGTGGGAACATCTGCCCCTGCATGTGGACCCTGGCCGTTCCTTCCCCTGCAGATCTCCTCCTCTAGGGTCATGTGTCCTATATGTCCTATATTTAAAACTAGAGGAGGAGATCTGCAGGTATCCAATTACTGAACCATCCTGAAGCTTACAGCATCTGCAGCCTCCATCCTTTCAGGGAAATTGGGTCCAGGAAACTCATGTTAATACATTAAATTGTCTAATCTTTGTTAAACCTGCTGGGAAATGCAAATGATGGTAATCAGTAATTAGCAGCAGCGTTTTATATTAATATCAAACATTTGAAGAAGCAGATTCACAGATTCACATTCAATATCTCTTTCACTCCTGTTGAAAGACAAACATCTTTGGCAGTTTGTACCCCTTTCAAATTTTGATGTTCAAGAGGGATTTTGATCATGAAGACAAACATAAATTGTTTCCTTTGGAAATCAGGAATCTAGGGATCAAATTTAAGAAAACCTCAAAGTTCAGCAACATATTATTTTCTGGAATACGGTGGTTGAAACATGTGAGGAGACTACATGGTGACATTTGGAAGGGTGTTAGATAACTAAGTAGGGATAGACCAGGTGTAGGACCTCCCTTCAATTCTAGGTTGATTAAGTATTTTTTTGAAAGACCCAGGAAAAGCATAATGAACAGGATGGTTCATGTGATATGTTTTTATATTACCCACCATAATGTGATTCTGGATCTCCACATACATTCTGGGGCATTCAGGTAAATAAATTGCAATCTGTTACCAAGATTAAAGAATGTAACTGAAGATTGCGCTCATAAAAATGTCCATTAATCTGCACCAATTATCACAGCAGCAAAATACATTCAAATCATCAGTAATGGAATTTCAGTATCTGTTTTTTAGTTGCATAAAAGTCCATATGGTTTTAGCCTCACCTCTCATTTAATTTCCTAATCCTGGCAAGTCGAGGACACTGCTGCCAAGAATGCTGATATAAAACCATTTAAATGCATTACGACGAGGGAACATCCTACTTATCTCAAAAAAACAGCTGCAACTAGCTTTGAAAAATATTCAATAAGAGTTTGTTTTGATTCAAAATAGCCCTCTGAGGAAAATGAAAAATATATTAAAACTGAATTTTTGTTGCTCACTTGTTTTCCATAATGACTTTGGAGACAAACACTGAGTACAATTACTTGTAGCTCAGTCTCCCTGAAGCTCATCTTAAAAGTTTTCTGCACAAACTACATTAGGCAAGTAGCTTGGCGAGTCGAGACAGTGAGTGAATTTAAATTGCTTTATTTTGCAATGGCAAAACAACGAATTAACTCAGGTCAGTAAGACAGCCAAAAACGTGATGCTACTTCCATATACTGATACAACTCGGTAAAAAGTGCGCAAAAGTCGTCCCCCGCGCCCACGTGATCGGTGCAGCCAATCCGAGAGTTTGACTAATCAAAGTCACCACTAGGTGTCGCTACAGACCCCCCCCCAGAACTCGAGGTACGGAACCGAACAGGGGCCCGGACACGGCAACCAGAACGTGTGGTATATGAGACAGGGCGGGCGTAACAAGGGTATGGCCGAACAAGGCCAGGAGACCAGAAAAGGGCGGGAGAAACAGGGAACAACCGGGTCGGGGGAAACGGGCACAACAGATGCAGCTGGTTCGGCCGACAGACGACCACTACATGGGGCTACGCGACCACCACCAGGCTGTTAACTTCGACATGGGAAGGCTCGGGCGACGGAGATGATCTCCTCCCGACCCCCCACGTCCAAGGTGAAGGTGGCAACTCCAGAGTGCAACACCCAGAACGGCCCTCGTAGATGCATTGTAACGGGAATCTGTGAGCATCCCTGTGAACGAAAACAAACATACAATGTTGAAGACCCGACGGCACGTGCTCCGCCATCAACCCGTGCCGCAAGGTGAGCACAGGAGGGTCGCCAGCAACGCCGGGGCAGAGTCCACTTGCCCACGGATGGCAGGGAAAAAGTCCCCAGGTACCCTCAGGGCCGAGCCGTACACGAGCTCAACGGATGAAGAGGCTAAGTCCTCCTTGGGGGCGATGCGGATCCCGAGCAGCACCCACGGCAACTGATCCACCCAGTCCGGGCCCGTGAGCCGAGCCTTCAATGCCGACTTGAGGTGGCGGTGGAAGCGCTCAACGAGCCCGTTGGCCTGTGGGTGGTAAGCGGTGGTGTGATGCAACCACGCCCCGTGAGCAAGGGAAGACCTTAAAGAGGAAGTGAATTGGGCCCCTCCGGTCGGTGGAGATATCTGATGGGACCCCAAACCGGGCAATCCAGTTGGCCGCCAGGGCCCGGGTGCAAGATGCGGCGGAGGTGTCCGAAAGCGGGATAGCCTCCGGCCACCTCGTGAATTGATCCACGACAGTGAGTAAGTGGTTGGCAATGGGCCCACCTGGTCAACGTGAATGTGCAGGAAGCGGCCCGCAGGGACAGCAAAATCCTGCACCGGGGGCCGCACGTGCCGCTGGACCTTGGAGGTCTGACAGGGAAGGCAGGCATGGGCCCAGGACGCCACCTACTTGTGGAGACCATGCCAAACAGATTTTCCGTCACCAGTGCAGAGTTCACCCGTATGGACGGGTGGGCCAGACCGTGAATGGAGTCAAAAATCCGGCGATGCCAACGTATGAGGATGGGATGAGGTTGACCCGTGAAACATTGCAGAGGACCATCGTGCCCGAGGCTCCACACAGGACGTCAGCCAACCGGAGGCCAGAAACAGCAGTGCGGTTGTCCGCCATCCCAGCGTCCGCGCACTGTGCCACAGCCAGTTCCTCGTAATTTACGCCATGATCTATGGCCGAGATGGAAGGAAGGACGAGGCGGGACAGAGTGTCAGCGACGGTGTTGCGCTTGCCCACGACGTGCTGCACGTCTGATGTGAATTCAGAGATACAAGCGAGGTGTCGCTGCTGGCAGGCGGACCACGGGTCAGAGAACTTACCCAAGGCAAATGTGAGGGGTTTGTGGTCAGTGAAGGCAGTGAAAGGGCGAGCCTCGAGAAAGTAGCGGAAGTGCCTGATGGCCAGGTATAACGCCAAGAGCTTCCTGTCGAAGGTGCTGTAGTTACACTCGGGGACTCGTAGCTGACTGCTGAAAAAGGCCAGCGGCCATCGATGAGCTGCTCTAGGGTGCCGCCCACAGCCGTGTCAGAGGCATCTACAGTGAGGGCCATTGAGGCTGAGGCTCGCGGGTGGACCAACATGGTTGCGTTGGCCAGGGCCTCTTTGGCACCCTCGAAAGCCGCGTCCGCCTTGGAGGACCACTCGAGCTCCTGCAACTTGCACGCGAAGCGCTGGAAAAGGGGGCGCATGATGTTGGCTGCTGCTGGCACAAAACGATGGTAAACGTTTACCATGCTGACAAATTCCTGCAACCCCTTTACCGTGCGCGGGCTGGGAAACTGCCGAATGGCCTCCACCTTCGAGGTTAATGGGGCAACGCCTTGAGGTGTCACACTGTTCCCCAGAAAGGAGATGGAGCGGAGGCCGAACTGGCACTTGACGGGGTTGATAATGAAGCCGTGGTCGAGGAGGCGCTGGAAGAGAGTCCACAAGTGTTCGATGTGCTCGTTCTGGGTGTGGCTTGCGACCAGGATGTCGTTGAGGTAGATAAAGTCAAACGGCAGCCTCCCGACCCTGTCCAAAGTGTATTTGGAATGCCTGCATGGCATTTTTCAATCCAAAGGGCGTACGCAGCCATTCGAACAACCCGATTGTCATGGTTTTAGGGACGTCGTCTAGGTGGATTGGGATCTGGTTATAACCACGGACAAGGTATTAACTACATTTTCTTCCAAGTAAATATCGGCCTTTTTTGTGTATTTCATACGTACAAATTACAAAGCCTTTATCTAAGAATGTGGCTGCACAATTTTCCAGGGTAAAAGTGTTGTTAGCATCTAACTAATATTCTTAAACAGCTCAAGAAAGCTAAATCCATTAACACCAGTGTCCTCTCTTGTATGACATGAATTGTGGGCATTAGGAATTAAACTTCTTAGTAGCACTTTTCTCCAACAAGGGTTAACACTTTAAATCTTATCACAACAGCTCCCAGGAATTATGGACACCAAATTAATGCATGCAACTATGAGTCCTCCACAGGGTTAGAGAAGAAACAGTGCATGCAGGTGACAACTTCCTTATTCAAAGTGTAATTGTGGCAGGAAGTTGCCTCACAGGTAACTTTCAGTGCATGAATGATGCACTTTTGAGAGCTTTGGGATACTGCATCTGAAAACTCTTCCCATTCATTAATGTAACAGATGCATTCACTAAAAATTGAAAGCTCCCCACTTTACTGGTTGATCTTTTTTGTTTGAACTGCAAGAGTGAGCTTATTTACTATTTGAGGTTTGTTTGTGACATAAAAATATATCAAGTTTAGAGACAAGAAACTGCAGATACTGGTTTACACAAAAGGACACAAAGTGCTAAAGATAGGTGATGTTTCAGGTTGGGACACTTCTTCAGACTCGAATAAAGGTTCACTTCACATGTGCCTGCTCTCAAGGTTAAATTCAGGATCACCCTCATTTTCCGAGGACTTGCCTCAGGATCCTTTTAGGCTGTTTCTGCTAAGATGAGCTGCATCAAAACTAGCTCAATCAGCAAAGCAGAGCACCATTGATTTTTGTTGAATGCACAAATGCATTTGGCTGCAGGAGCCTAATAATGCACACATTTATCGAGGGCAGTCGTGCCCTTACAGGCACTTTGCTGGCAACTTCCAGCTTTCAATGTCTTTTACATGTGTAAGATGCCTCCAGTGCCCACTGCGTTTGGATCTCTAAGCGTTTCTCTGCTCGTGAGCAAACTCTGCCACCTGCCTCCCATCTTTGTATTACAGTCTCTCTTTATGAGCATCCTTGTGCTGGGTTCTGCTCGGCGTATTGTGATGGGGCCCTTGAAGGGCAACCTCCTGTGACCAGAGCAGTGAGGAAAGATGGGGCAGCTTTGGTAGTCCTCTTTTTGTAGATGTTTTTCTCCTGTATTAAAAAAAAAACAAATTTCTGTTCAATTGAATTGGGACTATTTTTCTATCTTTACAGTTTATTCTCATATTTGATGGTGAATGGGCTTAAAATCCACCTGAAAGTTTTGCGACAGGAATCCCAACCTGAGTCAGTTTGCTCGAGGATTTAAGAGAGTGTCTGACCCTTTCTTTATTCAGTTAATATCGAGTTTGAGCCTTTAGTATTCGGAAACTCTGGTCCTTCTTTGAGTAAACAGCTACAGTCATGTATCAGCGCAATGTGGTTGCACATTTTACTGGAGATAAATTTTGGGCCTTGCAGTACCTTAGATGATATTTCAATGCAACGGCGGAAAAAAACCGGGGGTGGGGGGGGGGGGGGGGGGGGGGGGGGGGGGGGGGGGGGGGGGGCCCCCCAGGGGGACACGTCCCCCCCATGTTTTGAGAGGTGGGGACATCCCCCCCAAGTTTTTGTGATCCCGATTTTAAAATCGCCATTCTTAGCGCTGGATTCAGCCTCCGAAGCCTCGTGCGTGTGTGTAAGTGTGCGCATGCGCGCGTGGCCATCAAAAGATTGTGTCCCCCGTCCCCTCCATGTTTTGATAGTGAGTTCCGTTCTCGTTTCAACGAGACACCAGAAGTATCAGGGTTTACAAATATCTCACACCAAGTGGTATCAATGAATTGTGTTAACTCTCTCCAAAGCTTACAAAAAATGGGAAAGAATTTCTTCCTAATGGGCCTGCCCACAGGTGATTTTTTTAGGCGATTACAGGCAATTGCCAACAAATTTTCAACATGTTGAAAATTTTTCGACGACAGTGGCGACAATTTGGGCAGTCGTAGGTTGTCGCCAGGTTAACATAGGTTGGCGCCAGGTGACGTAGGTTGCCGCCGGTGCTGATTTTGGTGAATTCCATTGTCCTAGTTGCTGGCACTCATCTAAAAAATTACCTGTGGGACAGGCCCATGATAGTCTTCAAACATTGGAATTTTCAAGTAAATTTCAGCAGTACCAGTTTTTCTGGCATTGAGCATACCAAGTTGCAGGCTGTGTTATTGAATTATGGCCATTCTTTGTAATCTGAAAGCAATGTATCTTTACCAATTACTATATACCATTCACTTTTGATTTTCTAAGAAGGTGAGAAACCAATGTTGTGGCAGCTTTCAATATATCCTGGTGCTTCAAAAGTACTAAAGCCATAGTTTACCAAAAAAAAGAGTTATGTCAATTTTACTTACATTGCAATCTCCAGAACCAATTCATTAAAAGCATCATCTTTTAGTAACACTGAGAAATCCCAACGTTATCTTTGATGAATCAGAAATAACAAGTATGATAATTGAAGGTAATTTCATTCACAGACAATTCGAGATAAGATGCAATTCTTTATGATTGATATCTAAGTTTAAATGTCTTCAAATGTAATTTATTTTCTTCAATCATGTCTCCTAGAAGGCTGTTTCAAAATGCAGTTTTACTGATCACATTATCAAAGAGTTATTTTCCTAAATCTCCTTCTCTGCATTTCAACTGGTGAGGTGCTGCTGATGCATGCACTGTCAAGCATTATCTCAATCCAAAATGCCACCCATTCCTTCTCTCCAGAGATGCTGCCTGTTCCGCTGAGTTACTCTAGATTTTTGTGTCTATCTTCCATTATCATCTATCATTCAGCTGATAATGCTCAGCCAGGGTACATGCACCATGTTTCACCTTTTCTATCACCTGTTTCACAAAGTCAATGTTTCTCAAATTAAACCTTCTAATAGTTTTGACAGGGATAGAAAAATAGAAACATAGAAAATATGTGCAGGAGGAGGCTATTCTTCCTTTCAAGCCAGCACCGCCATTCAATATGATCATGGCTGATCATCCAGAATCAGTACCCTGTTCCTGCTTTCTCCCCATATCGAAGAGATGCTGGACAGAAGGAACGGGCGACGTTTCAGGTCGAGATGCTACTTCAGAACCGAAACGTCATATCACCCATTCCTTCTCTCCAGAGATGCTGCCTGTTCCGCTTAGTTACTCCAGCTTTTTGTGTCTATCTTCGGTTTAAACCAGCATCTGCTGTTCCTTACTACAATTCTCCCTATATCCCTTGATTCCATTAGCTCTAAGAGATATATCTAACTCTCTCTTAAATACATCCAGTGAATTGGCCTCCACTGCCTCTGTGGCAG
This sequence comes from Leucoraja erinaceus, assembly GCF_028641065.1. NCBI lineage: Eukaryota > Metazoa > Chordata > Chondrichthyes > Rajiformes > Rajidae > Leucoraja > Leucoraja erinaceus. The sequence continues at coordinate 86,415,512 of NC_073377.1, forward strand.
AGAATTCCACAGGTTCATAACTCTCTAGCTGAGAAAGTTTTTTTCTTATCTCAGTCCTTAATGGCCTACCTCATATTCTTAAACTGTGGTGCCTGGTTCTGGACACCCCAACATGGGGAACATTTTTCCTGCTTCTAGCCTGTCCAATCCCTTAAGAATTGTATATGTTTCTTCTCTCATCCTTCTAAATTCCAGTGAATCTAAGCCCAGTTGATCCATTCTTTCATCATATGTCAGTCCTGCCATCCTGGGAATTAAACTGGTGGCTGCTCTCCCTCAATAGCTAGAATGTCCTTCCTCGAATTAGGAGACCAAAACTGCATGTTTTACAGAGATGTTTACTCTCTGTTAACATTTGGATTGGCTCACAAGTTAAATGAGGTGGATTAATAACTTTCCTTTTCCTATTAATTACTGAGGCAGAATGTAACAGCCATTTTTCATGAAAATTCCAGCATTGCATTGAGAAATTTGAAAGTTCTTTGGAAAATTGGGAGTACTTCCTAATGCCCCTGTCCCACTTAGGAAACCTGAACGGAAACCTCTGAAGACTTTTCGCCCCGCCCAAGGTTTCTGTGCGGTTCCCGGGGGTTTTTGTCAATCTCCCTACCTGCTTCCACTACCTGCAACCTCTGGCAATCACCTGCAACCTCCGGGAACCGCACGGAAACCTTGGGTGGGGCGCAAAGTCTCCAGAGGTTTCCATTCAGGTTTCCTAAGTGGGACAGGGGCATTATTATCTTCAAATAACAGCATTTGCAGGTAAAATTAAATTAGTCAGTACATGGATGGGGAAGTTTAGAAGGATATGGGCCAATTACAGGCGGGTGGTGTAAATTCTGGTTCCAGACTTACCCCCTTAGTCTGGTTTAGTCAAACAATAAGTCAAACTCTGGTTCCAAAACATTACTTTATTGAAGAACAAAGTGCAGGGACGGTTGCCGATCCACTCACGCAAGACAACCATATCTCGTGCAAACAAAACAGAAGTCACAATCAACCAACCCACACCAAAGAATTATCCACCCTGTTATACTCTTCCAAACTAATGGCATGACATTACTTGGAGGAGGCAACCCCTACAAACCAATCACACATATCAATCACATTATACAGTTATTGACAGTTCCCTAACCCAATTACAAAGCATCCTATTACAATGTATTTCAGGAACTTCTGGAAGGACTAAGTAATGCAACATTTTCCCAGGTTGAATAAACAATTCAAACAATGCTTCACACTTCAGCCAATCATCAAGCAGCAGTACAACCACTTTGCAAATGTATTAACAATACCTTTACACGTCCCCTTCTATAACCAACCCCCACGATGCATTTGCGGACCTTCTTATCTCTTTCTGCAAACCCTCATACATTTTAACAAAGAAAGGACATCTGGACCTCTCCTTATCATCAACTTCCATCTGGGGTCCAGACTCCTTGGAGCCATGACTCTCAGCTTGCAACTTTCACAAAAAGAGGCCAAGCAGGCCCAGCTAATGCAATGATCCTTCATTTTATAATAGCTGTATTTTGGCCAATATTAACAGTGAGACTAGTGTAGATGGGGCACCTTGTTCGGCGTTGACAAATTCGGCCAAAGGCCTGTTTCTATGCAGTGTGACTCTACGACTGTAGTCCAAGACCTCGATGTGTGCATGTCCCTGAACTCAGTTGGTAATACTGTGTGCTGTGTTACCTAAAAGCACAATGCAAGGGAGTTTCCCCTCCTGGGGGGATCAATTGTCAGATTCCACACCAGGTGGAAAATTGGCAGATTATTTGTGACCTCATTGATTTGCTTTGGAATTGGAGAAACATAAAGGAAGCGGGAAGTGACTTTTTAAATTTAGTTTGTTTAATGTTTATAGTTGTTTGTGGGATCTTAATTGTTTTTAATGTTTAATAAACCATCCAAGTTTGCTGATGACACAGAAATTGGTGGGAGGACATGCTGTGATGAGGATATTTAAACCCTGTATCAGGATTAGATTAGTTGAGTGGCTGCAAAAATTCTTGGCAAATGGTTTTTAATGCAGCAAAGTTGTGATCATTCTCTTCAGGGGAAGGAAATAAATGTCAAACTTAGCCAATTGAGAGAGCTTGTAAATGGCATACGGAGGGCTCTAAGTGTCCTTGTGCATGAAATCAAAACATTAGCAAGCAGGTGCAGCAAGTGATTAGAAATGGCATTTAATTCTCATCACTCATTTAGATCTGTATTCTTTGGGGTTTAGAATAATGAACATGATCTTATTCAAACATGTAAAGCCCTGGGGGAATGACAGAATAGATTATGAGATGTCTCCATGAGTGTAAGAGACTTGAACAAGGGAAGCAGTTGTAAGATGAAGGAGCGGTAGAATGAGTAGATGCATTTGATGAAGATGACGTGCCCAAGAATTTCTTCTTGCAGAGGGTGGTGAATCTGCGGAATTTTCTTTCCCAAATGGTTTCAGAAGTTTAATCAGTGGAAGTATTCAGAGAGGAAGTAGATAATGTTACAAAGATTGGGGAAAGGAGCACTCTGTGGATCTACAACAGATGAAGGTCTGATGCCAGAAGAAGGACAGACCTTACACTCAGGCGAGGTATGTTCGAATATAAGATCATTACAGGTTGCAATTGCAACCAGTGGACTTTGCAAGTCATATCAGATTCAATATCACAGGAGATTCATAAGCAACTAAATTAATGGATATAACGGCGCCAGGATGAAACATCTTTAGCTAATGTAGCAATTTTCCACCGTCAGTATATATTATGATCTCAATTTCCTACTGAAAATAAGAAAAAGCCAAATGATCAGATGACATCTTTCAAAAGACCTAGTATAATTATATTTGTTCCTTTTCAATTTATGACCGGTGACAATCCATATACAGTACTGAGGATAGAGATCTAGCAAGCTGTAAATCTTTTCATGAACAATAAAAGAACTGAGGAACAAACTTAAAATGGACACTAAAGGGTAACATAAATATGTAATGCCCATTTCCCTGGCACAAAGAGACATTGAGTATAGAAGTTTGGGATATTACGTAGCAGTTGTACAATACATTGGTGAGAATTCATAGAGTATTGTGTTCAGTTTTGGACACCCCGCTATAGAATAGAATAGCCTTTTATTTGTCATTCAGACCGAAGTCTGAACGAAATTTAAGCAGTCATACATACAATAAAAAACAACAATAAACACATATTAACATCCACCACAGTGAGACCACCCAACATCTCCTCATTGTGATGGAGGCAAAAGTCTAAAAGATGTCATTCAGCTGGAAAGAGTGCAGAGAAGACTTTCGAGAATGTTGCCAGTACTCAATGGTCAGTGCTATAGGGAGAGGTTGACATCTAGGACTTTATTTGTTGGATCGCAGGTGGCTGAAGGGTGATCCAATAGAGCAGTATCAAATCATGAGAGGAAAAGACGGGATGAATGCACAGTCAATTAGAACAATCAACAACTAGTAGGAGTAGGTTTAAATTGAGAGGGTGGGGGGAGATTTAATAGGAACCTGAGGGCCAACTTTTTCTCATAGAGAATAGTGGGTATATGGAAAGAGCAGACAAAGGAAGTAGTTGAGACAGGTACAAAAACAAAAAGACATTCAAAGAGGTACATGGATAGGAAAGGTTCATTGAGATGAGGACAAATTAGGACAGTTTAGATGCAGCATCCTAGTTGGTATGGGCAAGTTGGGTCAAAAGGCCTGTTACTGAGTCTGTAATCCTATGATGTACTAAGCCTCAAATATGGTGGATGAGAGATTCTAACTGTTATGAATTGGTCAAAGCCAAATGGCATAACGCTGGTTGGAAATAAAAGACGTTGTGATACAGGTGAATGGTTGGGACTTGCTGTGCCTGGGAAAAACAGCATTGGCAGATCCTGTTCTGCTGCAATGTTCTTGGCATTCAACCCACCCCCATCTTTACTTGTGCAAGAAAGAACTGCAGATGCTGGTTTAAATCAAAGGTAGACACAAAATGCTGGACAGGCAACATCTCTGGAGAGAAGGAATAGGTGACGTTTCGGGTCGAGACCCTTCTTCAGACCCATCCTTACTTGACTATTTCACTCAATTTTCCCCTATCCCCTCCTCCCATCTACCCACCTAATTTTCTCCTTCGTATCCACTCTTTGTTTCTGTCATTCTCTCACTTCTATTATCTATTTTATTTTACAGTTGTTGTTAATACTCTGCAGGTCAAGCAGGATTTATTAAAAGATACAAAATTAACATGCAAGATTCATGACCTTCCAACAGAATGAGGGAATATTGGAAATTAAACATTTTTAAGTTGCAGAGGAAGTGAGCAGGTAGACAGTCCAGAGGGAATGTCCCCGACTCGGTGAACACCAAACTGCTGCAAGTGGCGGAAATTCTGTTGACGTTGCCTAAGAGGGAATAGTGAATCATTGCTGATCTGTTTGGGTGAAGAATTAAACAGCTTAGACTTCTATGTCGACCCCGTTTCATCCACAGAGGCTCTCGACACAAGCTTGTTTACTTCAACCACGGACATTCCATTCCATCCATCTGCTCACTATCACGCTCTGCCCCCCCTCAACCGCGTCACCCCCCCCCATCCCAGCTGACCACACCCACTTTCAACTGGGACAACTTCAGATCTCTCCAGCCTGCCCCCATCCCTCCACCCTCTCACAATGCCAACTTTGCCCTCCTCAACACCAGGTCGCTCAACAACAAAGCCCTTGCCCTCCATGAACTAATCCTTGACAACACTCTGGACTTCCTTCTGCTCACTGAAACCTGGCAACAACCCAATGTCTTCTTCTCCCTCAATCAAGCACCCCCACCTGGATTTAATTACATCTCCAAACCCCGACCCTCCCGCCATGGAGGTGGCCTCGCTGTTATTTTCAACCAGAACTTTCGGATCACTGAACTCACCTTCCCCCCAGTAGCATCATTTGAATTCCTTGCCTTCAAAGCCCTTTCCTCCATGACAGTCATCCTCATTTACCGGCTACCTAAACCAAACCCCTCCTTCCTGTCTGACTTCACTGAACTCCTCACACTTGCCTCATCCCTCTCCCCACGTCTGCTGCTACTTGGTGACTTAAATATTCACATGGACTCCACCACCTGCAAGCTCGCATCTGAATTTGCCTTTTTACTTGACAACTTCTCTCTCACAGCACGTCACCTTTCCCACCCATGACAAAGGTCACATCCTTGACCTGGTCTGCTCCACAAATCAACCGGTACTCGACCTCCATCCATGCCTCTTCCCCCTCTCTGATCATAAGCTTATACGGTTCACCATCCCTTCTCCGACACCTCGCCCCCACTTCCTCCGATAAATCACCTTCCGTAATCTAAAATCCATCAATCCCCAACATCTCTCTGACCTGCTCTCCACCACTCTCCCCCTGGACTCAACCCACATCTCACCTGATGATCTCACAAACCATCTCAACTCCACCTTGTCTACCTCCCTTAACATTCTGGCCCCCCTCAAAACAAGAACCGTGACTTTTAACACATCTTCACCCTGGTACACACCTGACCTTCGTAAACTGAAACAGACTGGTCGCCGACTTGAACGACTCACAAATAAATCCACCATGAAGCTTACAAACTCCACCTCACTGACTACAAAGATGCCCTCATTGCTGCAAAATCTGCCTACCTCTCCTCCATATTCACCGACCCCTGCCTAAACCACAGAACCCTCTTCTCCACAGTGGGCAACCTCCTCAAGTCTCGAGCCAACACTCTCCCAACCTCTACTCCGGATCTCTGCAACTCATTCCTCCACTTTTTCGCTGATAAAATCAGCATCATCTATCAATCTTTATCCCCTGTACCCGACGCCCCAGCATCTACTCCACCACCTACCAAGGCCCCTCCTTTCAACATCTCCACTGACCTCCTTACCCCTCCACACTGCTTCCTTTCCCAGTTTGACCTGGTCACCCCTACTGAAATCTCCAAACTCATCAGCTCTTCCAAACCCACTACCTGCTCCCTTGACCCTCTCCCCACTCCCCTGCTGAAGTCCTGCCTCCCCATTCTCTGCCCCTACCTCACTAATCTCTTCAACTCCTCATTGTCCCAAGGAATTGTCCCCTCCGCTTTCAAAACTGCTGCTGTCACACCAATCTTAAAGAAACCTGGTCTTGATCACTCCTCTCTCATTAACTACCGCCCAATCTCAAACCTCCCCTTTCTTTCAAAAACCCTGGAGCGTATCGTTGCGTCACAACTTCATTCCCACCTCATTGCGTATAACCTATTTGAACTCCTCCAATCTGGCATTCGCCCCCTCCATAGCACAGAAACTGCTCACCTCAAAGTCCTCAACGACCTCCTCACCTCTGCTGACACTGGTTCCCTCAACATCCTCATCCTCCTCGACCTGAGTGCAGCCTTCGCTACAGTGAACCATAACATCCTGCTCACCAGACTTGGGGACGTTGGCATTGAAGGTTCTGCACTCAGCTGGCTCTGTTCCTACCTTTCCAACAGATCCCACTTCATCTCTCTCCATAACCACACCTCTGCTACAGCCACAGTCACTCAAGGCGTTCCCAAGGCTCCATACTCGGCCCCCTCCTCTTCATCATCTACATCCTCCCCCTTGGTCAGATACTCCGCCACTTCAACCTGGACCTCCACTGTTACGCCGATGACACCCAGATCTACCTCGGCATCAAATCCCCCCACAACCGCCCCCATCTCCCATATCAACTCCTGTTTGTCAACTATAAAAACCTGGATGCAACATAATTTCCTCAAACTCAACAGCGATAAAACAGAATTCCTCCTCATAGGCTCCAAATCCACACTCAGCAAAATCAATAACCCCACTCTCACCATCGACGGCACCACTGTCTCCCCATCTCCCCAGGCCCGCAACCTTGGCGTGATCTTTGATTCCACCATCTCCCTTGAGCCTCACATCCGCCATGTCATTAAAACCTCCTGCTTTCATCTCTGCAACATCGCCAAAATCAGACCCTCTCTCACACCTCCCGCTGCTGAAAGACTCATCCATGCCTTCATCTCCTCCCGACTGGACTACTGCAACTCACTTCTCCTTGGCATCAGCTCCACCTACATCAACCGACTCCAACTGGTCCAGAACGCAGCCGCCCGACTCATCACCCACACCAAATCCTGGCATCACATCACTCCAGTCCTCAAACCACTTCACTGGCTTCCCATCTCCCACCAGATCACCTACAAAATCCTGGTCCTCATCTACAAAGCCCTCCACCATCTGGCCCCCCCATATCTCACTGACCTCCTCTCCCCCTACCAACCCTCACGGTCCCTCAGATCCACATCAGCCGGTCTCCTCTCCATCCACAAGTCCAACCTCCACAGTTTTGGGGACAGAGCCTTCTCCAGGGCAGCTCCCAGGATCTGGAACTCCCTCCCCCAACTGATCCGCAATTCCATGTCTCTCACCATCTTCCAGTCCCACCTCAAGACCCATCTCTTCACCTCTGGCCCATGTCCCCCTCCCTTTTCATCTGTGCATGAACTGCCTCATATTGTGTTTTGAATTGAATTCTGTCTTTACTTTGTGTACTAGTCATGTCTCTACTATTTATTTCATTCCGCTTACATGTTTTTCCTCTACTTGCTAAATTTTTGTAAGGTGTCCTTGAGACTCTTGAAAGGCGCCCATAAATAAAATTTATTATTATTATTATTAAGAATTAGTCACAAGAAATTAAGGAAGTAAAATATCAGAGAAAGAGTAAAAAAAAACATTGTAGAATTGTGAGATACCAAGTACTAAAGGAAATCTGAAATGATACAGGAAATAGCCAACAGGGCACATAACATCTGTGGAGATGGAGAAATTGAGTTAACATTACAGATAGTTTACCTTGCATCAGAAGTGGCTTTTCTGACACAAGCTGTCCTAAAATTGTTGAATTCGCTATTACATCCTGCAAATGTACATAGTTTGAAGATAAGGCGGTGTTCCACAGGTCTGGTTGGGCCTTTTATAAAGGGAAACAACAGTGAGGTTGAGGGAAGCAACATAATAGGATTAAGAATTATATTGAGAGGCAACTGAATGTTTGGGTCACCCTGGTGTTCTGTCAAGCACTCGCTTGGTTTTGCCAATGTTGAGAAGATTTTACCACAGCAGGAAATCCAGTTCACCTAACTGGAATAAGTAATGCTTCACTTCAAAAGAATATGTAGTTGTCTGGAAAGTGGAAAGGAAGAGGTAAAAGGAGCTACATCTCCGGTGGTTTCAACTCATTTTGGTTTATACTCTCTAGAATTTAGAAGATTGAGAGGGGATCTTATAGAAACTTACAAAATTCTTAAGGGGTTGGACAGGCTGGATGCAGGAAGATTGTTCCCGATGTTAGGGAAGTCCAGGACAAGGGGTCACAGCTTAAGGATAAAGGGGAAATCCTTTAAAACCGAGATGAGAAGAACTTTTTTCACGCAGAGAGTGGTGAATCTCTGGAACTCTCTGCCACAGAGGGTAGTTGAGGCCAGTTCATTGGCTATATTTAAGAGGGAGTTAGATGTGGCCCTTGTGGCTAAGGGGATCAGGGGGTATGGAGAGAAGGCAGGTACGGGATACTGAGTTGGATGATCAGCCATGATCATATTGAATGGAGGTGCAGGCTCGAAGGGCCGAATGGCCTACTCCTGCACCTAATTTCTATGTTTCTATGTTTTCTATGTTCAAGAACAGCTACTCTGAAAGGAAGGGTGATTAGGTAATGATGGAACGGAGAACCATCTATCTCTCATCATCATCTATAAAATTATTGGAAATTACAGTTTATTATTTGCATATATTTTGTACTTTATTTTGGTTTTGTCTATTCTCAGGTAAATCATGTATTAGGCCCGTGTCTCTGAAGAAAGTTACCACAGTTTGAGAACGAAATGGGGAGCAGAATGTGTACAAATAATTGTTGGGTAGGGTGTTGCTTGTTGATGGCAGTAATCCAACTCAAGTCAAAATTATTTTATTGTCAAATACATAATCAGGGCGAGGATAGGTACAATAAAAATTTTGCATGCAGCAGCATTACCGGCACACCGACTCAAAGAACACACACAAGTATAAATTATACATTAATTACACAAATTACATAGAAATTCTCTAAGACAGTGAAAAAAAGACCCTGCAAAAATAGGCCATTGGTAGAGCAGAAGGTAGTTCGTAATATTCTGTTGCTGAGGTAGGATTAGAGACTGAAGGTAGGATTAGAGACTAATTCAACGTCCTGCAAAATCTTTGGAGCGGGAAATAGGGATAAAATTGTGGGTCGATGACCTTTAATTACCAATTGATCAATAAGAACGATAAGATCATTGAAGACGCCTCTTCAATGAAATAACTTTTCCAGTATTAAAAAAGATGATTTTTTTTTTAAATGCTTAGTCTAAATGTTCCCACCACAATCTATATATCATGTTTCTTCCTTGAAACATTAACTCTTTAGTAGTGCAGCGAAGGAACCATTCGAGTAAATGATCAATTAACTGAAGATCTTACTATCAACACAATTTACAATGCACATAGTATATTTATCTATATTGTGTGATTTCACGATTGTCAGGCCACAAATCATTTGTTGTTGTTAATTTGTAGATCATGAGTCTGAAAGCTACTTTCTTCCAGGAGCCAAATCAATATTTAGATGGATTTTGGAACCTCAACCATATTAAATGATTTCTAATACAGTTTGATGCAACAATTATTTTTATGTGAGCAAATACATTGATGTGCATGTACCTGATTTACAGTGACTACTTTGCTAATATAGATATCAACTTAACTTTATACTTGGTTTCAGCAAATAGGACTTATTTATTGTGTGTGTTGGTCATTTACAGGAATGTCCCAGTGGGATAGTCAATGAAGAAACATTCAAAGAGATTTATGCCCAGTTTTTCCCCCAAGGTGGTGAGTATTTATAGAAATGACACCAGTAATTATATTAAGGTAATCTGTATGTATTTATATAGCACTTCCCATGTTGTCCCAAAACATGGCCATACCAATGAGAATATCTTGGAAATGTAATCAGTGCTGGAATGTGGATAAAAAATAGCTACCACATCTTGCATGCAGCAAGTTGTCACAAATAGTTATGAGACAATTCCAGGTAATCAATTTTAGTAATATTGGTAGATGTGGGCAGAAACATAACACTATTATTATATGCACAAGTTTCTAAAATGGAACTTGAACTCCATTACCTTCTGATGCCATTGTAAGAGTGAAACCAAGATTAGGTGACAGCCATGGGTCTAATTGCTTTTTTGACAGGAATGGATAATAGTTACTGGAGTATTTTACTTTTTTTTTTTCAGTGAATTCACTGGTAACTCAAGATTTGCGGAATCGATAGTACCTCACACATCTAAAATCAAATTTAACAATGTATAAAAGTTATGACAGATTTAACTTAAAACAATGCTAAATTGCTGCTGGAAAATTTACACTGGATTTAAACAGTAAGGCACTGAGTTTAGAAATTTAAAAAAAAATTCTAACTCAGAATCTAAATTAACTACGATATAAAATAATAGATGTGTTCAATCCACAAACATAAGTCTTACAAACTGGCAAAACCAACAATCGCTTCAGCTTGCATTTAAAGTATAAGTAAAATAGTTTAAGGGAGACAAAAATGGTGGAGAAACTCAGTGGGTGAGGCAGCATTTATGGAATGAAGGAAATAGGCGACATTTCAGGTCGAGATCCTTCTTCTTCGCTCCATAGATGCTGCCTCATCCGGTGAGTTTCTCCAGCATTTTTGTCTACCTTCGATTTTCCAGCATCTGTAGTTCCTTCTTAAGCAGTGAAATAGTTTAAATCACTTTCACATAATCTTGTAGTTCAAGAACCAGTTCATAGACCTGTGCATGTAATGTAAAATTATGCTTCAAGAAGACAAAATGCTTCATGACTACATCAAAGAGGAAATTAATAATAATAATAATAATAATAATAATAATAATAATAATAATAATAATAATAATAATAATAATAATAATTTATTTTATTGTCATTGCACATCAGTGCAACGAGATTTGTGCGACGTGACCATCTGAGGGAGACAGACCAGGGGGGATGGGGGGTACTCAGCAGGGCCGGTTCAGAGCCGCTATAGCTCTGGGAATGAAGCTGTTTCTGAGTCTGGAGATTCGGGCGTAGAAGGCCTTGTAACGTCTGCCGGAGGGAAGTAATTCGAACAGTCCGTTACATGTGTGTGAGGAGTCTTTATGGATGCTGACGGCCTTCCTGAGGCACCGTGTGTGGTAGCTGTGTCCCAATAATCCTCTGCGCTCTGTGGACGACGCGCTGAAGAGCTCTCCTCTCCGCCTCTGTGCAGCTGAGATACCACACAGAGATGCCATATGTTAATATGCTCTCTGTGGTGCAGCGGTAGAAGGTTGTCAGCAGCTGTTGGGGCAGACCAGTCTTTTTTAATGTCCTCAGGAAGAACAGTCGTTGCTGTGCCTTCTTGACCAGTGCAGCGTTGTTGGTGGACTATGTGAGGTCCTCTGAAATGTGAGTGCCCAGAAACTTAAAGGTGGACACTCTCTCCACACTGTCCCTGTAGATGGAGATTGGGGCGTATTCTCCATTAGGTGACCTCCTGAAGTCAATAATCAGCTCCTTGGTCTTGGAGGTGTTTAGTGACAAGTTGTTACGTGCACACCAGTCCGTCAGGTTCTGCACCTCCGCTCTGTATTTCGTTTCATCACCGTTGGTGATTAGCCCAATCACTGTTGTGTCGTCTGCAAACTTCACGATGGTGTTGGTGTCGAATGCAGGAACACAATCATGTGTGAAAAGGAAGTAGAGCATGGGGCTTAGTACACAGCCCTGTGGTGTGCCGGTGCTCAGGGTGATAGTGGAGGACAGGTGCGGGCCCAGTCTCACAGCCTGCGGTCGCTCCGTCAGAAAATTCAGGATCCAATCGCATATCGGCGAGCTGAGGCCTAGCTGGTGGAGTTTGTTGGTGAGCTTGGTGGGGATGACCGTATTGAATGCAGAACTATAGTCTATGAGGAGCATCCTCACGTACGTGCCCAGGTGAGTCAGGACAGTGTGAAGAGCCAGAGAGATGGCATCCTCTGTTGATCTATTTGTCCTGTATGCAAATTGATGAGAGTCCAGTGAGGCAGGGATACTGGATTTAATGTGGGAGAGGACCAGCCTTTCGAAGCACTTAATTGGTATTGGAGTTAGGGCAACCGGGCGGTAGTCATTCAGTCAACAGCAGCCCCTCAGTCCTTCTATGGCCTTGGTCTTTTATATTATACTCAAGGTGTTGAGGGAGAAGGTGTGTACGAGAAGGATGATATAAAAGACCAAGGTCACAGGAATATTGATGAGGACGTGGGCGAAGCAAAATTATGTGTAGTATGTTGGTACGGCCATTTTAGTGATTGAAAAGCTGTGTAAGGCAGATACCAATAGAACATTACATGATGGCCTTCAAGTTTAAATATAACTTTAAAAATTAAAATAAAGTTTCTAAAGTGAAAACTAAACTAAACTATACCAAACTAAATGTGTTCTGGGATGTAAGATAGGAAATTGCAGCTAACTAGAGATAATATCATAAATCCTTTGCAACACAAATCACATCTTTAAAGAAAAGAGAGACACAAGATGCTGGAGTAACAGTAGATCAGGCAGCATCTCCGGAGAAAAAGGGTGACTGCCAAAGGATGAAGAATGGTCCCAACCCGAAATGTCACTCATTCTATTTCTCCAGAGATGCTGCCTGATTCGCTGAGTTACTCCAGCACCTTGCGTCCATCTTTGGTATAAATCAGCACCTGCAGTTCCTTGTTTCTCCATGTTTTCACATCGTACAAAAATTTACTTCACGTAGATGCTGGAATTTTGCATAGAACACAAAGTGCTGGAGTAACATAGCGGGTCAGACAGCATCTCTGGAGTAACATAGCGGGCCAGACAGCATCTCTGGAGTAACATAGCGGGTCAGACAGCATCTCTGGAGTAACATAGCGGGTCGGGTCAGACAGCATCTCTGGAGTAACATAGCGGGCCAGACAGCATCTCTGGAGTAACATTGCGGGTCAGACAGCATCTCTGGAGGATATGGGATGGTGGCGTATCAGGTTTGGACCCTTCTTCAGACTGATTGTAATACAGGAGAGAAAGTTGGAAAAGAAGTGAGATCACTTGTGTTTAGATGACCCTCCATTCACCATCAGTCTAAAGAAGCGTCCTGAACCAAAACATCACTTAAGCCATGTCCTCCAGAGATGCTGCCTGGCCCACTGAGTTACTCCAGTACTTTGTATTTCAACCCTCGCAGAATATTGTATATCCAAAAGGGATTGACCTCTCAGTTTTCTGAACGTTAGTGAGTGTAGGAAAATCTTTCTCACTATCACCTCAGAGGACAATCCCCTCGTCCCAGGATCCAGACTAGTGACAATACTCCATAGCCCTTTGTATCCACTCATCACCTCCCAGCCTCAGTTGCTATCTCCATCCTTCCCTCACCACTTTAATCCATCTGCCAATCAACCCCTGGATCCACTGCTTGTTTACCACCTCCTATCTCCCCCTCCCCTCACCTCTTTATACTGTCTGTATCCTCTTTACTCTTTCAGTCCTGGTGAAGAATCTTGACCCAGCACAGCAACTGGACATTTCCCTCCATAGATACTGCCTGCTGTTTCTCCTTACTATGAAGAGTACTGTGGGAATCTGATGATCCTCTGTTCACAGTCGTGAGTGAGTCTGTGACCCTTTCCTTGTCTGGGGCAGTATTCTACAAGGGCAACACAGTGGTGGAGTAGTACGGTTGCTACCTTACAGCGGCAGAGACCCAAGTTCGATTCTGACTATAGGTGCTGTCGGTACGGATTTGCACATTCCCCCTGTTACCGCACAAGTTTTCTCTGGGTGCTCCAGTTTCCTTCCACGTTCCAAAGATGTGCAGGTTTGTAGGTTAATTGGCTTTGGTAACATTGTAAATTGTCCCTAGTGTGTCGGATATTGCTGGTGTATGGGATTGCTGGTCGACACAGACTTGGTGCGCCAAAGGGCCTATTTCCATGCTGCATCTCTAAATTAAACTATTGTAAAATGACCCTTAATGCGTAGGGTGCAAAACTGGGATAACATGGAACTGGAGTATGAGTAATTGTTGGTTAGCGCAGAACCTGTGAGCCGAAGAACCTGTTTTCACGCTGCATCTCTAAACTAAAAGAAGTCACATGGGATCCATTGTTCCAATTTTGTTGTCTCAAGAGAATTTACACCACAAGTAAGGAAGCATTATCAAGATGTATTCTCAAACTGAATTGGCCACTGAAGTCATAAGGTCATAATTGTCATAAGAATAGAATGAGGCCATTCGGCCCATCAAGACTACTCCGCCATTCAATCAAGGCTGATCCGTCACTCCCTCTCATACTCCTGCCGTCTCCCCATAACATCTGACACCTGTACTAATCAAGAATCTATCTCTGCCATAAAGATATTCACTGACTTGGCCTTCTGTAGCAAATAATTCAACAGATTCGCCAGACTAAAGAAATCTCTCATATCCTTCCTAGACTTGGCTTGTACATGTTGGAATTCAGAAGATTGAGGGGGGATCTTATAGAAACTTACAAAATTCTTAAGGGGTTGGACAGGCTAGATGCAGGAAGATTATTCCCGATGTTGGGGAAGTCCAGAACTAGGGGTCACAGTTTAAGGATAAGAGGGAAGTCTTTTAGGACCGAGATGAGAAAATCATTTTTTACACAGAGAGTGGTGAATCTTTGGAATTCTCTGCCACAGAAGGTAGTTGAGGCCAGTTCATTGGCTATATTTAAGAGGGAGTTAGATGTGGCCCTTGTGGCTAAAGGGATCAGGGGGTATGGAGAGAAGGCAGGGATGGGATACTGAGATGGATGATCAGACATGATCATATCAAATGGCGGTGCAGGCTCGAAGGGCCGAATAGTCTACTCCTGCACCTATTTTCTATGTTTCTATGTTTCTAAAAGAACGTCATTTAATTCTGAGGCTATGACCTCTAGTACTAAATTCTCCCACTAGTGGAAACCTCCTCTCCGCATCCACTCTGTCCAATCCTTTTACCATGCTGTACGTTCCAATGAGATTCCCCCTCATTCTTCTACACTCCAGTCATGAAGTTTTCCATTTTAGGAAAGTTCCCTCCTCTCCCCGTACACTCAAAAATGGATATGAAAGAGTTGCATTCCCTTCCATATCCTAAATTCCCAAACAAATGCATGGTTTTAACATCTCATTACCAAAAGGTTATTTAAAATTATAATGGGCAACTGTTAAAATTCACCATTTTTCTTGAAACAGCAACACAAGTAAATCACACCAATGTGGCAATCTATAATTGAGAAACAATTCCTTATTTTGTAAGCTGCAGAGACACAATGTCTCAGCAAGGAAAGAATTCTGCCTCTCTAAAAGCTTTGATAACATTTAACAGGATGATAATGAAAATGTCAGTGACTAAAAGTGTGATGAATTGGAAGGGCTATTTACTTTGCCAGCCAACATTGAATACAGTGTTTCAATGCATTGGATGCATTTTACCAGGCAGTCAGGGCTTGTTTGCATTTCTGATTTCTTTCATGAGTCTAATACTGTGTCACTTCACTCTGATGGCAAATCTGATTAAAAAAAATAAACGTCATTATAAGGAAAGGTTTGCACATATATTTCAACTATATTGTTGACTAATACAATGTTATCCATTCCAGATGCATCCACGTATGCACACTTTCTGTTTAACGCCTTTGACACAGACCACAATGGTTCAGTAAGTTTTGAGGTGAGTGCTGTTTTTTTTTTACGGTTCACTGACTCTGAGAATTGGCACAGTTTTGGTCAACCTGAAGATTTAAAACCTTGTTAAAGTGACCTGACATGATTTTTGTTTCTTTTCACAATATGGTGATCATCCATTGGTCCCTTCACAGTTTTTCGCGCAATTGCCAAAAAAACATCCAACTAACAGTATCTAATTGCAACTGCCGCCCTGTTCACAGTAACAAGAATATTTGCAGCAGATAAGAACCAGCCAGAGCAATGCAGGGAAAAAATGCATTGTTTAACAAAATATCTCCCAAATATGCTGCACAGTGAATTCAAAGTATCTTGTTAAATCAATGGTGCCGTGTGTAATAGGTGCATCAGTCTTCACTTTGGCCAACCAATGCTAAGTGCTTAAGATAGACACAAAAAATTGGAGTAACTTAGCGGGTCAGGCTGCATCTCTGAGATCAGTCTTAACCTTTCTTCAGTCTCCACCTAAAATGTTATCTATTCCATTTCTCCAGAGATGCTGAGTTACTCCACCTTTTTGTGTCGATATTCGGTTTAAATCAGCATTTGCAGTTCCTTCTTACAGGTACTAAGTGCTTTACTGTCTAAGCTAATGAGAACTAAGATTTCAATAATGATGGACAATATGGACAAGATTGCACCATAAAACGTGAAGAGAGTCAAATGAGGGGACAAAGGGATCTATAGTTGTGACAGGGATTAGTGTAATTGAGGGGAAAACAATTGTTTTTTGTTGACCATTTGTCGTCAACCTTGTGTTGGTGCCAAAGTTAAGAACATCACCTGGAAAAGAACTCGGAGAAGGATGACGGATCCTTGATAAGAAAGAGCTCCGAGCTGATCAACACTTGGAGCAATCTTGACAGTGTAAACCCCACAGATATTCAGAGTGCAGGAGAGTGGAAGAGACACATCAGATAAATTGGGTCATTGGAATACTCTTGATTGTGGAAGAAAACTTTTTTTATAAATTCTTCAGATTACAGACTTTTGCTTAAATTTGCTTTGCAAAAGAACTATGGTTTTACATCAGTTTAAATGTAAAATTAGGTGAAGAGAATAAAATAGTAAAAATTGGTGATAGCTTTGATAAAGGAATGTGGGGGAGGGGGAGAGGGGTATTTTTTGTGAACTCCATGGCAGAACAAGTTCAAGTGAGTTTATTGTCATGTGTCCCTGTATAGGACAATGACATTCTTGCTTTGCTTCAGCACACAGAACATAGTAAGCATTTACTACAAAACAGATAAGTGTGTCCATATACAATAATATTAATATATACACACATGAATAAATAAACTGATAAAGTGAAAATAACAGATAATGGGTTATTAATAATCAGAGTTTTGTCCGAGCCAGGTTTAATAGCTTGATGGCTGTGGGGAAGTAGCTATTCTTGAACCTGGTTGTTGCAGTCTTCAGGCTCCTGTACCTTCTACCTGAAGGTAGCAGGGAGATGAGTGTGTGGCTACTCTGTAATGAACAGATACATTATCTGTGAAAGGGACATGTGTCAAGTGGCACCAGTTTCTTGTACCACGCAATACCATGTCACATCTCCGCGAATGTCTCAAATGTTTCTGAGGTGCAAAGACGACGGTCATGTAAATCTGATGAGATCTGTGTGCATGCTGACCAAACCAAACCAGAATCAACATAAGCACAGATAAGCAGCCATCAGGAATAGGTAAAGTAGTCCAGTACCTGCAGACGTAACCCAATAACTCTGAGGGAATTAAGTGACAGCAGAAGTTGCAACCGACAAAGAAGGGGTTGGGGTTGGGAGGGTTAGTGCAATGGGTTAGGGTGGTGTGGGGAGGCTTTGAAGAATTCCTTTTACTTTTCAGAATACAGGGAACTACAGATGCTGGTTTACAAAAAAAAGACACAAGATGCTGGGGCAACTCATCGGGTCAGATGCTGCCTGACTCATTGAATTACTCCAGTATTTTGTGCTTTTTTTCCTTTTCCTTTTCAATATTTTCCATTCTTCAGAAATGCTCTGCTACAATGCCACCCTGTGGTGATATTCAAGTCCTACGTTTGGTTTGACTTCAAGCTTTTGTTGGGCTCCTAACACATCTTGTAGTGCAATTTGCCATCCCAGAGCCACCTCCTAATGCAGAATGTTGAAATACTAGACTGAGCATTTATTTAACTCCTAATTCTGTATCATTTCAGGATTTTATCCAGGGTCTTTCTGTTTTACTTCGTGGAACAATACAGGATAAACTAAAATGGGCATTCAATTTATATGATATAAATAAGGATGGATATGTAACTAAGGAGGTAAGGTACTTCATACATTTGCATTACAGTGTTGAAAAAGAGTTTCTTGGCACATTGGATGAAACATGCTGTGAACCGTATTCCAATTCCTCTTGTTTATTAAAATGTGGAGATTCTGCGGGATGTTTTGACTCTTTTCACTAAAATCCAATAAGACTGTTGGATTGTATTCACCACCAAAAAAATCCCCTACTATGTAACATTAATTGTTGTATCTACAACAATATGCATGATGAATAAATAGATGACCTTGTAATAATGTGATGTTGGCAACATTTAGAGGCAGATACACAAACATAACAATCTCAACAGATTACATTCATCTATTCTAAATTACAAAGAAGATTTGTTTTGTGATGATTCACAAAATCTGTTACGATGGTTGTTAATTTGACTTTTGTGTAGTGTTTCTATAATGGCCCCAGTGATTCCCTGCCCCTCCACTAATGTGGCAATGTACCCTTTCTGTCAGTATCTGTAAATACCTTTAATTAAAATGAATTCCACTCAAATGGAGACAATTAGAGACCATTTTTAGTTTCTGCACATCTGTTTGCCAAGAATATATTTGCCTAAATTCGGTGTTTGGATCAGAATATCTGTAATCTGCTAATCAAATGTAGAGTTCCAGAACATTAATGTGACTAAAAAATGGTAGAAGAAACAAAAAAGACACAAAGTGCTGGAGTAACTCAACAGGTCAGGTCAGGCAAACATTTCTGGAGAACACATTTCAGTTCAGGACCCTTTTCATACTGTGTGAGCTGGGGGGTGGAGAAAGATGAAAGAGAGATGAGGGCAGGACAATGCTGGCATGTGCTAGGTAGATACAGTTGAGAGGGGGTGATTGGGAGATGGTTGGCCAAAGGCCAGAGATGAAAAGCCAAAAAGTGTAAAATAAGGAGATAAATGATAGAAAAGGTGAGAATTGTGAATTGAGGAATATAAGTGGAAAGGCGAGGGGGAGGGTAGGAAAGGGTGTGAATTCTGCTGGGGCACAGTGAAGAAAGAGGGAAGCCAAGTTGCCTGTACATATTAGACTCAAAACTCTTAGGCCAATTACATTTTAAGGAAAACGTGAAAGAGGAAGGGACGTTGTTGAAGTAAAAGTGAAATCAAGTCAGGCAAAGATGCAGCATAGAAGACATGATATCATTTGTGTGTTAACACTACTGTTTGAATCTGATATTTGGTAATGAGATATTGGAGGAATGACTAAAGTGTTCCAAACAAAAACTGGAGATAAAATATACAATACAATTAAATCATAATTCTTGCAAGAAATATACAAGAATATGAAGACTTATGTGATTATGACTATATGCCAGAAGCTGATCCAGTGGAGAATGTGCACGTAGCTACATAGAATTCTATTTAATTGAATTTAAAAATGGATACAACCATGAATAAATCAAAGGGGTTCAGAAAGTCTGCAGAAAGTTATTACATTTGTAATAATGTAAATATTCAATATTATTTCAAAAAGGGCAAGTCATAGTCATAGAGGAAACATTCCCTTCAGCCCAACTTGCCCACACCGACCAACATGTCCCAGCTACATTAGTCCCACCTGCCCACATTTGGTCCATATCCCTCCAAACCTGTCCAATCCATGTACCTGTCTAACTGTTTCTTAAATGTTGGAATAGTCCCTGCGTCAACTACCTCCCCTGGCAATTTGTTCCATACTTCCATCACACTCAGTGTGAAAACATTACCCCTTAGATTCTTATTAAATCTTTTCCCCTTCACCTTAAACCTATGTCCTCTGGTTCTTGATAGACGTACTCTAGGTAAGAGACTCTGTAGATCTACCCAATCTATTCCTCTCATAAATGTATACACCTCTATATGATCACCCCTCATCCTCCTGCTCTCCAAGTAATAGAGTTGCAGCCTACTCAACCTCTCCCTTTAGCTCAAACCCACGAGCCCTGGCAACATCCTCTTAAATCTTCTCTGTACCCTTCCCAGCTTGACAACATCTTTCCTATAACACAGTGCCCAGAACTGAATACAATAATCTAAATGTGGCCTCATCAATATCTTATACAACTGCAACATGACCTCCCAACTTCTATACTCAATAGACTGATGAAGGCCAATGTACCAAAAGCCTTTTTGACCACCCGATCTACCTGCGATTCCACATTCAAGGAACCATGCTCGTGCACTACTAGATCCCTCTGCTCTACAACACTACCCAGAACCCTACCATTCACTGTGTAGGTCCTGCCCATGTTAGACTTCTCAAAATACAACACCTAACATTTCTCTGCATTAAATTCCAATGATGTGATATATGTAAATGAATGTGTGCCAAATGTAGTGATGTGTATGTACACATGCATGCGGAAAGGAGTTGGGTGAATAAATTAATTTCACACCATTGTTTGTTCTCATGTATCTTCAAATTCTTGATCAGTTCCGATGCTACTTACGCAAACAAAACAATGCTGGAGGAACTCAGCGAAGCAAGGAGGTGGTTGACATTTCAGGTCAAGACCTTGCATCAGGCCTCCAATTGACTTGCATTTAGTGAATCAAGATGCAAAAATAGCATACACATAATCCATCTTTATCTTCAATGACCAGAAAACCAGAACAATTTCCAAGTACTTCTAGTATTAATTTAAATTCTGCACAAGTTTAACTGTTTTAACTTTTCATTCCAATCCCACTAAAAGTGAACCAGTGCATTTATTTGCTGTTTTTTTCATCATTATTCTGTGCCATTACTTTGGTTGTTTATGCACCTGTACTCCCAGATCCTCCTACGCACATTCCAAGGAATATACAGATTTATTTTTCCTTATAAAATGTACCATTTTACCATTAATATTACAAAATTAATTCTACCAGTTCTATGCATATTTTGCTAATTTATTTATGTGATTTTCCTTCCTAGTATTAAATATATGACCTTATGTTGTTTGGATAATTCAATTACTAAGCTCAAAGTGTAAATAGCTCATTCTAAGCTTCCCCCAGTCTAGTTTCAGTCAAAAATCACTGAGTCAAGCACTTGCACATCTAAACTTTATTTTGACAAAACACAATTACAGTTCCCACTACTATACCTAACTACCGCGCGTTCGATATTCGTATCTGCCTGATCAAGCCCTCTTTAGTCTCGCTCAAGCAGAGACACTCCAGAAGGTCACGCAGTCCTAAGCGTTCTCCCAGAAGATCGACACAGGACCTCATGGGAGCGATATTTTATATGTCCCCGAACCTTGAGGGGCCGAACCACATAGGGGTGGTCTCTTTACAGTCCAATAACAGATATCGATTAACACAGTATATGATAGACATTTCCCTAACCCAATAATACAGTGACTAATACAATGTATTCAAATGGAACTTCTGAAGAGGAAACACATATAGCAACATTTACCCAGATATTCAAAAAACCCAGACAAGGCTCAATACTTAATCCAATCCACTTCTAGCAAAGTAAAGCTTTGCAACACTCCATGGCCACAGCGAGCAGCACCGGAAATTGGAGGAACAGCACCTCATATTCCGTTTGGGGAGTCTGCATCCTGGGGGGCATGAACATCGAATTCTCCCAATTTTGTTAGTCCTTGCTGTCTCCTCCCCTTCCTCAGTCCCCCTGCTGTCTCCTCCCATCGCCCAGCCTTCGGGCTCCTCCTCCTTTTTTCCTTACTTGTCCCCGCCCACCGCCGCCCCCGATCAGTCTGAAGAAGGGTTTCGGCCCGAAACGTTGCCTATTTCCTTCGCTCAATAGATGCTGCTGCACCCGCTGAGTTTCTCCAGCTTTTTTGTGTACCTTCGATTCTCCAGCATCTGCAGTTCCTTCTTAAACACTGTAAAATGTGTATGTCTGGTTTGCATTCATCCAATCCATTCCATACAATTTGCATCTAATTGTCAGGATCTGCAGATGTTCCATTCTCTTCCTGCAGCTCCTATCTAGGCTCTAGACAAACTGGCACCATTCTGCACCTTATCCTATTTCTGCAGAAGGCATTTAAATTGACCAAATGGCCTAGCAACCCAGAAGCCTTAACTTAATTTTAGTGTCCTGGCCTCTCCAATTTGGCCAGAATTAACAAAATCACCAATATTTAACTGTTTCCTCAGACCTGAATGTTACAAGAAATTGTGACTTTGGTTTTCTTTTGCTTTTATTCACACAGCACAATTCTCACTGCTGAACTGAAAATGAACACAACTGCAAGTGACGATTCACTGGCGTTTTAAGCACTCATTCAAGTTATCAGCCACACTTCATGACTCCTGCACTGTTTAAAGCTGTTTGGAGCTCTTCAGTCTTGATACATACCTACGCCAAAAGTAACACTCTGTCTGCTCTCCTCTTCAGTCATGAGAATGTTGCTCATGTTTGGAGAAGAAGCATAGAACAGTTAGACTATACTGTATACAGTTTGATCAGGGTGGAGTGTCTGATATCTAATTGAACCAATCGCATTTTGCTCAGCTTGGGAAGCGATGGAAGGTTTATGAGTCAGATGGGCAAGTTGTACCCCCCCCCCCCCCCCCCCCCCCCCCCCCCCGCTAAATATGCATTTTCATCCTAGTACTGTGGTGAAAATTGTATCTTTAGCGCTCTGCTGCAAGTGCACAACAGTGAAGGTCTCAGCCCTGACACCCCTTCTGCCATCCAATGTTTTTTTTTCCCCTCACATGTGATCCATGTTGCTGACTCACATCCCACCAGTAATTAAACATGCATTTGAATAAGTACCAACCCAGGAGAAATGATCAGCATCAAGGGCAGGATCATTGCAGACCCACCACAATAGAAAATATATGGTTTCTGGAAAAGACATCTTTGAAGGCTCCAACCTGAAAGATTTGCAATCATATTATGTTGAATGTAATCAATCTGGATTAGATATCTTTGCACTTATAAACTTGATGTAACATATGACTTCTGATCATGGTTGCAGGAAATGCTGGATATTATGAAATCTATTTATGACATGATGGGAAAATACACTTATCCTGTTCTTAGAGACGAAACGCCCAGGCAGCATGTTGAAATATTTTTTCAGGTATGTTGTATGTGCTGTAATGAACATAAAACATAATACAATTAACATAAGAACTTTTAATGGCATTTCTAAATTTGTGTCACCAATTGACGTAGAAATAATTATATCCGCTAATTAATTATGGTACTTTGAATTAATAATTAGGAGAGTATAAGTGCAATAAGTAGAGATCATAGAGATCATAGGAATGATCATAGGAATGAAGGCCTTTGGCCTAGAAAAGAAACATCAGAGAGATGGGTTAGAACTTACAGGGAAAAGCCAGTAGTTTCATAGTCAGTAATATTCACTAACTTCTACCAAAGTTAGAATGCTTACACGATTCCTAAATTTGTCAGCGCCTCTTCTGGTGTTCAGTCATCTGTGCTCCTATGTTGATTGTAAGAGGTAAACACGACCATGAGGACATGGATAAAGTGAATGCTCATGGTTGTTTTCATAGGGTAGAGGTTTCTAAAACTAGGATAGGCTTTAGGCTTTAGGCTTTTCCCAGTAAGTTCTAACCCATCTCGCTGATGTTTCTTTTCTAGGCCAAAGGCCTTCATTTCTACTTTATCTGCTTATTGCACATACTCTCCTAATTATTAATTCAAAGTACCATAAGAGAGGGGAGAGATTTAAGAGGAACCTTAGGTACAATGTTTTCACTCAGAGGGTATTTCTTATCTGGAATGAGCTGCCAAAAGAAGCTGTAAAAGTAGATACAATTGCAATGTTTAAAATATTTTTGGACAGATTTACGGATAGGATGGGTGTAGAGAGTTTTGGGCCAAATGCAGGTAACTGGAACTAGCCTAAATATGTCAATGTGGTCAGCAAGGACAATGTTTCCATGCTGTGTAGCTCTGTGAAACGCAGCTAAGCGAGTGGATGGGGCTTGGTCAGTTATCAAAGTTTCTTCAGTATTTCTACATGATTATGAATGGAAAGAAATGCCACAGCACAGGATTCACTGCTTAGCTGGGAGCTAATTTGGCTCAGGTGATCCTCACAAAATAATTTGTTGTAGATCATAGAAAGCATTTTAATCATTTTTGTAGTTACAATGGGTTACATCTTGCTGCTCAAAATTATATTACTTCTCATATTTTATCTTTCTTCTATGTCACGATAGAATTAAATTATTTTGTTTTATTTTTTATTTTCTATTTATAACAGAAAATGGATAAAAATAAAGATGGGGTAGTGACCATTGATGAATTCATTGACACCTGCCAAAAAGTGAGTGATCTATCATGTACATGCACTGCTAGTTAGAAGTTTATAACCAACTTTGCATTTATTGAAAATGCTAAATAAAGTGGCTAATTGGTTATTAACTAAGTTGTCATTAAAAAAACAGACTGCACATTGAGGTGAAAGTATTGTACTGTGTACTGACTCTAAGAATCATATGATGACAGACTAATTGTTCACAAAATAATTTTGGACAGAAAATATTTCTTTTTTTTGTTTGATGTTAAAAGATTTGGTGAAGAACAAAATACATTGAATTAGATCAGATTTGAATTAAATTGAGATTTATTGCTGCTTATGAGCATTTGTGAGCAGGAATCATTTGGACTCCATAAGTAAACATTTAATTGCTATATTTCTCCCCTCTAAACATTTATACATGTGAGAGTTTGTATAATTAAAGCTTAAACTCTTCGACATTCAAAGCCTAGAGGCAAGTTTACCATATAACCATATACCCATATAACAATTACAGCATGGAAACAGGCCATCTCGACCCTTCTAGTCCGTGCCGAACACATAATCTCCCCTAGTCCCACATACCTGCGCTCAGACCATAACCTTCCATTCCCTTCCCGTCCATATAACTATCCAATTTATTTTTAAATGATAAAAACGAACCTGCCTCCACCACCTTCACTGGAAGCTCATTCCACACAGCCACCACTCTCTGAGTAAAGAAGTTCCCCCTCATGTTACCCCTAAACTTCAGTCCCTTAATTCTCAAGTCATGTCCCCTTGTTTGAATCTTCCCTACTCTCAGTGGGAAAAGCTTTTCCACGTCAACTCTGTCTATCCCTCTCATCATTTTAAAAACCTCTATCAAGTCCCCCCTTAACCTTCTGCGCTCCAAAGAATAAAGCCCTAACTTGTTCAACCTTTCTCTGTAACTTAGTTGCTGAAACCCAGGCAACATTCTAGTAAATCTCCTCTGTACTCGCTCTATTTTGTTGACATCCTTCCTATAATTAGGCGACTAAAATTGTACACCATACTCCAGAATTGGCCTCACCAATGCCTTGTACAGTTTTAACATTACATCCCAACTTCTATACTCAATGCTCTGATTTATAAAGGCCAGCACACCAAAAGCTTTCTTTACCACCCTATCTACATGAGATTCCACTTTCAGGGAACTGTGCACAGTTATTCCCAGATCCCTCTGTTCACCTACATTCTTCAATTCCCTACCATTTACCATGTACGTCCTATTTTGATTTGTCCTGCCAAGATGTAGCACCTCACACTTATCAGCATTAAACTCCATCTGCCATCTTTCAGCCCACTCTTCCATCTGGCATAAATCTCTCTGTAGACTTTGAAACTCTACTTCATTAGCCGCAACCCCACCTATCTTAGTATCATCTGCATACTTACTAATCCAATTTACCACACCATCATCCAGATCATTGATGTACATGACAAACAACAGTGGACCCAACACAGATCCCTGTGGCACCCCACTCGTCACTGGCCTCCAACCTGACAAACAACCATCCACCATTACTCTCTGGCATCTCCCATTCAGCCACTGTTGAATCCATCTTGCTACTCCACCATTAATACCCAACCATTGAACCTTCTTAACCAACCTTCCATGAGGAACCTTGTCAAAGGCCTTATTGAAGTCCATATACACAACATCCACTGCTTTACCCTCATCAATTTCCCGAGTAACATCTTCTAAAAATTCAAGAAGATTAGTCAAACATGACCTTCCAGGCACAAATCCATGTTGACTTCCTAATCAGACCCTGTTTATCCAGATGCTTATAT
This sequence comes from Leucoraja erinaceus, assembly GCF_028641065.1. Taxonomy (NCBI): domain Eukaryota; kingdom Metazoa; phylum Chordata; class Chondrichthyes; order Rajiformes; family Rajidae; genus Leucoraja; species Leucoraja erinaceus. The sequence goes on from NC_073377.1 coordinate 86,441,697, forward strand.
ATATTATCTCTAAGTATTCTTTCCATTAATTTTCCCACCACTGACGTCAAACTAACAGGTCTATAATTGCTAGGTTTACTCTTAGACCCCTTTTTAAACAATGGAACAACATGCGCAGTACGCCAATCCCCCGGCACTATTCCCGTTTCTAATGACACTTGAAATATTTCTGCCATAGCCCCTGCTATTTCTACACTAACTTCCCTCAATGTCCAAGGGAATATCCTGTCCGGACCTGGAGACTTATCCACTTTTATATTTCTTAAAAGTGTCAGTACTTCCTCTTCTTTGAATCTCATAGTTTCCATAGTTACTCTACTTGTTTCCCTTACCTCACATAATTCAATATCCTTCTCCTTGGTGAATACCGAAGAAAAGAAACTGTTCAATATCTCCCCCATCTCTTTTGGCTCTGCAGATAGTTGTCCACTCTGACTCTCTAATGGACCAATTTTATCCCTCGTTATCCTTTTGCTATTAATATAGCGGTAGAAACCCTTCGGATTTACTTTTACCTTACTTTCCAAAGCAACCTCATATCTTCTTTTAGCTTTTCTAATTTATTTCTTAAGATTCTTTTTACATTCTTTATACTCCTCAAGCACCTCATTTACTCCATTCTGCCTATAATTATTGTAGATCTCCCTCTTTTTCCGAACCAAGTGTCCAATTTCCCTTGAAAACCATGGCTCTTTACAATTTTTACGATTTCCTTTCAACCGAACAGGGACATAAAGATTCTGTACTCTTAAAATTTCACCTTTAAATGTACTCCATTTCTCTTCCACATCTTTCCCATAAAACAAACTGTCCCAATTTACTCCTTTTAAATCCTTTCGCATCTCCTCAAAGTTAGCCTTTCTCCAATCAAAAATCTCAACCCTAGGTCCAGTTCTGTCCCTCTCCATAATTATATTGAAACTAATGGTATTGTGATCACTGGCCCCGAACTGTTCCCCAACGCATACCTCTGCCACCTGACCCATCTCATTTCCTAACAGGAGGTCCAGCACCGTCCCTTCTCTAGTAGGTACTTCTATGTATTGCTGCAAAAAACTATCCTGCACACATTTTACAAACTCCAACCCATCCAGCCCATTTACAGAATGTGTTTCCCAGTCTATGTGTGGAAAATTGAAATCTTCCACAATCACTACCTTGTGCTTACTACTAATATCTGCAATCTCCTTACATATTTGCTCTTCCAATTCTCACTCCCCATTTGGCGGTCTATAATACACCCCTATAAGTGTTGCTACCCCTTTCCCATTTCTCAGTTCCACCCAAATAGCCTCCTCTAATCTATCCTGCCAAAGCACTGCTGTAATATCTTCCCTGATAAGCAATGCAACACCTCCACCTCTTGCCCCCCCAATTCTATCATACCCGAAGCAACGAAATCCTGGAATATTTAGTTTCCAATCACAGCCCTCCTGCAACCATGTTTCACTGATCGCCACAACATCATACTTCCAGGTGTCAATCCAGACTCTAAGCTCATCCACCTTTCTTACAATGCTTTTCTTTTTTTACCTATGTCGTTGGTACCTATATGTACCACAACCTCAGGCTCCTCTCCCTCCCATTTCAGGATTTCTTGGACCCGTTCAGACACATCCCTGACCCTGGAACCAGGGAGGCAAACTACCATCCGGGTCTCCTGTCTGCGTCCACAGAATCGCCTATGCGACCCCCTGACTATAGAGTCCCCTATTACAATTGCCCTCCCCTACTTTTCCTTACCCTTCTGAGCAACCGGACCGATCTTTGTGCCAGAGGCCCGGCCGCTGTCGCTGCCCCCAGGTAGGCTGTCTCCCCCACCCTTACTCAAGCATGAGTACTTATTTTCAAGGTGTACAGCCACCGGGGTACTCACCAGTCCCTGCCTCTGCCCATTGCCCTTCCTAACTGTTACCCAGTTTTCTGTCTCCTGTGGTCTTGGAGTGACCACCTCCCTGTAACTCCTTTCTATGACCTCCTCGCTCTCCCTGAGCAGACAGAGGTCATCAAGTTGCTGTTCCAGGTTCCTGACACGTTCCCTTAGGAGCCCCATCTCGACGCACCTTGCGCAGATGTGGACGTCTGGAGGGCACTCCGACTCCATGACCTCCCACATCTGACATCCAGAACAGTAAACTGCCCTGGCCCTCATTCTCCCCCTTATCCAAATACAATAAAGCCTTACCCGGGATACATTTTACATTCTACCTTTCAAAGTTTCAAAGGTTTAGACATTACATTTTATTAAATAAAATATGAAAAATGTAAATAAGATGCACTATACAGCATATACACACATTCAAAGTTTTCATCTTTGTCTTTAAAATCCTCTGTGGCTTCAACCCTCCCTTACCTCTGCAATTCTTCAATTTTCACCTCTTCTTTCAGGCCAGCTTCCACCATTCTTACAATTTTCCTCGATGTAGCATCTTGTACTTGTTACTTCATTTACCCCCGTCCCCAGGGATCCAACTCCTAATATTTATTCTCTAAATTACTTTATTTTCAACTTCACAATCTATATCGATTTGTTCTCTAAATCTGCTGATGAAAAAAAAATTAAGAGGGAACCTAAGTGGTTTCAAGGAGATACAAATGAACTGAGTGAGTTTATGGCGGCACCATGGCAGATGAAATACAGTGTTGAAAAATATGCAGCTTTCTTATTCAGTAGAAAGAAAAATAACACTGAGTTTATAAATGGACCTGAGATTAATAAATGTTGCATGCAAAAGGTGTTTTGTGGTTACGTCACTGAAAAACTAATAGGTAGGTGCAGGGATAAATTAGGAAGGCAGATAGCCTTTATTTTAAGAGAATTTGGGTACCAGACTAAAGTTATCTTGCCACAAAAATAAAGGATCTTGGCAAGAAAATATCCAGATTATTATGCGCAACTTTGGCTCTTAACCAAAAAAAAAGTTATGCTGATCGTTTTTATAAGGAGGGATTATGTAGGCTATTCCTGTATTTCCCATTTTAGAAGATTGAGAAATGAACTCATTAAAACACAGAAGATTCATAAGAGGTCTCAAACAGGGTAGAAATCTGCAAGATGTTTCAAATGGCTGAGGAGTTGGGAATTAAGAGACATTGAGTCACATAGTATGGCCATGTCATTTCAACAAGTCTGCACCAAGCACCAGGCACATATTTATATGGAAACAACGCTAATATTTTAAATGGTGTACCATGGAGGGCTGTGGAAGCTCAGATATTGATTGCATTCAATGCTGAGTCTGATGAATTTCTGTGTATTAGGGAAATCAAGGGATATGATATTGAGGCAGCAGATCAGCTGTGATCTTGTTGACCGGGACAGCGGATGCAAGGAGACAAATGACCTATTCCAGCTCCCATTGTTCTTGGCCTTCTGCTCCTTAGAATGGAGCACACGGATTCAATCAGGACTTGACACAGGCCAAGTGACCACGTGGTCAACATCTCCATGGTTTCCAAGATTTTTTGATTCCCCTGTTTTAAATGGGAGTGGGTAGCCATTGTGGAAAGCCATGAAATTTCAACCTTCAGTTCATATATTTGTTAATTTGTATAAGATGCTTAAATTATTAATATTTAATTGGACATTTTTGAAATTTACCAGTCCTGCAGAACTGGAACTTTGGAACACCTGAAATAAATCAAACTTCCATCTTGTAACCTACTATTTATTGCATGATGTAATGGCCTGAATGAAATCATTACTGTCCCTTGTGAAGTTATGGTGCTGAACATCAGAATCCCAGGCATTATCCACTTTCAATGATTGTTAATCATGACTGCATGTCATTCTTGTAGCTCACATCCGCAATGCTATTTTCTCAGTTTCTAAATGTCAAATATGTATTGAGCTATAATCAATCATTGCTATTATCTATCAACGTGAAAAATAAAATCCCAGGACTGAGGCAGCAGGTCATGTAACACAGTACAAGATTTATATGCCCTGGCTTCCACAATTATTTGTCTCATGTTACTTTTTAAAAAAAATGTATCTGTCTTGTCTTGCAAAGTGTCATTTCCCCCAACTGTGATCAGATTTACTGTACAATATATCAATATTCACAGTCTTCTGCTTTCTTTTGCACAGGATGAGAATATCATGAAATCCATGCAACTCTTTGAAAATATTATTTAATGTCAGCAACAATCAAGCACTTTAAAGGACAGCTTCAAAGATTCTAAACAAAAGGAATGACTGTGATCAGTGGAGAAACTACTACCACTATAATATAATTCAGCAACATGCTGAGATGATGTATTATGCAAGTCAGCTTAGTTCAGATGTAAAGCCTTCAACTAGTAAATATTTTTTAGAGTTATGAACATAGCCAATGTCATAACAGTAAGAATGGAATATTTTATTTAAACAAAATATCTTGTGTTAGTTGCACATGTAAAATGCATGCTTTCATATTCAGGCAAAATACCCTTCCTAAAGATGATGATGATTATGGTTATGTTACTATTTTAAATAAATGGATGAGAGGTGGATTCCATGCATACATATGTGCGTGAGTGTGCGTGTGCGTGAGTGTGCGCGTGTGTGTGTGTGTGCATGTGTGTGTGCGTGTGCGTGTGATTGATGTGTGTGGCTTCATAGCACAGCACTTCTAATTTGCTGCAGACTGTTTGGCAAATTGAAATACGCAGCACCTGAACCAAACGTCATTCAAGAGCCCAAGTATAATTTTAATAAAATACAGGGCAATGTAGAAAATAAAAGACGAATGCAATGTACTGTAACATACTATCCATTTGTACATCACATTTTCTTAACTAGAATTATCACAGTGCCTTTTATGGCAAGATCGAAGTCACACAACTATTTCAGATATAGGGATGGAATGCTAAAAACACCTAACCATTATCTGCTCTGATGTATTTATTATGTACTAATAGAGGAGCAGTGTGATCCCATTACATCTTCAATTTATGATAGTGTCTTTGTGTATTAATGTGTACATTTTGTAACAAAACGACTCATGAAAATAAAAAGAGTAGGTTTATCAAAGTGTTGATATTCTGGTGTTGGTTTGTTTCAACCTACAAAAGACTTTCCTGATCATTCAGTAGCAAAGTAAAATTTTCACAGCACTGTAAAAATAGCATTGAGCTACTTTAATTTAGTAGGAATGATTGATGGATAATGTCTTCCTGAGAGTCTCCAATGAACTATATAGCTGGAGCAAGCATAAATCTCTAACCGTAATCACTTCATTTTGGGGGGAAAAACCTAATACAGATTTTCTAAAAAAGACAAAGTGCTGGAGTAGCTCAGTGGGTCAGGCAGGCAGGGGCAAGGATGCTGTCTGACCTGCTGAGTTACTCCAGCACTTTGTGATGCTCTCTGACCCGTTGAGTTGCTCGAGCATTTAGTGATGTTGCCTGCCTCACTGAATTACTCCAGCATATTGTGTATTTTTCTTAAACCAGCATCTGCAGTTCCTTGTTTCTAATATAGGCAGTTTTGCTATAACGTGATAGTTGAGTTCAAAAGAAGCCATGCGTTATCTGAAGAATTGCATTAGAAATGTTTGTCAGTGAGCAAGAGAGTCTCAGACTTGCAATGACAAAATTATTTTTCCAGCATAATTTCCAAAATTAAAAGACATGAATAGCAATAAGTTTATTTTTGTTACTGTTTGTTAAAGATACTGAAGGCTACATGTAACATTACTTAATCATGTATCTATGCACATGTCTCAATAGAACCGATTGTCTATCAATTTCAAAGGAGATCAATAGTAAAGAAGTAAATGTTAAGGGACAATGATAAGAGTCAAGTCAAGAGTGTTTTATTATCGTATGTCCCGGATGGGACAATTCAATTCTGACTTGTTGCAGCACAACAGAATATGTGAATATGTAAACATAGTACATAACGGGGGAAGAGAAAAAAAGAAAAAGTTCAATAAATAAAAAATGTAGTGCAATAATAATATGGTCTTTTGCAGTTCAGAGCTCAGAGCTTATTCGTTGTTGTGTTTAATCGCCTGATGGCTGTGAGGAAGAAGCAGTTCCTGAACCTGGACGTTACAGTTTTCAGGCTCCTGTACCTTCTTCCTGATGGCAATGGTGAGATGAGTGTGTGGCCTGGATGGTGTGGGTCCTTGATGATTTTGGCTGCCTTTTTGAGGCAATGACTACGATAGATCCCTTCGACAGTGAGGATGTAAAATCCAGTGATGGACTGGGAAGTGGTCACAACTTTTTGGAATCTTTTTCGCTCCTGGACATTCAAGATGCCAAACCAGGCCATGATGCAACCAGTCAGAATGCTCTCTACCATTCACCTGTAGAAGTTTAGGAGAATCCTCTTCGACATGCTGAATATCCACAATCTTCTCAGGAAGTAGAGTTGCTGATGTGCCTTCTTTATAATTGCATTGGTGTGCTGGGTCCAGGAAAGATCTTCAGAAATAAGCAAGCCCAGGAATTTGAAGTTATTGTCCCTCTCCACCATTGTCCCATTGATGTGAACAGGATTGTGAGTTCTCATCCTTCCCCTACCAAAGTCCACAATCAGTTCTTTGGTTTTACTGATGTTGAGAGCCAGGTTGTTGTGCTGGCACCATTTGGTCAGTCGGTTGATCTCACTTCTATACTCTGACTCGTCCCCATCTGTGATTCATCCAACCACAGTGGTGTCGTCAGCGAACTTGATGATGGAGTTCGCATTATGTCCAGTTACGCAGTCATAGGTATAGAGTGAGTAAACGCAGCCTTGAGGTGTCCCGTACTAATTGTTACTGAGGATGAAGTGGTTCCTCCAATTCGAACAGACTGTGATCTGTGCATGAGGAAGTCGAGGATCCAATTGCAGAGGGATGCGCAGAAGCCCATTTTCTTGAGCTTGGTAAACAGCTTTTTTTTTAAATCAAAAAAATGTATTAAATTATTAAAAATTAATATTTACACTACAATAAAACAAGCCAGAACCCACCATCATAATACAATACAAACATATATCCATAGTAAACTACTATACAACTATGTTACAAGTCAAGTTGTCAAGTCAAGTTTATTTGTCACATACACATACGAGATGTGCAGTGAAATGAAAGTGGCAATGCTCGCGGATTTTTGTGCAAAAATACAAACAACCAAACAAACTATAAACACAATCATAAACACACATATACCTTTACATAATAAATAATGGAAGGAAAAACGTTCAGTAGAGTTAGTCCCTGGTGAGATAGGTGTTTACAGTCCGAATTGCCACTGGGAAGAAAGTCCTTCTCAACCTCTCTGTTCTCACCGCATGGCAACGGAGGCGTTTGCCTGACCGTAGCAGCTGGAACAGTCCGTTGCAGGGGTGGAAGGAGTCTCTCATGATATTGTTGGCTCTGGAGTTGCACCTCCTGATGTATAGTACCTGCAGGGGGGCAAGTGAAGTTCCCATAGTGCGTTCGGCCGAACGCACTACTCTCTGCAGAGCCTTCTTGTCCTTGGCAGAACAATTCCCAAACCAGATGGTAATGTTCCCGGACAAGATGCTTTCCACCGCCGCTGCGTAGAAGCACTGGAGGATCCTCGGAGACACTCTGAATTTCCTCAATTGCCTGAGGTGGTAAAGGTGCTGCCTTGCCTTACGAGTGCTGAGGCGTGTGATGACCATGTCATATCCTCGGAGATGTGGACTCCCAGATATTTAAAGCAGTTCACCCTATCCACAGGATCCCCATTTATCCTCAATGGAGTGTACGTCCTCGGATGATGTGCCCTCCTAAAGTCCATGATCAGCTCCTTCGTTTTTTTGATGTTCAAGAGGAGGCTGTTATCCTGGCACCAGAGTGCTAGATCAGCCACCTCCTCCCGGTAGGCCTTCTCATCGTTGTCTGAGATCAGGCCCACCACCACAGTGTCATCAGCAAACTTAATTATTGAGTTGGAGCTGAACCTAGCCACACAGTCATGTGTGTACAGTGAGTACAATAGGGGGCTGAGGACGCAACCCTGGAGCGATCCTGTGCTCAGGGTGAGGGACTTTGATGTATTCCCTCCCATCTTGACTACCTGGGGCCTGGCGGTGAGAAAGTCCAGGACCCAGGCACACAAGAAGCTGTTGAGCCACAATTCCATTAGCTTCCCGGCCAGTCTGGTGGGGACTATCGTGTTGAAGGCTGAACTGTAGTCTATGAACAGCATCCTCATGTAGCCCCCCTTCTGGCTGTCCAGATGGTAGAGAGCGGTGTGCAAGACCTGGGAGACCGCATCGTCCGTGGATCTGTTCGGACGGTATGTGAACTGCTACGGGTTCATGTTCCGAGGGAGGAAGGCGCAGATGTGATTCTTCACCAGCCTCTCAAAACATTTCATGACTACCGAGGTAAGGGCCACCGGACGGTAGTCATTCAGACAGGCTGGGGAGGCATTTTTAGGTATCGGTACAATGATAGATTTTTTGAAGCAGGCAGGGACCACGGACTTGTCCAGGGAGAGGTTGAATAATGTAGTGCGCACTGGAGCTAGCTGCGTAGCACAGGATTTGAGTACTCGCCCCGAGATGCCATCGGGGCCTGCAGCTTTTCTCGTGTTCACCCGTGTCAGAGCCCTCCTCACGTCGTGCTCGGACAGCGAGAATGTGTGCACACTCCTCCCTTCAGCTTCGGTAGCCAGCCCGCTGGCGGTATTGTCGATAGTCGGCAGACCTGGGGTGGTGTTGCCCCTCTCGAAACGAGCGTAAAAGGAGTTCAGGTCATCAGCTAGGGAGGTGCCTCTGGTGTCCTGCTGCTCCATCTATAACTCCATCTTGTCTCTGTACCTCCTCTTTGCATCCTTCACTGCCCTTCACCGTCGGTAGGACTCTGCCGTGTAGACGTCCATGTTTCCTGATGCCAGGCCCGAGTTGTAGGCAGTGGTGCGAGCATTCAGGGCCACACGAACAGACCTGTCTACCCAGGGTTTTTGGTTCGGAAAGGTGCTTCCCCTTACCGTGGGGACGATGTTGTCGGTTATTGTTGCGATGAAGTCCGTGACTGCTTCCGCGAACTCACTGACATCACTGGAACTTGCTTCGAACATATTACAGTCGACATCACTCAGTGCATCTTGCAGCATGGCCTCTGACAGGTCGGACCACCGCTTTACGTCCCTCGTCTCTACCGCTTCCCGAATTATCCTCTGTTTATACTCCGGAAACAGGAAAATAGCAGCGTGGTCAGATTTTCCTAGGGGAGTGAGTGAAACGGCCTTGTACCCTTTCCTGAACGGTGTGTAGCAGTGGTCCAAAGTTCTCTCCCCCCTGGTGGCACATGTGATGTGTTGGTAGAAGTTCGGCATGACCATCTTGAGATTTGATTTATTAAAATCTCCAGCCACCACCATAGCCGCATCCGGGTACTTGTTTTGCTGTTGACATAGCACATCGTGTAGGGCCGATAGTGCCACGTCGGTGTCCGCCTGCGGTGGAATGTAGATGGCTGTGACGATCACTGAGCCAAACTCCCGGGGAAGGTAGAATGGGCGGCATGAGATCGTCAGGTGCTCCAGGACCGGCGAGCAGGAACGGGAAAGCATCTTGATATTTCCAGGGATGCACCAGTTGTTATTGGTCATGAAGCAGACTCCTCCACCCTTGGATTTCCCAGATGCTTCTGTTCTGTCAGCACGGTGGACAGTGAAGGACTCGGTTGGGCAGATCCTCAATACAATCCTCATTGAGGATACATTCAACACCCTGCGGAGCCAGCGGTCGCGGAACTCCCTCAGGGTGCCCGTGGACAGGGCGTATTCCCTTTCTAACCCCACCCGGGCACGGATCTAACCCCGGAAAAGGAGCAGGCAGCCGGCTCAGGTAGAGCCCTCCACTGCCTGGCTCCTTGACTCGCGGCTGGCAGCTTGGTCAGGCCCAGGAGCAACCCAACCAGAACATCTTCAGCCCTACCCTCTCCCCTACGCACAGGGTGTCCAAAGATGAGGATGGTGAGTGAAAAATGCAGCCAGAAGGCAAGGAGCAGCCCGTTTAGGTATTCAAACAGTGGCTGCAGCCTCACACACTCCATGTACATGTGGTACACAGACTCTTCCAGCCCGCAAAAGTGGCAGGCAGCTGGCGAGTCTGTGAACCGCGGGAGAAACAGGTTGCAGGGAACACCTCGGTGCAATACCCTCCACCCCAGGTCCCCAATGTAGAGGGGGAGAATCCCTGCGTAGAGGATCCCCCACCGGGGACCTCCCTCGCGACCGGAAGGCAACACCGACCGCCACTTGGTGTCCGGACGGTGTACCAGGGCGAGGAAGTGCAGGGTGTGGAGGAGGAGCCTGTACAGGACACGCCTCCCTGCGTCTTGGAGGGAGACGAAGGGTGTCGAGGAAAGGCGGCTCAAATTGTGTGGGACCGGCTCCCGGGATAGATTACGGGGCCTAGGTCTGATAAATACTTTCGGCTGAGCGGGAGTTTGCTCAACCACAGGTACTCCACACGTTTGAGCCCCCCCAACACCCGGTGGGGCGGGACAGCTACCGGCTGCTCTCACGCCCGGGGCCGTCACCCTCCGCTGACGGAGGTGGGGCCCGGTCAATGGCAGCCAGGTTCCAGACTCTCAACAAGTCCCTGTAGAAGCTGGGCATCCCCATCAGGACCGCACGGCTGACGCCCACCATCGGGATCCGCATACCTCCTTGAAGGCAGCGGCTCCGTTGGAAAAAGTGCGTTGCCAGCACGTGCCACCTGGGAGGATGCCCTGAGTACAGGTATCTCTGCAAGGTCCTGAGGCAGAGAGCCGCCAACTTGGTGCAAATGCACACCTGCGACTGACCGCCCTCCTCAATCTGGAAGCTCAGGACCGCTGCAGAGACCCAGTGCTTTCCGTTGCCCCAGAAGAAGTCCACCAACTTCTTCTGGATGATCCCAGCAAAGGTGGCTGATGGGACCAATGTGGTCAATCTGTACCAGAGCATGGAGGCCATCAGTTGGTTAATGACCAACACCTTGCCCCAGTAGGAAAGCACTCTGAGGAGACACACCCAGCGTCCCAGCCGGGTGACGACTTTCACCTCCAGCTCCTGCCAGTTCGCCAACCAGGTCTCCACTCCGGGACTCAGGTAGACTCCCAGGTAGAGGAGGTGCGTGGTACTCCACGTGAAAGACCTCATCTCCTCCAGGAGGGAGTCCACCTGCCAGGGACCCACCAAGAGTCTAGAAAATTTCCCCCAGTTGATCCTGGCAGAGGAGGCGGCCGAGAAGACTTGTTGGCACTCACGCATCCTCTGCAGGTCGACGGGGTCGGTGACCATGAGGAGCACGTCATCAGCGTAGACCGAGAGGACCACCTCCATGTCTGGCTCGCGTAGAACCATGCCCGTCAACTTCCTCCGAGGCAGACTAAGGAATGGCTCCACGCAGATGGCGTACAGTTGGCCAAACATGGGGCACCCCTGACGTACTCCTCTGTGGAAGGGAATGGGGGCCGTCAAGGATCCATTGACTTTTACGAGGCACTCTGCGGTGGCGTATAAAAGTCGGATCCGGGACACAAAGTGCGGTCCGAACCCAAACGCCGCAGAGTCCTCAACAGATACTCGTGATCCACTCTGTCAAAAGCCTTCTCCTGGTCAAGGGAGAGAAAGGCAATGGGTACACCGGTCTCCTGAGCCAGGTAGACCAGGTCCCGGACCAGATGGATATTGTCATGGATGGACCGGCCTGGTAACCAGCTTGGAAGGGATAATGGTACTAAATGCCGAGTTGTAGTCTATAAACAACAGCCTGACGTAAGTACTTTTATTGTCCAAGTGGTCCAGTGCGGAGTGGAGAGCCATGAAGCTGCACCCTCCATTGACCTGTTGTGGCGTTATGCGAACTGTAGTGGGTCGAGGTTCTTGTCGAGGTAGGAGTTAATGTGCACCATAACCAACTTCTCAAAGCACTTCATCACCACAGACGTTAGTGCCACTGGTCGATAGTCATTGATGCACATCACCTTACTCTTCTTGGGCACCGGTATTATTGATGGCCTTTTAAAGCAGGTGGGAACCTCAAACCTCAGAAGTGAGAGGTTGAAAATGTCCACAAAAACTCCCGCCAGTTGGTCTGCACAGGTCTAGAGAAATCGACCGGGTATACCATCAGGTCCAGACGATTTCCGAGTATTCACCCCCCTGAAGGATCTTCTGACATCAGCCTCTGTATCTACGACTGTAATACCACAGCGAATGGGGGCTCGGGAAGGCACATCAGTGTTCTCCCTATCGAACCGTGCGTAAAACGCATTGAGCTTGTCAGGGAGTGATGCTTCACTGTCGTTTGAGCTGCCTCCTGATTTTGCTTTGTAGGAGGTGATGGCATTCAAGCCCTGGCACAGTTGCCGAACATCCGTCTCATCCTCCAGCTTAGAGCAGGTCCCTTTTGGCCTTTTTGATGGCCTTACCAAGGTCATATCTGGACTTCTTATAGACCTCTGCATCGCGAGACCTGAATGCCCAGAATATGGTCTTCAGAAGAATGCAGATCTCATGGTTTATCCAAGGCTTTTGGTTAGGAAACACTGGGAAGGTTTATATTGGAACGCGTCCTCCACACATTTCCTTATGAAGTCTGTAACGACTGTGGCAAATTCATTCAAGTCCGTTGAGACTCCAAGCAATCCAAGCAATCCTGGAGTTGTTCCTCTGCCTCCCCCAACCAGCTCTATACAGTCCTCACCTCTGGGGATGCTTTCTTCAGTTGCCGCCTGTATGCAGTAAGAAGCAGCAATGCTGAATGGTCGGATTTTCCAAAGTGAGGGCAAGGGATAGAGCGATAGGCATCTTGGATGGTCATGTAGCAGTGGTCGAGGGTGTTTGATCCTCTGGTGCTGCAGGAAACATGTTGTTGGAAGTTAGGGAACGATTTCTTCAGGTTAGCTTTGTTGAAGTCGTCGGTTACGGTGGTAAATGCCTCGGGATAGGCCGTCTGATGCTTGTTGACCATGGCATGCAGCTCTTCCAATGCCAGACGGACGTCGGCCTGGGGTGGGATGTAGACCACGGTCAGGATGATGGAGGTGAATTCCCTCGGTAGGTAGAAGGGGTGGCACTTCACTGCCAGGTGTTCCAGGTGCGGAGAGCAGGACTGCCACATCTGAGCACCACGAAGAGTTGACCATAAGGCAGACGCCCCCTCCACCCCTTTTCGCAGATGACTGCATATGGTCCATCGGTGGATGGAGAAACCTTCAGGCTGGACCGCTGAGTCTGGGGAGCTGGGGGTGAGCCATGTCTCTGTGAAACAAAACACAGAACATTCTCTCAGCTGATAACTGCAGGGAGGTTGTATGGAAACATTTTATTTTTTTTTCCTCAATGCTGTTTAAATCCAGAACAACTATTTTCTGCTTGTCATTGTTCAATGTAACTTTTAAGTAGTTCTCTTGTTCCTGTTTGATATTGCATAATAACAATTGGGCCTGCATAATACAAATAGTGCTCCCAATTCTTCAATCATGTCATATCCCATTTGTGTTATGGATGCACTCATTATAGCAAAACTATTTGAACTTGCTGCTGTACACATCTTTTCATATATATTGTTCAAATCTCTATTTTGTTATTTTTTGTCATAAATGTTAACAATTAAAGAAGTCATTCAGCCTAAGTGGAGATTGCCAGCATTCAGTTGGTGAAATTAAAATAAGCATTAGTTTATTGAAGATGGAAGTTCAGGCGTTTCTATCAGATTTGTAAAATTGACAATCCAGTGGTTTCACTGCTACACATTGTATGTGATCCAGGGCAGAGGCAGATTATTTATGGAAATTACCTTTCATCCTGCACCAGGTCAGACCTAGTGCAATATCCAAGATCCAATTAATTTCATCGCCTCCTAAAGCTTTGCCTTGCGGCCGGCAGAGGGCAGATCAATGGTTCTTTATTATTACATTTACTGAGGGACAGTGAAATTCTTTTTTTGCATACAGTTTAGTAAATTATCACAAAACATAAACACAATCCCAGATTAAGTACAAAGCGTAAAGAATCCACTGAGACCATACACGAGAGTCGCCAGGTTTTGGCGCCATTTTCAAAGTCCACGTTGCCTTTAGTGCAGCTGGCTGTGAAGGTCCATTGTCCTGGCGGCTTTGCAGGACCAGCCTGGCCAAGCAAAGCTGTAGATATCCATCACCAATGGTCCGCCACAGGCCGCGTCCAGTTTCATATAACCATATAACCATATAACAATTACAGCACGGAAACAGGCCATCTCGACCCTTCTAGTCCGTGCCGAACACATAATCTCCCCATGTCCCATATACCTGCGCTCAGACCATAACCCTCCATTCCCTTCCCATCCATATAACTATCCAATTTAATTTTAAATGATAAAAATGAACCTGCCTCCACCACCTTCACTGGAAGCTCATTCCACACAGCTACCACTCTCTGAGTAAAGAAGTTCCCCCTCATGTTACCCCTAAACTTCAGTCCCTTAATTCTCATGCCATGTCCCCTTGTTTGAATCTTCCCTACTCTCAGTGGGAAAAGCTTTTCCACGTCAACTCTGTCTATCCCTCTCATCATTTTAAAAACCCTATCAAGTCCCCCCTTAACCTTCTGCGCTCCAAAGAATAAAGCCCTAACTTGTTCAACCTTTCTCTGTAACTTAGTTGCTGAAACCCAGGCAACATTCTAGTAAATCTCCTCTGTACTCTCTCTATTTTGTTGACATCCTTCCTATAATTAGGCGACCAAAATTGTACACCATACTCCAGAATTGGCCTCACCAATGCCTTGTACAATTTTAACATTACATCCCAACTTCTATACTGAATGCTCTGATTTATAAAGGCCAGCACACCAAAAGCTTTCTTTACCACTCTATCTACATGAGATTCCACGTTCAGGGAACTGTGCACAGTTATTCCCAGATCCCTCTGTTCACCTACATTCTTCAATTCCCTACCATTTACCATGTACGTCCTATTTTGATTTGTCCTGCCAAGATGTAGCACCTCACACTTATCAGCATTAAACTCCATCTGCCATCTTTCAGCCCACTCTTCCAACTGGCATAAATCTCTCTGTAGACTTTGAAACTCTACTTCATTACCCGCAACCCCACCTATCTTAGTATCATCTGCATACTTACTAATCCAATTTACCACACCATCATCCAGATCATTGATGTACATGACAAACAACAGTGGACCCAACACAGATCCCTGTGGCACCCCACTCGTCACTGGCCTCCAACCTGACAAACAACCATCCATCATTACTCTCTGGCATCTCCCATTCAGCCACTGTTGAATCCATCTGGCTACTCCACCATTAATACCCAACCATTGAACCTTCTTAACCAACCTTCTATTCAGTCTATTGGAGTGGCGCGCGATCGCCTCGATGCAGATCGTCCAGCAAACCATTGTCACTCTCCTCAGTTGGTCATCATTCACTTGGGTGGATTTTCTCTGGGAGCTCTGGATTCACTCCACACTCCAAACACTTATAGATGAGTAGGTTAATTGGCTTTGGTAAAGCTGTAAAATTGTTCCAAATGTGTGTAGGATAGCACTACTGGGCGAGAATTGCTGGTCACTGCTTACTCGATAGGCCCAAGGGCCTGTTTCCGTACTCTATCTCAAAAAACTTTTTTTTTAATGAGATTTTATAAAAAATAGCTTAAAAAATAGGCAAAATATTTGCTGGGGTTTGTGTTTTAATTACCTTTCTAAGATCAATGACAACTTTCATGGGCAACAATCCCAGGTTTGTAGTGGGGCATTTTGCAGCAGAGCCACCTGGCTACATTGCCTGAGGTCAAACTCCCACTGCAGCTCTCAGCATATGGCTGGCCTGTGCTTAGACAAGAACTAGCCTCTGCTACTGATCCTGGGATTGAGGTTCCCAGGGAGAACAAATCAGCACAAACCACCCAAGTTATTTATGATGCATTATGCACTGATAGAGCATAAGCAGAAATAAACCTTGTTTGTTCGCAGTTTGGAAATTCAGGTGTGCATTCTCCATGACTTTTCATATATTGAACCCAACTGATTCTCCAGGCTCCTTGCTAAGTCCCCCCAATGGATGCATAAGTAAACCCTAAATCTGAAAGCTGGTCTCAACCCAACAGCAGAATGAAGCGGTGTAGGAAGGAACTACAGGTGCTGGTTTACACCGATGATAGACACAAAATGCTGGAGTAACTCAGGCAATGCTGGAGTAACTCAGGCAACATCTCTGGATAGAAGGAATGGGTGACGTTTCGGGTCGAGACAGTTCTTCAGATTGAGAGTCAGGGGAGAGGCAGACACGGAGATATGGAAGAGTAGGGTGTGAAAACAAGAGATCAAAGAGGAAAGGAAATGGTCAAGGAAAATTTAGAATAGATCATTGTTAGCTAAGGGGTGACAATGTGGCATACAAAGATAACATTTAATCAGGAGGACAGTCAAACTGGTCAGAAAACGAGGATGGGGAGGGTTGGAGAGAGTAATCATTTAAATAACCCTTGCTTTCCCTCTCTTTCCGTCCCTCCCCCATCTTAGTTCTCGGACCAGTTTGACTGTCGAAGTTGCACAACCTACTTTGGCCTCCACTAATGGTCTGGTCTACCTAGAATAACTGACAATTTATTGTATATTTATTTTTTGTTTTGCTGCATGTAATGTGCATGTAAACCTATAGCAAGCAAGAATTCCATTGTCCTGATGCATATAATAATTAAACGTTGTAGACTTGGTCTTGTCAGGATAATTCTGTAAGTCCCTATTCCTTTTTATTACAAACGCATTGTGAACATTCTTCTGAAACGTTAATACTTCCTGGAATGTCAGGGACATTTAAACTCTGGTCAAATCAACCATAGAACAGTACAGCACAGGAACAGAACCGTGGCCCACAATGTCCGTGCCGAATATGATGCCAGGTTAAACTAATCAAGCCCTCACTTGCTCCCCACATCTCTTTTAAAATGTTGTCCTTCTCACCTTAAAGCTATGAACTCCAGTCTTTGATATTTTCACCCTAGGAGAAAGGTTCTGACTGTCTATCCTGTCTACATTTCTCACAATTTTATATACTTTTATCAGGTCTTCCTCAGCATCCAATGCTCCAGAGAAAACAATCCAAGTGTGTTTAATTTCTAAGTATACAGTAGCTAATACCCTCTATTCAAGGCAGCATTCTGGTAAATCTCTTGTGCACCGTCTCCAAAGACCCCACATCATTTCCTGTGGGACAGGCAGCATCTCTGGACAGAAGGAATGGGTGACAATTCGGATTCAGACTGATATCAGGGGAGGGGGCGGGACTAGATAGAATGTAGTCAGATACAGTAAGACTGGTGGGAGAACTGGGAAGGGAGAGGGGATGGAGAGAGAGGGAAAGCAAGGACTATTTGAAGTTAGAGAAGTCATTGTTCACACACCTGTGGTGTAAGCTGCCCAAGCAAAATATGAGGTGCTGTTCCAGCAATTTACGCTGGGCCTCACTCTGGCAATGGAGGAGGCCCAGGACAGAAAGATCAGATTGGGAATGGGAGGGGAGGGGAGGAATTGTGTCTACCTTCGATTTTTCTTTTCTACACAGCAGTTATTTCCTACATAGCATTCCCATAATGGGGCAACCAGAACTGTAGCAATACGCCAAATGGAGTTTAATCAAAGCCCTAAAAAATGTTGCAACATAAGTTCTTGACTCATATTCCATTTCCTGACCTTTGAAGGGAGGCTTACCATATGCCTTCTTCACCAGTCTATCTACTTGTGTTGTCACTTTCGACCACAAGATCCCTCAGTGCAGCAATGCTGTTAAGGGTCCTGCCATTAACTGAATACTTTCCCTCTACATTCACCCTCCCAAAGTGCAACATCTCATACTTGCTTGGATTAAACTCCATCTGCCATTTCTCCACATATCTCTGTAGCTAATCTCTACCCAGCTATATACATTAACAGCCTTTGCCACTGTCTGCAATGTTGGTGTAGTATGCAAACTTACAAACCAACCCATCTACATTTATGTCTTTTTAAAAAATATATTTTATTTTAGAAGTAAGTACAATCATATGGCACCAAAGTGCCTAATATATATTTTCATAATACATTTTATGTACAGCTTCTTTTTTTTTGTTATATTAAAGAAAGATTAGAATAAGAAAAATAAATTAAATAGTAAAGGATAGAAAGACGTGAGATACATAGTGTGTGAAGAAAAAGAAAAAAGACGAATGAGTGAAGAAAGTTGAGAAAAAGAAAATAGAAAAAAGAGAATAAAACATTAAAAAAAAATAATAATAATAAATAAATAAATAAAATAAAAAATAAAAAGTAAGGAGATCATTGTTTACAATCTTGACCAACCCTCGTCCAGTCCTGAAACAGTTATAAAATTCGGAAGTGAAAGTCCCCCGACCTCTTTTGATTTACATAAGTGTTTTTTTGTAATTCTATGTGATTTATAGTCCCAAATAAAATTAATAATATTAGAGTCTAATTTAAAATATATATATTTTGGTATATATACTGGTATAGACTGAAATAGGTATAGTAATTGTGGTAGGAAGATCATTTTTATTGCATTTATTCTACCTAATAATGATAAAGGAAGTGTTTTTTCCAAAATTTAATCAGCGTATTAAGTTTATTTAATAAAGGTATAAAATTAGCGTTGAATAATGCTTTATATTTTCTAGTAATCTGAATACCCAAATATTTAAATTTTTCTGTTGCGATTTTAAAGGGGAACTTCAATAAATGTGTCGGTTCTTGAGGTTTTAATGTCATGATTTCACTTTTATTCCAGTTTATTCTATATCCAGAAAAAGACCCAAATTCCTCTATTAAATTTAATAAATTTGGTATGCTCGTTTGTGACTTTGTAATATATAAAAGTATATCGTCTGCATATAATGAGATTTTATTCTTTGAGTCCCTGGTATTATAGCCCTGAATATTCGGATGAATTCTTACATTTATGTCTGATAGACACAATATGCTGGAGTAACTCAGCAGGACAGGCAGAACCTCTGGAGAGAAGGAATGGATGACATTTTGGGTCCAGACCCTTCTTCAGACTGATGGGAAGACATATCGGGACGAGACCCTTCAACATTTATCTGTCTGAGATTAATATTATCACAAACAATAGAATTCCCAGCACTGATCCCTATGGAACTCCGCTAGTTAAGGATCGCCAACCAGAATAACACCTTTCATCACTATCTCCTATGAGTAAGGCAGTTATGAATCCAAATGACCAAGTCACAGTGGATCCAATCTTCTGCTTCAGCCTGCCATGAGGTAAGCCTTTATCAGATGCAATGTAGAGAACATCTACTGCCCTATCCTAATCGATCACTTACATCACCTCCTGAAAAACTCAATCAAGTTTGAGAAACATAACCTGCTGCTCATTAAGCCTGCCTGTATTAACCCATTATCTTCCAAATAGGAGCAAATCCTATCCAGAAAAGTCCTCTCCAATTGTTTTCCTACCACTCATGTGAGGTTCACTGGATATTGGATTATTTCTACTTCCCCTACTACTTGCTCATCCAAAGTTCCATTATCTTGCCATCCTTATCCTTCCTCCTTACTGGAATATGCCAGTTCTGAACTCTGTTCTGAAACAACTCTCATATGTCAGATGTGGAATCAGATGCCGGCCTTAGGAGCCGGCCTTAGGAGGTGCGGGGCCCAATTGGGAACAATTTTGGAAAGCCCCAGGTTCCCAGCCAAGGTCTGTCAGCCCTGTTATTTAGTATATATTATGAAATTGTACACTAAAGTGCTATTGATTATACACTTAATCTCTCCTGCTCCCGTCTGACCATCAGTAGCTCCGCTGGCTTCCAACCTTTACCATAGCTGCTAATTACCATTAAACTGCATTATGTGATTGGACACAATGCCCTTGGAGACAGCGGCTGCTTGGAAGGGAGGAGATGGGAGGAGAGCTGGTCGGTGATTGGACGCAACCCCCTTAGAGACAGTGGTTGATTGGCTGCCAAATAATCGGGCACAAAAATGGACAAATAGGAAAACAAAAAAATCGGAATTCCGATTTAAATCTGATACAAGATAAATCCCCTGGACCTGATGGTCTGCATCCCAGGGTCCTCAGGGAAATGGCTCTAGAAATAGTGGACGCATTGGTGATCATTGTCCAATGTTCAATAGATTCAGGATCAGTTCCTGTGGATTGGAGGATAGCTAATGTTATCCCACTTTTCAAGAAAGGAGCGGTAGAGAAAACAGGGAATTACAGACCAGTTAGCTTGACTTTGGTGGTGGGAAAGATGGGAAAGAGTCAATTATTAAAGAGGTAATAATGGGGCATTTGGATAGCAGTAAAACGATTAGCCCAAGTCAGCATGGATATATGAAAGGGAAATCATGCTTGGCTAATCTTCTGGAATTTTTTGAGGATGTGACAAGTAAAATGGATGAAGGGGTGCCAGTGGAAGTAGTGTATCTAGACTTTCAGAAAGCCTTTGATAAGGTCCTGCACGGGAGACTGGTGACTAAAATTAGAGCACATGGTATTGGGGGTAGCGTTTTGACATGGATAGAAAATTGGTTGGCCGACCGGAAGCAAAGATTAGCAGTGAACGGGTCCATTTCAAAATGGCTGGCAGTGGCGAGTGGAGTGCCACAAGGCTCGGTGTTGAGGCCACAACTGTTTACCATATATATTAATAATTTGGAAGAGGGAATTAGGAGCAGCACTAGCATGTTTGCGGATGACACAAAGCTGGGTGGCAGTATGAACTGTCAAGAGGATGTTAGGAGGTTGCAGGGTGACCTGGACATGTTGAGTGAGTGGGCAGATGCCTGGCAGATGCAGTATAATATAGAAAAATGGGAGGTTATCCACTTTGGCGGCAAAAACAAGAGGGCAGATTATTATCTCAATGGGGTTAGGTTAGGTAAGGGGGAGGTGCAGCGAGACCTGGGCGTCCTTGTACACCGGTCATTGAAAGTTGGTTTACAGGTACAGCAGGCAGTGAAGAAAGCTAATGGAATGTTGGCCAAAAGGATTTCAGTATAGGAGTAAAGAGGTTCTTCTGCAGCTGTATAGGGCTCTGGTGAGACCACATCTAGAGTATTGTTTACAGTTTTGGTCTCCTAATTTGAGGAAGGACATCCTTGTTATTGAGGCAGTACAGCGTAGGTTAACGAGATTGATCCCTGGGATGGCGGGACTGTCATATGAGGAAAGATTGAAAAGACTAGGCTTTTATTCACTGGAGTTTAGAAGGATGAGGGTAATCTTATCGAAACATATGTAATTATAAAAGGACTGGACAAGCTAGATGCAGGAAAAATGTTCCCAATGTTGGGCGAGTCCAGAACCAGGGGCCACAGTCTTAGAATAAAGGGGAGGTCATTTAAGGCTGAGGTGAGAATTTTTTTTTCACCCAGAGAGTTGTGAATTTATGGTATTCCCTGCCACAGAGGGCAAGGGAGGCCAAGTCACTGGATGGATTTAAGACAGAGTTAGACAGAGCTCTAGGGGCTAGTGGAGTCAAGGAATATGGGGAGAAGGCAGGTACGTGTTATTGATAGGGGACGATCAGCCATGATCACAATGAATGGCGGTGCTGGCTCGAAGGGCCGAATGGCCTCCTCCTGCACCTATTTTCTATGTTTTTATGTTTCTAAGACAGGTGGAATACTTGAATATATTTGAAAAGCAAACATCACAAACAATAGTGAGCCTGAGGTGCACTCCAGGAAGTGAGGAGGGAGTAGCGCTACTTCAGTTACACTTGACCATGGCCACCATCGTTGTTCCTGAATTATTCAGAAAGTACCACTTGAACAGATGTAGTACCTGCGTTGTAATGGATTAACCCACTGAAATTTACAGCAAGGCTGTCGCACACTGGTATTAGGGTTATTAAGTGATTGAATTTAGACGTTTCTCATACGTTATACAATCTATGAGTATTGTGTTTACCAGCCTGTTATGCTGCTGCAAATAAGAATTTAATTGTTTTGTTGTGGGTACACATGGCAATTATACATTCTTGACTCGACTCTTCACTCATGCATTTGTGCAATAGAAAACGGGTAACCATTGCACTCTGTGCCAAGTTAAAAAGTCAGCAGTTAGTCAGGAAGTGACTATTCACCTCCAAAGAGCATCCCTTTGTTAGGTGGTTTCACTAAATGGTGTGACACAATATTCCCCCAGCTGTTTGTTTTTTTGCTCAAGATCTACAGCATCTGCCATTGCTTGTGATTTACTACTATATTCCGCTGCGATCTAACTAATGGATGGCCCCATCCTGAAGCATGCAGCATTGAAATGCTAATACGACAATTAGCAAGAATATTGAACAATACAGTAACATGTAGCTCAGAGGACACTGGGGTTTATTTTTACAAATGCCCATTTTCATGCAACAAGTCACTTTTGGCAACGATACCAGTTTTTAAGAAGGCTGCCTTTGCACTGACCACTTGAAAATAAATCAGTGGTTAACTGGCAATGTAAACGTGATGGTGTGCCTGCCACCAAAGCAGCAGGCACCGTGAAACAAAAAGATCAAGAGCTGGTTTCAGTCCAACAGCAGTACAAAACTTGAAACAGCTGGTCACTGGGCTATCAATCAATCAATCAATCAATCAATCAATCAATCAATCAATCAATCAATCAATCAACCTTTATTGTCATCTTGCAAAGCAACAGTTGTACAGTGCAAAATTCCCAGGGAATACCAGAGCATCGTACATAAAACTTAAACATTTCCAACATAAATAAAAACCATAAAAACAATCCAGTCCCTGATAAAAACAATACGAATAATTAACAAGTGCAGGTAAAAAACAGCAACATTAAAATACAAGTAAAAACAGTCATAAATTGTCCAGGGCAGCTGATTTAAGTGGCCAGTGCCAGAGTTGTTATTAAATTGTCAGTGCAAAAAAGCAGCAGAATCAGCTGGAGTGACTGTTTAGCAGCCTCACAGCCTGTGGAAGGAAGCTTAGCAGCCTGGTTGTCTGGGCTATGATGCCACGGTATCTCTTGCCTGATGGCAGGAGATCCAGATGTTCAGGCTAAGAGGCTGAAGTGCTTCAGGCTGCTGTGGAAACAATTCTGCCATGGAATCGGGCCACTTTCTATAGCACCTATTATCACAGAATCACTTCAAGCCCGGTCTCTGCATTATAAGTGCAACATGAACAGCGATGGAATTGGGTTTTAGGCTAAGGTCCATGAGGCTGGTTGGGAAGGAAGGGGAAGGAAGGGGTGGTGGGGGTGGTGGGGGGGGGGGGGGGGGGGGGGGGGGGGGGGGGGGAATTTTATTTATCTGAAATTGCAGATAGACATAAGATAGACATAAAGCGGGAGTAACTCAGCAGGACAGGCAGCGCAGCGGGTCTGGAGAGAAGACCCTTCTTCAGACTGAACTGAACTCTTATCAGTGAGAGTACTTGTGATTGTCTGAAGAAGGGTTTCGGCGCAAAACGTTGCCTATTTCCTTCGCTCCATAGATGCTGTTGCACCCGCTGAGTTTCTCCAGCATTTTTCTGTACCTACAAAACACAGAGTGCTGGAGGAACTCAGCGAGCAAGGTGGCACCCGCGGAAGGAACAGACCTGCAGCCGCCATGGGCCAGGACTCTTCCCCCCCTTGAACAGAAAGGAACCGTAGATGCAGCCATTACGGCAAAACGTCAAATGATTCTGGGAATTGCGAGGCGACAGGGTGAGAGGGAGTGAGAGAGCGAGAGAGAGATGAGATGAGAGAGAGAGAGGGAGGGAGTGAGAGAGCGAAAGACAGAGAGACACAACGTGTGTCGGTAGGTCAATGACTTTACCTGCACACCAAGAAGAAGCCCATGCTCGCGGTCTGGAGCCCTCAATCATGACAGTGAGTTTTAAGAAATTCGCAATGTGTCATCAATACATCGATCTACATTCCTCAGTAAATGTAAATGAAAGTCCCGTGAATTTTATTCAAAGGAACGCAGCCTCATTAATACTTGGTCAAAACACAATTACATTTACTGCGGAGTGTGGATCGATGCATTTATGACACATTGTATATCTACGTGTTAACTACTGGCTGTTAACAAGTGCTGACGGTGGTAGTTAACAAATCGTTTTTGTCTATTGGTCGGTGCAGTGGATTTTATCCATGTCCCTTTTTTAACAAGGCAAATGTTTTTTTTTAAATCTATTTAACAACTCAAATTCGTATTTGCGTACGAAATACGGAAAATTAGCACGGGGCCCCCTTAGGTGCGGGGCTCAATTGGGAGCATTTGGTCCAATTCGGTCCTGTATGGAATTATACAATAACAACTGCTCCCAACTTACTCTCCCTAGCACCTGCCTAATAATGCTGTAATATGCCTTAAACAAATTTAGGACCTTACCTCAAGGTCCAGACTTATTTTTAATCATAACTATCTTAAAACATATGATCACGTTTCTCAAAATACTTTTCCATTTAAATGTCAGTCACGTGGCCAGGCTTGTTTTCCAGTAACAATTCCAGTGGATCCTTCCTTGTGTTAGAATATTCCATACTTTCAGGAATGTCAGAATGCCACCAATGTCAGCAAGACAATGGAGATAAATTATGATTCCCTTGTACTGTAACGTTATTCCCCTGTATTGTAATACACTGTAAATACACTGCACATTGTATGGCTCGATTGTAAACATATATTGTTTTTCTGCTGGCTGGATAGCATGCAACAAGATATTTCACTGTACATGTGACAGTGTACATGTGGCAGTAAACTAAACTGAACTGGAAACCTTCTTGGATACCAAACTGCCCCATCACAGTATTTTGAACTGAGCAAGTCCCAGTCAATATTGAGGAAGTTAAAGTTGCCCTCCACAGCGACCCTGTTGCTTTGGCTTCTTTTGGTAATCTGTCTACATCTCTGTTCCTCTATCTCCTGCTGGCTATTGAGTGGCCTCTAGTACAATTCTATTCGTACTGAGTGTTTGCTCAGTTAGCTCCACCCATATCGCTTCAGTGGGCAAACCTGGCAATATGTCCTCTCTGAATGCCTGTGATATTCTCCCTGAATAGTAAGGCAACTAACTCTTCCACTTCTTTTACTTCCACCTCAAATATATTAAATTAATGTTATAAAATAAAAATGTAAGTAGAAATTATTGAGAAGCCATGAAGTCAAGTCAAGTTAAGTCAAGTTTATTCATCACATACACATACGAGATGTGCAATGAAATGAAAATTGGCAATGCTCGCGGACTTTGTGCTAAAAGACAAACAAACAAACCAAACAAACTCCAAACAGTTTAGTTTAGTTTGGAGATACAGCACGGAAATAAACACTTCACCCACCGAGTTTGCGCCGACCAGCGATCCTCGTACACTAGCACTATCCTGCACATTAGGAACAATTTACCATCTTTACCAAATCCAATTAACTTACAAACTGATTCGTCTTTAGAATGTGGGAGGAAACCGGGGAAATCCCACGCGGTCACAGGGAAAACATACAAACTACACAGAGATAGCACTCGTAGTTAGGATCGAGCCCGAGTCTCTGGTGCTGTAAGGCAGTAACTCTACCGCTGTGCCACCTTGCCGACCAGTTGCAATTAAAACAGAAACAAAAAAATTACTTTCAACACTTACTAGCTATCCCCAGCCATTATTGAAGGTAGCATTGAAGGGTGTAATGATTTTCTGTGGACCTGACAGGGAATCTCACAATGGAAACACAAACTGAAAATGTAGGCATGCATGAAAAAGGATTATCCAAGCAGTAATTTTCTGTAAGTGTACTGAACATTAAATACCAGCACAGGAAATATATATTAATGCTTATGTTCCAATATATTTCACTTTTGATGCCAATACTATATAATGGATGTTATTCTTCAAATGAATATTGGAATTTAATTTGATAACTTTATGTTTGAATTGTTGTGAAACTTATGTGAGAATCATGTTTTTAGGATCACTTGGAAGTTGCTCAGACATTTCAGTGTAATTAAATTTTCTTTCTCACCCCTGAAATGAGCACACGCTTGATTCTTGTGAATAATGACAGTCATTATGATAAACAATGAGATCTCAAATTCCCTCCACAATTGGTTTAATTCCTAATTTTGCATGCCATAATGCTAGCATTTTACCTTACATCACACAACACAGGAATCATCCACATGAATCTCTCTGGTTTAAAGTTTCCTCAGACAGAACTAGTCTAATGAGTAATATCTGATGGAGAAATGAAACTATTCACTGTTGAAGATTTTTTTTTAAATATCCAATAGTTAAAAACATTTGGGTCAAATGAAACATTCAAAACTGAAGACAATAAAAGCAAAGCAACAATGATACCAACTAGACTTTAACAATAATTTTGCTGAACACATTTGCACAATCTGCCTGACCCTACCTGAACTCCCGGTTGCTGAACACTTTAATTCTCCTTCCCATTGCCACACAGATCTTTCCGTCCTAAATAGGTCTCCTCCATTGTCAGAGTGAGGTTAAACACAAATTGGAGGAACAACATCTCATATTTTGCTTGGGCAGCTTACAGCCCAGTGGTACGAATATTGATTTCTCTAACTTCAAGTAACCCCGGCATTCCCTTTCTCTCTATCCCTTCCCCACCCAATTTTCGTTTTCACCGAACAAATAGCTAACAATGACCTGTTTCCTTTATCATCATTATTTTTTTGCATATCTTTAATTCATTGTTCTTTTTTTTTTTTTATTTTTTTATTTTTTTTTATTAGCAGTACAGTAAATCACATTAATACATCGCATATATCTTATTACATTATGTTGTACCACTTCATTTTTTGAGCTTTAAAAAAGATAGAAATAAAAGAAGTAAGGAAAGTAAGTAAGAATCGTGAAGGTGCAGGTAAGTGTTGGGAAAAGAGAACCCCTTAGGGAAGGAATTAGAGAAGGAAGCAAAGAAAAGAAATAAGACCCTAGAAAGAAAAGAAAAAAAAAGAAGAAAGAAAAATCAATCGCTCTATTGTAACACAAAACTCCGCAAAAAAGGATATACCAACCTTGTTTATATTAAACATTTATTTTATACCCCCCGTTTCCAGGTCTTGGTAGCCTTTATGTTATAACTTATTATTGCACCTTATGCTTGTAATAGTTCCATAAATGCAGACCACGTCTTTTGGAAGTGATCTGCTTTGCCTGCTAGGAGGAGTCTCATCTCTTCCAAGTGTAATGTTTCGAACATGTTTGAAATCCACATTTTTGTTGTTGGTATTGGAGCATTTTTCCAAAATTTAAGTATAAGCTTTTTTCCGATTATTAGCCCATAATTAAGTAAATTCTTTTGAAACATATTTAATTCTGGGTTACCTTCCGATATTCCAAAAATGATCCATTCTACTTTGGGTAATAGTTTTGTTTTAAATAATTTTGTGAAGATTTCAAATATTTCGTTCCAGAATTTTTGGATTTTTATACAGAAAACAAAAGAGTGCGCTATGTAATTCATTGTTCTTTATCTCTCCACATCATCGTCCATATCTCTCATTTCCCTTATCGCTAACTAGTCTGAAGAAGGGTCTGGACCAGAAACGTCACTCATTCCTTCTCTCAGGAGATACTGCCTGTGCCATTGAGTTACTCCATAGACTACAGCTCGGCGTTCAATACCATCATCCCCTCTACGCTGGTTACCAGGGGGCCTACGGTGGGGGTCCCGCTATGCAGGGATTCTCCCCCTCTACATTGGGGACCTGGGGTGGAGGGTATTGCACCGAGGAGTTCCCTGCAACCTGTTTCTCTCGCGGTTCACAGACTCGCCAGCCGCCTGCCATTTTTGCGGGCTGGAAGAGTCTGTGTACCACGTGTACATGGAGTGTGTGAGGCTGCATCCATTGTTTGAATACTTAAAGGGGCTGCTCCTTGCCTTCTGGCTGCATTTTTCACTCACCACCCTCATCTTTGGACACCCTGTGCGTAGGGGAGAGGGTAGGGCTGAAGATGTCCTGGTTGGGTTGCTCCTAGGCCTGGCCAAGCTGGCCATCGGTGAGTAAAGGCGCCAGGCGGTGGAGGGCTCTACCCAAGAGTATGTCTTCCCTTTATCCTGTATCTGTACACTGTGAATGGCCTGATTATAATCAGTAGAGTCAGGATATTTAGGTGCTAAAATTCCCAAAAACAGGCAGGCAAATAAGCATAATAAAATTACAAAAAAGGCAAGAAAAAGGCATTTATTGACAAAAAAAGGCATAAAAAGGCCTTTATTTCCATCACCAAAATAGGGTTAAAAATGATAATGTAAAGGTATACTACATTAAATGACCAAAGTTGCCTGGTTGCACATAATTACTAGCATTTTTTTCAAATTATCTGGTGTTAAACTATGCTGTCTGTTAAGACAGAATATGCTTCAGTTGTGAAAAATGTATTTCTACCCCAGCTGAGGTCACTGGTGCATACCCAAAACAAGCTACATACTATATTCATGTTGGTATCTTGTGCATAACAACTACCTTTAGCTATATTTTGTATTTCTTCAAGATCTTTGTTACATAAAATCACTCTCTCACATTTTCCTTGTATGTCTTCACCTACATCGCCAGGAACTTTACAAATATCGTCAGTTACTTTGTTGAAAACTTGCAAGTTATTCACTAATGTTTTGCCATGTTTCTCAAGGGAAGTGATAGCTTATGGGAAGTTTGCAAAATTGGAAGCAATAAACACAAGATTGCGGTGGAGGGACATTTTATGCATGATTTCACTGACGATCCTGACTGCAGCAGATTCTTCTTTTTGAAAACAGGTGACGATTAATTTTATCGTTTCAAAATTTGCAGCATAGTAGAGTACAGCAGAGAGCCATGTATCCCACCTAGTCAATACGGGCTGAGTAGGTAGCGGAATCTCGGGTGCCATTTCCTTGAACAACTGCACACATGACGGTGCTTTGATGAAGATTTACTTGACATTGGAAACTAGGCGATTGACATATGGAAACAAGCTACATACGTGCTTGACAATTTTATGGAGTCCATGAGCTAAGCATGTTAAATACAACATTTTGAAGAATAAAACTTTAAGAGCATGAGCTGCTTTTTTCATGTACGGAGCTGCATCACAAACAGAAGAACATTCTCGTGTTTTATACCTTCTGGCCAAAGTACTACAAGTGAAGATGTAAACAACTGAGTAATAGTCGAGCTGTTTGACTTCTCCAATACTTCTGATGGTGTAGAAGATTGCAACCTTCACATGGTCCACCCTGTTTCAACGTGGCAATCAACCTAGCGTGCACAATCAAATAAGATCAAATAGAACAAGTTGTCCTACAACTTTAGGCTGTGCATGCCATACGCAAGAAGAAGAAGAATACTTCTGATGTCAATAGATACTCCTTTGATGGTTGACCTGCCTCCAGTGTACCGATGACCACATTGGCAATAAATCTCCCCACAGCATCAGTTGGCTCGTCCAATAATATCCATTTTTTGTTGCATGCAACTTCATCTATAATTTTGTGCACTACAATGTTGAAGTTGCTGTCAACATAATTTTTCCGTAATGATGACTCGCTTGGTATATGTTTCTCTGTGTATTTCTCTAAAAAAACTGAGAGATTTGTTTTCCAATTTCCACAGTGGAATTCCAGCATCAATGAATGCCTTGCACAGATCACTCGAAAACTCAGATTTGTGACTGGAGCCAGCAGTAAATGCAGTGAGGAGACAAGCTTGCGTAATTCCCGCCTTCAGTTTCTCTGCCGCCGACTTGTGTTTAGCTGTTTGTACATGCTGGGAGACAAAACATTTCTTCTCGTAATTCACTGCTTTCTCATATGCTTTGCAAAACAGCACACAGTTGTCTGTAGAGAATATATCACTCCCGTACACTCTCACCAAATTGTTCAGTTTTTTTACAAGCCGTTTACTTGACCTTAGGCATTTTGACACTTGCCGGGGTAGATCCTACAGGAGCGGGGATGCAGACCTCCACAGGCAGGCCAAGAACAAGCTGAGAAGAGGAATCAGAGTTGCCAAGGAAAGGGGGGGTACTCTGAGAAGTCGAGGGGCAAGTTCTCACCTAATGTCTCTTCTTCAGTTTGGAAGGGATTGCAAGAAATTACAAGAGGAAAAACCCCTTCTACTTCAGGTTCGATAAACAGAAACTTAACCCTGGTACCCCCTCCACGCCTCCCCAACCAACACTTCACATTTAATCACAGCCTGACTAGTTTGACTGGACCCTTCCCCACCCACTTGTCCCCAATCAACACTTCACACCAACTTAAAGCATGAATCCAGCATGCAAAGACTGGACCCTTTCCCACCCACTGCTCTCCAATCACCTCTTAACACCCACTTACAGCCTGAAGAGGGGAGGGATGAAGAGGGAAAGCAAGGGCTACTTGAAGTTAGAGAAGTCAATATTCATACCACTGGTGTGTAGGAAAGAACTGAAGATGATGGTTTAAATCGAAGGTAGACACATGGAAATGTATTGGGTGACATTTCGGGTCGAGACCCTTCTTCGGACGATAATATTCTTACCACTGGGGTTGGGCCCCTCTCTCCATCCTTCCCAGTTCCCCGCCCAGTCTGACTGTCCTCGTTTCTACAAGTGACTGACTCAGTCTGAAGAAGGGTCTCAACCAGGAATGTCACCCATTCCTTCCAGAGATCCACTTAGTTACTCCAACATTTTGTGTCTATCTTCAGATTAAACCAGCATCTGCAGTTCCTTCCTACACAGATATACAGTATGCAAGACTGTTTTCTCCCTTTCCTGCTGCTCAGCTCTCTACAGCTTGTGGCAAGTGTTTTCTTCTTTCATATGCTGAGATTGTTCTGCTGCATTCTGCACCCCGTGAATCATAAGAGAATTTACTGAGCACTGCAGGATTACTTCAGAACGATCCAAGTAGCAGCAATATTGCTCCACCACACACAAGCATATTGATCCATGAAACTTTCATTGTATGTACATTATTAATGTAGGCATGAGTTACAAAGGTAACTAGCTTATGTTTTATGATTAGTCCTTTTTCAGCATCCCCTTTTCTATCAAGGATGTTCTTGAAAACCTTCCTCAAAAATATGTAAGACCAACTCATTTGAATAACCGGTCTGTGATTAATCAAAATGGCGAACAAACACCTTGGATATATATATCACTGAACTTCAAGTCCGGGAGTACAAGAAGCCTAGTGAGAATGGCAGAGGAGAGCGCACCACTCACCTGCTACCCTCACAACTGACCAAGTAAACACCCACTGGGTCATCTGTGGCAAAGTCCACAAAACTCACAATATGCTTTACCAATCAACTCAGATGATTTGATCCTAGGGACTGTTGAAGAAGTTGCAAGCTCAAAGGAGGAGGATTGCAAAATCATATATTATTTATACTCAGGCAGCAATAACAAAAAAGGTAAAAATAAATCCTGTGAATCTGAAGAAGGGTACTGAACCGAAACATCACCTATCCAATGTTCTCCAGAGATGCTGCCTGACCCACCCAGCACTATGTTTCATTTTGTGTAAACCAGTATGTGTGATTTCCTTGTTTCTACTCTAAAAAGAAAATGTGTCGTATCATTTTTTGCCCAGATCCCTTTTCCTGATTCTGTACTTAACAGCTTACTTTTTTTTGTTACAATTGAATATCAAGGGAAATATCTGTTTTTCTCTCCACAGCCACTGCCCAAACTGCTCAGTAATTCCAAAAATATTAATATTAATACTTCCGGTGGCACCATGCTGGACTAGCTGTCGCAAATTTTAGCTCCGCTGCTGTAAAATCGCGATTTTTCGCGTTAAAATCGGGTCTGGTGGACGGGACCAATTCAAAAACTCACCGGAGCCCCGGGACGTCACACTGATGACGTCATCAGTAAGTGTTGTGATTTAAAACGGAGGATAAAGGATTTTAAATGAAAAAACTGTCTTCAGCTCAGAGCCCTCAGAGAACAATCTCAAAACTGCTGAAAACACAGAAAACTGAAGAACAGACCTCTGAAGTGGATTCTGGAATGGCTGCAAGGGCCAAGACTGAGATGGCTACTAAGGAGAAAAATGAAATGGAGGAGATAAAGAACTCGGTAAGAGAACTGAGAAAGGATATTGAGGCTGGAAACACAAAAATGATGGAAAATATTAATGTTAAATTGATGGAAAATATGTCGAACATCAATGCTAGTAATCAAAAAGTTATTGACTGTATTGGCATTATACGAAAAACAAATTGAGGATGTGCATGAAGAGCTAATGGGGAGAATTAATAAAGGGGAAGAAGAAACTAAGAAGAAGTTTGAGGCTGTGCATGTAATTGTTTCTTCACATGTAACTGAAATGAAAGACATGGAAACAATTGTTGATCAAATGGCTGAAGATATGCAGGGAATGAAGCTAGAACTAGACAGCCACAAGAGTCAACTGGCGAAAGTCTCAGATAAATGTCTTGATCTCGAAGCTCGCTCACGACGCCAACGTTTACGAATACTGGGAGTAACAGAAGGGGCAGAGGGGAACAACGCCCGTGAGTTCACTGCCAACTTAATCAAACATGTACTCAATTTACCCGTGGAACCGGAAATTGAAGTGGCACATCGAATACCTAGATTTAAGCCAAGATCACAAGCAGATCCAGCCAACCCACAACAGATCATAGTCGAACTTTGGGACATTTCAGCACTTGAAGAGCTGATAAAAAAAAATCAAATATGGAGTGAAGATGACCTTTCGAAACGACACTATCAAACTCCTTTGGGATTATCCCTATGAGATCGTGCAAAAGAGAAGAAAGTTCGAACAGACAAGACAGATTCTCCATGGAGTTAAAGATGTCAGATGTGGCGCTTTTTATCCGGCCAGGATGCGCATTACTTTCAAGGGAAAAGAGAAAACTTTCACTAATTCAGACGCATCTTATAAATATGCCCAAGAGATTGTGGCAGAAACAGAAGATTAATCATGGCAGCGGGATGATATGGACAGTTTCTTTCCTTTTATTACTTCACAGAGAACACCTGAAGATAAGGGAAGAAACACCATTCTCTAAAAGTTTCAAATGGAAGAGAATTTCCACGTGCGATGGTCTAGACACCTTATCTCCTTTGGACGCTTTGGAATTCAACTCAAGGACATTCTTTGTTCAAAATGAAGGAAAGACTGATAAGCAACGCAGAGATGAACAGCAAAGCCGAACGTGGAAAACACCACAAGGACAAATGGCAGTTTAAGATCTTAAAACAGCTTTACAAAATATAGAGAATTAATAATAATTAACAATACTAATATAGAAATAGAAATGGAAACTAACCTGAACTGTATAATGGGCAAAATGTAATAATCTGCTAATAAGACTAGCTCGTATATAGACATAACAAATTTTAGAATTAAAGTAGATAATACTGAAAGGTTAAGTGTTATGTAGTTCGTGTGGAGAAGGGAGGAGACTCAGGCACCTGGCATAATTCCAGGAGCCTGTTTCTGGTTAACCCTTACAGCTAACAGCTTACTATTATCAAAGATATAACTAATTATAAATAGAAATTAGTAGATGAAAGTGTTAGATAAATAAATTTCACAGTAGCTGAACACAGATCTGATAATTCTGAATTTATAAAAATATATATATATATATACACATATATATATATATATACATATATATATATTTATATATATATATATATATATATATATATAGTGTAATTGGGTGAAATATAATTGATTTTGAAATGTCACCACCTTCTTAGGTTTAGATTAATAAAAGGAGCGGAGCTAATTGTACAACATCAACTTCGGAAGTCGAATAGACGTCGAATCCCACAGACGGGTGGGACACGCACTACAGTGTCGAATACTTCAGACACTGTAATTTTACTTGTTCAATTTTTTTTTAAATCACAATATGTCACTACTATGTGTTTTTTTTTTCAAGGAAAATCGCAAAAGGGATCTACCAAGGAAGTTAATAATATAAACACCCCCCAAATATCCAGAATCCTGAGGCATGGATGCACCGTAATAAATAAGGGTATTAAAATCAGAGAAAATGCAAGATGATAAAGAAAAGAAAATGGGAGGAATCACACTGTGTAGCTGGAATATAAGGGGTATTAATGAACCAATTAAAAGGGGCAAAATACTAGCTCAGTTGAAATCATATAACACGGACATTACTTTTCTACATGAAACGCACCTTAAACATCAATATCAGATTAGATTGAGGGCAAATTGGATAGGCCAAACATTTCACTCCTCATATACTTTGAAATCCAGAGGCATCGCAATTATTATTCGCAAAGGAATACCATTCAAATCAAAGAACATTATATCAGATAAGGAAGGGAGATATCTTATGGTTACAGGAGAGATCCATGCTACGCCAATCACTTTGGTAAACATATATGCGCCCAATTTTGATAATCCTCAATTTTTTAATAAAATCCTGAATACAATCGCAGAATTTAACTCCCAAAATGTTATAATTGGAGGAGACTTCAACTGTGCTTTAGATCCGTACTTAGATAAATTGATGCAAAAACAAAGAGGTAATATGAAATCTAAAACTAGTGAACTCTTAAATACATATTAAATACATATATAAAAAATACAAATATAGCAGACGTCTGGTGGATCGCGAACTGGAAGGGAATACTCATTTTATTCAATGGTACATAAAACATACTCACGTATAGACTACTTCCTAGTGGATACAAAACTAATCCCTTATACTATGAACCCTAAATATCAATTGGAAGGAATGTCTACGAACAAATCGTTCTGGAGGTTTAACTCGCAAATTCTGAAAGACCCACAAGGGAGTATATATATCTAAAAAACAGATGGACCTATTTTTTGAGACAAATGATACACCAGATATATCGCCCACTTTATTATGGGAATCCTTCAAAGCATTTATTAGAGGAGTCATTATCTCGTATCAAGCTTTTCAAAACAAAAAGAATAAGAATGAACAAAGACAATTAGAAGAACAAATCAGACAACTAGATTATAGATAATGCTAAAGACCCAACTATGGATAAACATATTAACATTTTAATACTGAAATTTAAGCTAAATAAATTATTATCAGAGAAGATTATAAGATTATTCCAAATTACAAAACAAGAACATTTCGAATATGGGGATAATATCCTTTTTGCACGCCAACTGAAAATACGAGAAAAAGATCATGCGACTTTAAAGATTAAATCAATTATTAACACTACCTAATGATATCAATAAAAGATTTGCTCAATATTACAAGAATTTATACACATCAAAAACGCTAATAGACAATAATAAAGTTTCAGAATTTTTGGACAATTGTAACCTTCCAAAACTAGAATTGAAGGAACACGAGGAACTGGGAGCACAAATTACTGCTAAGGAAATAGAAGACGCAATAAACACACTTAAGAATGGAAAAACACCAGGACCAGACGGATTCAGTAATGAATTTTATAAATGTTTTTACGACATAGTTACTCCACGTCTACAGAAAATGCATACATACGCTTTTAAAGAACAAATCTTACCTGAAACACTAGCAGAATCAACGATCACATTAATACTTAAAAAGGATAAAGATATAGAAGAACCAAGCTCATATAGAGCTATTGCTTTGTTAAATACGGATCAAAAAATATTAGCGAAAACACTAGCTAGAAGACCAAGTCAATGTTAATAAATTAATAAATGAGGATCAAACGGGATTTATACCTAAGAGACATTCATTTAATAACCTGAGACGTCTGTTTAACATAATGCACTCTCACATACCTCAAGAACAATAGTTATCTATCATTTCATTGGACGCAGAAAAAGTGTTTGATCAAGTAGAATGGAATTATATGATTAAAGTATTGCAAAAATTTCAAATGGGAGAGAGCTTCATCGCATGGATAAAAGTTTTATATAACAAACCCACGGCTAGAATATTAACTAATAATATACTATCTACGAAATTCCAATTAACAAGGGGCAATAGACAAGGATGTTCATTATCACCGCTGTTATTTGCTCTGGTAATTGAACCTTTAGCTGAAAAAATTAGAACACACCCGGATATTTATGGTTATAATACAAAATATTCAAATAACAAAATATCCTTATACGCAGACGATTTATTACTGTATATCACAAAACCCCAAATCAGTATACCAAACATATTAAATCTAATTGAGGACTTTGGATCTTTCTCAGGATACAGAATAAACTGGAACAAAAGTGAAATTATGTCGATAAAACCGAAAGACTCAACACATCTCTTGAAATTCCCCTTTAAAATAGCCACAGAAAAATTTAAATATTTAGGAATTGAAATCACTAGAAATTATCACGCTATGTTTAATGCCAATTATAGCCCCTTACTTAAGAAACTAAATAATCTAATTAAATTCTGGAAAACGCTCCCGATGTCTTTAATAGGTCGAATAAATGCTATAAAAATGATCTTTTTACCACAAATCCTATATTTATTTCAATCAATTCCAATATATCTTCCAAAAAAGTTTTACAAAAAACTAGACTCAGACATTACAAATTTTATATGGGATTACAAATCCCACAGAATACAAAGAGCACACCTTAGTAAACCAAAAGAGATGGGTGGTCTAGCGCTCCCTAACTTTATGTACTATAATTGGGCAGTAAATATTAAAAATATGATTCACCTGCTGGACAACTCTGCCCAGCAGGTGGACTGGATTGCAATGGAGAGAGAGGAATGCGCTCCGTTTAATACAGGAGCGACTCTCCTCTCACCAATGAATATGAATAACAAAAATTATAATAAAAATCCAATGATACATTGCTGGAGGGGGCAGCAACAAGGTGGTAGGACCGCTTACCGGGCGGTCCACTATACCCCGACACCGCGCCAAGCCCAGCCCACTAGCGCCTGAGCAGCGGGCTGGATGTAAAGCCATGGAAGAGGCGTCCGGCCGGTGGCTCTGACTTGTCGGGCGGGGAAGTCTCTCCAC
Source organism: Leucoraja erinaceus (assembly GCF_028641065.1). NCBI lineage: Eukaryota > Metazoa > Chordata > Chondrichthyes > Rajiformes > Rajidae > Leucoraja > Leucoraja erinaceus. The sequence continues at coordinate 86,478,591 of NC_073377.1, forward strand.
CCAGGCGGGGGAGAGACAGCCGCCTGAGCCGGGTGATGTTGCTCCGGCGTCGGGAGAGTACTCTCAGCGGCTTGTCATGGCATATCTTGATGATATCCTAAATGGTAGACAAGACCATGAAATTGACTATTTTAGCTGTTCAGCTACCAAACAGTTATTCAAAACCTTGGGGTTATCTCACATCCAGATAAATCTAAATTGAAGCCATCCACTAATATGGACTACTTGGGCTTCACAATTAATTCAGTCTACGTGACTGTAACATTGCCAAGAGACAACATAGTTGAATTGGCACAATCATGCAACAATTTAATGGTCAACAAACTACCAACTACTTGACAAGTAACAGAGTAATTGGGAAAATGGTAGCAGCATTTCCGGCTACATAATTCGGACCTTTGTACCAAAAACGACATACAGGTCATTATGATCGTATCATGAAGTTACCCACTGAAGTAATATCAGAACTACAGCGGCGGGCAAAAAACCTTTGACATAGTTTCAGCCTATTATCATCACAAACCCTATGTCAGTTATCCAAACAGATGACAGTGCTCAAGGCTGGGGAGCAACTAACTCTATATCCAGCACAAGTAGTAGATGGACTAACCCAGAATCATCGTTACCACTTACACTGGGCATTAATTATCTAGAGATGTTGGGTAACTTTTATGGTTTAAAAGCATATGCATAAATATGCATCACTTGCATGTACGGTTATAAATAGATAAATACTACGGTGGTGGCCTACGTTAACCATATGGGCGGCATAAAATCGGTATCATGCGACAAGTTGGTCAACACAATTTGGAAATGGTGTGTCCAAAGACATTTTTGGCTATCAGTAACTTACCTGCCAGGTAAGCTAAATACAGTGGCAGACACCAGGTCACGTAAATTTAATGACAACATCGAATAGATGGTAAAACCCCAAAACATTTTTTCACAAAAGTTATCAAGCAATATGGCACGCCAGATATCGATTTATTTGCATCAAGGCAAAATGACCAGGTACCTATTTATGTCGCTTGGGAACCAGACCCTGAGGCAGCAACGGTAGATGCGTTCGCACTGGATTGGGGAAATTCTTCTTCTATGTATTTCCTCCCTTCTGCCCCATCAGTCGGGGACTACGCACAATACAAATGGACTCTGCTTCAGGTATTTTGATAGTCCCGACTGGCCTACTGTTCCCAATATTCCATGACATGGTTGTTGAAACTCCGATGGTATTCACCAGTGACCCAGAGTTATTAACACCCAGTGTCGGGCACAAGCCACCCGTGCCATGTAAAAAATCAAACTCCTGGGTTGCAGATTCTGCACAAACCACTTCTGAGACTGGGATTATCAAAACAAACCGTCGACACCATGTCAGCATCCCTCCAAACATCCACTAAAAAAACAGCACTTGTCCAGCATCAAAAAATGGGAGAAGTACCGCTTAGATACAGGGACCACCTACTCAACCGCTACAGTTATCAACGTACTGGAATTCCTGGTGAACATTCACCACGATGAAGGACTCAGCTACAGAGCCATCAACACAGCTAGAATTGCCCTGCCTGTCTATTTAAAACCAGCTCCAGGACAACAGGCCATGGGGCCCCACCAGCTGGTGGTCAAACTAATGAAGGGTATTTACAACTCTAACCCCCTAGACCAAGGTACACCCATATATTGGATGTCAATGTGATCCTGACATACCTCAGGGGATGGCCACCAGCCAGATCCCTCAACCTGGAACCATCTATGCTCAAAACACTCATGTTGATGGCACTTGTAGCTGCACAGAGGGTCCAGTCACTACACCTATTGCGACTGGACAGCATGCTCACAGCTCCAGACCAGATCTCTGTCGTTATCCAGGGAATGATCAAACAGAGCCGACCAGGAACACCTAATCCAGTCATGGAATTCCGGGCTTACCCGCCAGAAACATGGTTATGTGCCATGACCCTACTATCGTACATAGACACAACCAAAATATTCGAGGGAGATGAAAAGCCTTGTGGGTCAGTCATAAAAAACCTTATGGTCGGGTGACGAGCCATTTCGAGATGGCTCAAGCAGGTGCTAAAAGCTTCTGGGATAAAAACTAACATGTACAAATTTAATTCCACCAGGGCAGCATCCACGTCGACAGCTAAAAGAATGGACGTACCTATAAACCACATCCTGGCTACAGCAGGATGGTGGGGGGAAAGACCGCTCAGAAATTTTATAATAAGCCGTTGGCAAAACCTGTTTTATTTGCAGGAAAGATTTTACAGACTGCAAATATTTAATTTAAGCCCAGGGGAACAATTTAATTTCTTTGTTGTTATTGTTAAAAAATACCATTGTGTTTTTCTACAAACAGATTCATTGGTTGGTTACGATAACACACTTCCTCCCTCAAAGACTTCGGCAGTGATGTAGTAATAACTGTTACATGGTTTGAAATCACAGAGCTTTGAAATCTTCACGGAATCACTCACGTGACTCCGAAGTAAAATAGTAAGATTAAACGAGAATTTACCAGTTTGAAGTTTGATCTGTATTTTATGAGGAGTTACGATGAGGGATTACGTGCCCTCCGCTCCCACCCTCAATAATATGGGTCAAATTCATAAACTGATGTCTCCTTATCTTTACTATGTTTACTTCAATAACTGCGTCTATCTGTGATTCCACACCGCTGCTTTGAAGTATGCCGCGCATGCGTGCTGAGCGGATTCTTCACGTAATCCCTCATCGTAACTACTCATAAAATACAGATCAAACTTCAGACTAGTAAGTTCTCGTTTAATCTTACTATTTTTGTAAATATATATTGAGTGTCTGTGTAACTTAGTTCATTGAATCCCAAGAACTATAATGGGCTAGAATTTTAGGGGGAAACACAGTGGCACAGCAATAGAGTTGCTGCCTTACAGCGCCAGAGACCCAGGTTTGATCCTGACTACAGGTGCTGTCGATATGAAGTTTGTATGTCCTCCCTGTGGTCACATGGATTTTCGGCAGGTGCTCCAGTTTCCTGCCACACTCCAAAGACGTACAGGTTTGTAGGTTAATTGGCTTCTGTAAATTGCCCCTAGTGTGTAGGATGCTATTAGAGTACGGGGTGATCGCTGGTTGGTGCTGACTCGCTGGGTCCGCGAAAGGCCTGTTACCACGCTGTATCGCTAAACTTTAAAATCAAGATTATAGTTTGAGCAATTTCTTGAACTGGATTTGCCAACTTTTAACTTGTTACATCATCTGTCAATGATTTCTTGATACATATCCCCAAAAATCTATTAATCCTTCATTGTGGCTTGGTTATCCTCCATTATTAATATTTTCCACCAAGATTCATCTTAATCTTCCATATCAATTTTAAACTTTGTAAAGTATTCCAAGAATTGTGTCACGTGTTCAGCTTTTTGTCACTGGCAAACTCATAACAACAGATATCCCCCTTTTCATAGCAGTTATCTATCTTCTATCTGTCTATCTTCTTCTATCCATCAGTCTATATACTGTTTCTAAAACTCTCATCTTGACCACTTTCGGTCTGCTTTGTAATTAAATTTGCGCAAAAACACTACCCTATATCGCTAGGATTTTTCGCCACCTTACCCATTGTTCTCCTTTTCTCCAAGCCACTAAGTTTTGTTCCGATCAGTGAAAGATCACAAAAGTTATGAAGGTTTAAAAAATCGTGAGATCAGCAGATTGGTCTTCTCGCCTGTCAGTCACCATGAAGGCAACGCCCCTTCCGGCACCCGCTGTCTGGCAGGGAGAATAAAGCGGAAGCGGATTGCAAACGGGGGCAGTGCTCTGCGAGTGAGGGGCTGTGTTCTGCGAGTGAGGGACTATGTTCTGTGAGCGACGGGCTGTGCCCTGCGAGCGGGGGCAGCGACCACCACCACGTCCCGGATGCCAATGTGTGCAGCCGGGGACGAGAGCCATTGAGGGAGTCTGGAACCGGTTGAGTGCGGTAGGAGTCGGAGCTGGGGCCAGGAGCCACAGAGCCTACACACCCCCCCTCCCCACCCACCTCCCCACCCACACACACCCCTACCCCTCCACACCACTTCCTCCCCCTCCAAACACCACCACACCCACCACACACACTCCCCCCCCCCCACACCACCCTCCCCCCCACACCACCCTCCCCCTTCCACACCACCCCCCCCACCCCCCACACCACCCTCCCCCCTCCCCTCCACAACACACCCCTCCTCCTCCACACCACGGCTTGTGAACTATGAGTCCGCAAGCTGTGAGTGACTGAACTGTGATTCTACAGGCCGTGAGTGACTGAACCGTGAATCCACAGGCCGTGAGTGACTACACTGTGAGTCCACAAGCCTTGAGTGACTGAACTGTGAATCCACAAGCCGTGAGTGACTGAACTGTGAGTCCACAAGCCGTAAGTGACTGAACTGTGAGTCTACAAGCCGTGGCTGAGTGAACTGTGAGTCCACAAGCCGCGAGTGACTGAACTGTGTGTCCACAAGCCATGAGTGACTGAACTGTGAGTCCACAAGCAGTGGCTGAGTGAACTGTGAGTCCGCAAGCCGTGAGTGACTGAACTGGGAACCCGTCTGCCGCGCATGCACAGTTGGGGGCTATGCGTGAGTGGTGGAATATTGGAATTGGTGGAGAGGTGGAATATTGCATTGGCGGACAGCCCTTCCATGTGAGAATGGGACCCAATGGGTCCCACTTGGTCTAGTACTCTCATCTTGTTTGTTTGTTTGTATTAGTGCATGATTCCAAAACTCCGCCAATTTATGTTATATTTTACAAGTTATTGACCTGTGCACCGCTGCAGTCCGGGGGCTGCTGCTCCGTGCCCACGGGGAGGGAGAGGAGCGGGACCCAGGGCAACGACTAGACCTCAGCCTCGGCCTGTTCCTCCCCTCCCACTTCTGCGGCTTCAGACCACTCAGCCAGTTCCCCCCAGCAGCCCCCGCCTCAACTACAACTTCATCGCTGATGTGGTGGAGCAAACGTGGCCGGTGGTGGTTTGCATTGAAATCCTGGTGAGGTGAGGGGGGAGACTGGGGGGGATTGAAGTAGAGAGGGGTAGGGAGGGGAGAGGGGTTATGCAAGGAGGGATGGAGTGAATGAGGGTAGGAGAAAGGAGAGGGAGGGCAAGGTGAGGGAGGGAGTGGGGGAGGGGAGGAGAGGGGAAAGAGAGAGGGTGAAGAGGAGGGGAGAGAGTTCTGGGGATGAGGGGGAATGCAGGAGGATAGGGGTAGGAAGAGATATGGCGAGGAAGGAGGAAACTACCTTTCAGGGTCCCTAACTGGTCGGAGAGGCGGCTTTTCTCCGGGCTGCAGCTTCGGCCCGTCCTCACGGCCTACCAGCGGGCCTGGAGCGGCGTTTCCTGTCGGGGACCGCCCAGAACCTCGGCTTCGACGGCGGCACAGCGCTGGAGCGCTATCGCGGAGCAGGCGATGCCTTGCCCGGGTCGCCGCGCTGGAGCTCCGGCGAGCTGCAGATCGCTGAGGAAAACATCATGGAGTTGCGGGACTGTGGAGCGAACAGCTGCGGGCGGCAGCGCTGAACTTACAGCGGGAGCCTGGGATCTCTAGATGAGATCGCCAGTTGTGGAGCTCCATCCAGCGCGGCCTTGTTGGCTTCGGAAGCCACAGCCTCCAGTACGGAAGCGGCCATTCCAGGGTTCCCAAGCCGCTGAGAGGACTCTCCCGACGCCGGAGCAACATCACCCGGCGAGAACGGCCTGGAACATTGGGCCTCCATAGAGGCAACTGTGGAGGCCTCAATGGGCCCGACTATGGGTGAACTGGGGTTGGGGACTGGACTTTGTGCCTTCCCTCATAATGGGAACCATTGTGGGGGGATGTTCTTTATGTTTAAAACTCTTATTAATGTTATGTCTGTATTCCTTCTTTATGTACTGCAAAATGGCAAGAAGCATTTCACTTCACTACACCTAGGTGTATGTGAATGTGACCAATAAAATACCTTTGATACCTTTGAGGTAATGGAGGAGGTGAGGGGGAAGAGAGGAGGGGAGGGAGGGGATGAGGGGAGGAAGCAGAGGAGTGTTGGTGGAGAGTGGGGAGAGGGAGTATAATGGAGGAGGGGAATAGGAGACTGAAGAGGGAGAGTGAGATGTGTTCACATTGATCTTATATTTTACCAGTTATTGCCATTTTAGACTTTAAAAACGTCAGCCGCACCTGCTCAGTTGAAGGCTATGGGTGAGTGGTGGAATATTACGTTGGGGGAACGGGACCCAACGGGTCAACACTAGGTCTAGTGGGAAAATAAATAGGTGGTCCCTACCCAACAGTCTGTGCTGGAACTGGTGCACCTATGTATTGAATAGGGCGTGAGTTCATTTGCTGTCTTCACTTCTGCTATCAAATTGAATGTGGACGTTCATTAATCATTACAGGAATGGTCTCATTGATGGCACTGAAGTCAAGGTAGATAAAATGGATTCATATCCCTACCAGTCAACAAATTCAGGGAAATAAATTGATAACATGAAAACAATAGATTAATGAGCACAACAATGAATGCAACTTCAACGATCACATTACAATAGATACAAGATCATAATTGGGTGGCACAATGGCACAGCAGTAGAATTGCTACCCGGATTCGATCCAGACTACACGTGCTACCTTAAGAGTTTGCGCATTCTCTCTGTGACCACATAAGTTTTCTCCAGGTGTTCCTTCCACACTCGAAAGACGTACAGGTTTGTAGGTTAATTGGCTTTGGTAAAAATTGCTAAATTGTCCCTGGTGTGTAGGATAGTGTGTGTGTACGGGGTGATTACTGGTTGGGGCAGACTCCATGGGCCGAAGGGCCTGTTTCCATGCTGTATCACTAAAGTAAAATCTAAAGTAAAGTTCATGATCTTCCAAAATTATTTAGTCTCTGATTTATGTGGCCAGTATAGAATAACTTGACGCCTTCGTATCATTTGTGATTTCATATATTTATTTGATTTTGTACACAAAACTACAGAAAATAAAACAGAACTTCACGTGATCAGACAAAACTCCTGCGAGATGCTCTCGCCATCTGTGGTTTTCAGCTGGATGCTGAATATATTGACCAAATGTAGACATCGTCTTTTTCAATTGTAAACAGAGCAATAGGTAGGAATTTTGGATTTAATAATGACCAGGCAATCCTGCAACAGAGATGGAAAAATAATTATGCTATTTCATTTCTCAAGGGTCTCAAGCCTCAGCAATTAATTAAAGGTTTCAAAGGTCTTTTATTGTCACGTAAAAAAGCAACAAGACACACTATACAAAAGTTAACATAAACATCCACCACAGTGAATTCCCCACGTTCCTCATTGTGACAGATGGCAATAAAGTTCAATCCTCTTCCTTTTTGTTCTCCCACGGTCGAGGCAGTGAAACCATGCGTCGGGGCGATCGAAGCTCCCACAGCCGGCTGTCGAAGTTCCTGCAACTTGTAGTTCCTGAAGTCAGTCTCTGACCAGAGACCGCAAGCTCTGCGATGTTAAAGTTAGCAGGCTCCCGCGGTAGAGCTCAGAGATCGATCCCTGGCAAAGGGATCGCGAGCTCAGTGACGTTGAAGTCCCACAGGCATCCGCGATGGAGCTCTCAAAGTCGGTCTGTCACAAAGGCCGCCAACTCCTCGATGTTATGTCGCAGTGCAGACAGAGATATGATACGGAGAAAACAAAATCGCATCTCCGTCGAGATAAGGGATTAGAGACAGTGTCCCTCAACCACCTCTCCCACACCCCACCTAAAACAAGCTAAAGAACATTAAAAACATACATTTAACACTTACTAAAAACAACATCAAAGAAGAAAGAGATAGACTGACTGTCGGCGAGGCAACCATTGCTGGCGCTACCCGGGTGGATGAGAAGAGATCTTATAGAAACATATAAAATTCTTAAGGGATTGGACAGACTATGTTCCCGATGTTGGGGGAGTCCAGAACCAGGGGACACAGTTTAAGAATAAGGGGGAGGACATTTATGACTGAGATGAGGAAAAACTTTTTCAGGCAGTTGTGAATCTGTAGAATTATCTGCCACAGAAGGCAGTGGAGGCCAATTCATTAGATGTAAAACATTTTTCACACAGAGAGTGGTAAATCTCTGGAATTCTCTGCCACAGAAGGTAGTTGAGGCCAGTTCATTGGCTATATTTAAGAGGGAGTTAGATGTGGCCCTTGTGGCTAACGGGATCAGGGGGTATGGAGAGAAGGCAGGTACAGGATACTGAGTTGGATGATCAGCCATGATCATATTGAATGGCGGTGCAGGCTCGAAGGGCCGAATGGCCTACTCCTGCATTTATTTTCTATGTTTCTATCTTTCTATGTCTCGGTACACTGCAAGCTCTGCCTGGTCCATGTTCCTAGTCGCACCCTAAAACAATTCCAGAAGATTAGTCAAGCATGATTTCCCCTTCGTAAATCCATGCTGACTTGGACCGATCCTGTTACTGCTATCCAATGTGCCGCTATTTCATCTTCTATAATTGACTCCAGCATCTTCCCCTCCACCGATGTCAGGCTAACTGGTCGATAATTCCCCATTTTCTCTCTCTCTCCTTTCTTAAATAGTGGGATAACATTAGCTATCCTCCAATCCACAGGAACTGATCCTGAATCTATAGAACATTGAAAAATGATCTCCAATGTGTTCACGATTTCTAGAGCCACCTCCTTAGGTACCTTGGGATGCAGACCATCAGGCCATGGGGATTTATCAGCCTTCAGTCCCATCAGTCTACCCAACATCATTTCCTGCTTAATGTGAATTTCCTTCAGTTCCTCCATCACCCTAGATCCTCTGGCCACTAGTACCTTTGGCCACTAGTACAATGCATACGTTTGTGTCTTCCTTCGCGAAGACAGATCCAAAGTACCTGTTCAACTCCTCTGCCTTTCCTTGTTCCGCATAATAAATTCATCTGTTTCTGTCATCAAGGGACCCACATTTGTATTAACATTCACTTAACATTTCATTCTATTGATCAATTTGTTCAGTGGTGAATTTTGAATTCTGTAATCCAAAGGCCGCCTATGGAAGACTATCTTCTCAGAAGTTGGCATTACTTAATTCGTTAAATATACTTGAATCAAATTGAATAAGGTACATAGAATAGAAATTTACTTCAAAATATAAAAAGATAAATCATGAAAGAATGGGTTGACTAGGCTTGTATTCACTGGAATTTAGGATGAAATGGGATCTTATAGAAACATACATTGGGTAGATGCAGGAATTCTCTGCCACAGAAGCCAATTCACTATGTTTTCAAGAGATAGTTAGATTTAGCTCAGGGTAAAGGGAATCAAGGGATATGGGGGAAAAAGACAGATTTCGGATGATCAACATGATCATATTGAATGCCGGTGCTGGCTTGAAGGGCCGAATGGTCTACTGCACCTATTTTCTATGCACAAGTTGTGAACAACAGTAAAAAAAAATACTTTTTACCTAGATTTTACTATTAGAAGTTGGAATGCTGCTAAACAGAACTATTAAATATAATATTAAAATATTTTTCTCACTTCCCAAGTCTCACTTTGCTGCCTTGTTTATATATCAACTCCCATCCTCTCTTTGCAAACACCACGCAAGCCTGAAATTAATTATTTCACAGATTTTAAATGTAGCAGAAGAGCACTGCAAATTAAATGTGGCAGTGCAAATAGAAATTATTTTAATGGGTGCTAGACATAGATAGGGAGAATCTATATCCATATCTAACAACATATGATTACAAACAAGAACAAAATCAACACCTGTAATGGGGACAGGTACAGTGGCACAGGTTTCATTATATCACATTTTGAAAGGTGCATTATAATCCAATTTTCAGATTGATTCAAGTTCCAGAATTTGTTGAAATACAACATTCTTGGCTGAATTACAATAGTTTTAAAATATGTGTAGGTGGCATTAACATGATATTTTTGTACCTGTGCAATTAATTGTGAATTCCAGCATGAAAACTATAAAGCAAGGTAAAATAAGAAGATTTAGCTTGTTTGAAACTATTCATGGACACGCATACCTTTCCACCATGTAGTTCTAGTCTCTGCAGGGCATCTGTGATCAACTGCTTAAGGTTTTTATCCATCAGTCCTTTTGACAACTTGTGCAGGAAAAAAAAGATTTTAGATTTGTAAAATTCAGAATGCAAAGAGAATTCTTCAGGAAAATAAACACTCGGGTGTAAATAAAAACTCCTAAAACACAAGAGAGTCACTGCCACTTTATGGTGGCAGCATCTCTCAAATTGTCAACGGTCTCAACTATTCAGAGGACTTGACTAGAAATCAGGAAACACTGTCGGACAAAGAATTGCACAAATACTACTGTAAAATAATAGTTCAAAATACATTGCTAGGCAGACTGAAGGTGACTGTGAAAATGCTGCTAAATTGGTTATAAAATAGTCTGTGTTTCCAAATGAAAATATTTTAATTGCAATTATTATCAAACAACATTTAAGAAAACATTTGGACAGGTACACTGTACATGGATAGGATAGGTTTGGAGGGATTATCGCCAAATGCAGGCAGGTGCAGATGGGGCATCTTGGTCCGCAAAAGCAAGTTAGGCCGAAGGGAATGTTTCCATGCTGTATGACTATAATTCTAAGAGAATGAAGGTGTGAAGATCTATTGTTACAAAAGAATTTGGATATATTATCCAAAAACATTAATCGCACAAACGTGTGATAGTTCATTTAATGGCAATATTGTGTGTTGTTCCATAACCACACTTAAATTATGTGAAAGATTGTCTCATGTGCTTCCGGATGTAGCAGGCAGATGTCAAAAGGTTTGTTTGTGAACCGTGAGCCAATCTTACTTGCAGGCACTAAACCAGACTTATGGACATATCACACACCAAGAACACATTAATATAGGCACAACATAGAAACAAAGGAGAGACAGCAATGATGGCAATTGATAAGGGCTCATCGAATAATATGAGGTCAAGCATGCTGTAAACCTTTCATGAGATACATGAAGATGTACCTTAGCCAACTTACTCTAAATTTTCAGTGCTGCAACTTCTAAAGTTGGCTGTGAAGTCACTTTGTGTGAAGTGTGTTTTTTTCTAGCCGTTCTACTCTGATTGGCATTCAACCATTATGTGGACTGACACATCTATTGGCAAGAACTAATGATTATGAAATGTATTTTTTGAATTTTGGGATTATTTACAAAAATCTCACAAGCTTCTAGCTGTTTATTCAGTCTTGTACATTCATAAGAAAAATTAACAATATTGAAACAAAATAGAAGGCCATGCCAGCAGCCACTCTCTTAAAATGCAGCTCCAGATACTTACGCTAGTCAACAGATGTTTAAGATGGTCATTCACAGCAGGGCCAACAACTGCACTCAGCTGGACCAAACCATGTAATCCCCTCTCAAATACTTCAACATCTGAATGTGTCTTTAGGGAGAAAAGCAGCACTTAGAAACAGTGACCAACTAAAATATGATTATTATTTAACAAGCTACTGTGCAATCTCATTGTCATCTGCATTCCCCCGAACATTATTTAAACTGCAATACCATGTAATAATGCAGAAACACTGAAAATCCTCATTTTTACCAAACATTAGCCAGTAAATGAGCACTGCATTTTATCAAACGAAGGATCGATGCATTACCATAAATCCATTCAGCATTAACTATTTACAACCAGTCCAGATATATGTGTAGGAAGGAACTGCAGATGCTGGTTTACACCGAAGATGGGCATAAATGCTGGAGTGATTCAGTGGGTAATAATACCTAAATACAATCAGGTCAAACTCAAGTGTAATAGATAGCGAAAAGTGCAAAATGCAGTGTGGAATATAATTGTCAGCATTGTAGTGCATGAGTTCCATAAATAAAGTCCAATGTCTGCAATAGGGTAGAGATGAATTGGATAGTACTCTTGCCTATGGGTACCCTTGCATATTTGAATTTACCGTAGCATTTATTTTGTGGCTGTGAATATTGCAAGAGTTTTACATAATACTTTGCAATAAACCCCAAACTATTATGTTATTTTCATAATCCCTAGGAAAACATAAACTGAAATGAAGAAGGTCCTTTATTGCAGCAAGACCAAACTATCAATTGTAGAAGATCTACTGATAACTTACCAGAGCAGCTTTTAACTTTGGAATCACCTTTGGAACTAATGGAATCGCCTTTTCAGCCGCATCTTCAACCTCCAGCAACTCCTTGAAGCCTTCTTTGGCTACAAATGTATAAGGGTGTTTGGTTTCTCTTAATCCCTATGTAAGGAAACAGGCAAATATTTACATAAAGCTAGACACTGGCATTTCCCAACACAATCTGCCTCTGAATTTGACTCGGCACTGTCTTTACTGTACAACAAACCCACCCAGTGCTCAAAACAATTTCATCACTTTGTTGGTTAAGCAGCATTTCTAGAAAACATGAATAGGTGACCTTTCGAGTCGGGATACTTCATCAGACAAATTGCGATGGGAGGAGAAAGCTGGAAGAGAGGAGGGGCAGGACAAAGCCTGACAAATAATAGGTGAAAGATATACACAAAAAGCTACAGCAACTCAGCGTGACAGGCAGTATCTCAGGAGAGAAGAAATGGGTGACGTTTCAGGTTGAGACCCTTCTTCAGACTGATATCAGGGGAGTGGGTGGGACAGAGATAGAATGTAGTCGGAGACAGAAAGACTGGTGGGAGACCTGGGAAGTTGAAATCCACACCTTCAGCCGCCGCATACAGTATATAATCCTCCAACATTTTCGCCCTCTCCAACGGGATACCACTACTGGCCACATCTTCCCATCTCCACCCTTTCTGCTTTCCGCAAAAACCATTCCCTCCACAATTCCCTGGTCAACGCGTCCCTTCCCACACAAACCAAGCCCTCCCCAGGTACTTTCCCCTGCAAACGCAGGAGATGCAACACCTGTCCCTTTACGTCCCCCCTTCGACTCCATCAAGGACCCCGACAGTCTTTTCAGGTGAGGCAGAGGTTCACTTGCACCTCCTCCAACCTCATCTACTGTTCCAGGTGTCAACTCCTGTATATCGACGAGACCAAGCGCAGGCTCAGCGATTGTTTTGCAGAACACCTCCGCTCAGTCAGCCTTAACCTACCTGATCACCCGGTTGCTCAGCACTTTAATCCCCCTCCTATTCCCAATCTGACCTTTCTGTTCTGGGTCTCCTCCATTGTTAGAGTGAGGCCCAGCGCAAATTGGAGGAACAACACCTCATTTTTCACTTGGGTAGCTTATACCTCAGCGGTATGAACATTGACTTCTCTAACTTCAAGTAGCCCTTGCTTTCACTCTCTCCATCCCCTTCCCCTTCCCAGTTCTCCCACCAGTCATACTGTCTCCGACTACATTCTATCTCTGTACCGCCCACTCCCGACATCAGTCTGAAGAAGAGTCTCAACCCGAAACGTCACACTAGCTTCTCATTTTCACCCTATAAACAGCTAACAATGGCCCGTTTCCTTTATCATCTTTACTTTTTTGCATATGTTTTATTCATTGTTCTTTGTCTCTCCACATCATCGTCTATATCTCTTGTTTCCCTTATCCCTAACCAGTCTGCAGGGTCTCGACCCAAAATGCCACCTATTTTTTCTCCTGCTGAGTTACTCCAGCTTTTTGTGTCTATCTTCAGTATAAATCAGCATCTGCAGTTCCTTCCCACACAAGTGATAGGTGGATCCAGGTGAGAGCATTTTTTGATAGGCAGATGGTTGGACAAAGAGTCATAGTCATAGAGTTTCACAACGTGGAAACAGGCCCTTCGGCCCAACCTGCCCACACTGGCCAACATGGTCCATATACACAAGTCCCACCTGCCTATGTTTGGGCCATATCCCTCACCTTAAACCTATGTCCTCTGTTTTTCTATTCCCCAATAGTGGGGAAGAGACTGTGCAAGAGAGTCTGTGCATCTAAAAACCAAAGATGAAAACGCAAAAAGTGTGAGCCAAAGATAGAAGAGGTGAACATTGTAAACCCAGAGGAAGGAATATAGGTGGAATGGGAGAAATGGGCAAAGGGGAGGAAGAGAGGTGCAATGTAAAAAAAAAAAATGGGTGCAAGTCCATGTGTGGCACAGGGAAGTGCAGTGAATGGGGGAGGGGGGGGGAGGTAGGGGGAGAGTTAGGAGCTGGGCTGTTTGTAGGTTAGCTAACTAAAATTTAGTTCTAGGAGTACAGGTGCATGGTTCCTTGAATGTTGAGTCGCAAGTAGATAAGGTGGTCAAAAAGGCTTTGGCACTTTGGCCTTCATCAGTCAGAGTATTGAGTATAGAAGTTGGGAGGTCATGTTGCAGTTGTATAAGACATTGGTGAGACTTTAGAATATTGTGTTCAGTCCTGGACACCCTTTTCTAGGAAAGATGTTGTCAAGCTTAAAAGGGTTCAGAAAAGATTTATGAGGATATTGCCAGGACTTGAAGGTGTGAGCTATAGGGAGAGGTTGAATAGGCTGGGGCTCCATTACATGGAGCACAGCAGTATGAGGGGAAATCTTATAGAGGTATGCAAAATCATGACAGGAACAGATCGGGCAGATGCACATAGTCTCTTGCCGAGAGTAGGCGAATTGAGGACCAGAGGTTTAATGTGAAGGGGAAAAGATTAAATAGGAATCGGAGGAGAAACCTTTTCACACAAAGTGTGGTGGGTGCATGGAACAAGCTGCCAGAGGAGGTAGTTGAGGCTGGGACTATGCCATTGTTTAAGAAACAGTTAGACAGGTACATGGATAGGACAGGTTTGGAGGGATATGGACCAAGTGCAGGTAGGTGGGACTAGTGTAGCTGGGACATTGTTGGCCAGGGTGGGTAAGTTGGGCCGAAGGGCCTGTTTCCACACTCTATCACTCTATAACTCTATGGCTTATAAACATGTTAATTTTACACTGCTAACCAAAAAATGACCCAAAGCATTGAGTGTGTTAATCTAATTCATGGAGTCACTCTTTCTTACCATGTTACTGATGATTTGTATCTCAATAATAATGTGCATAAATCAGACAAATATCTATACAAAACTAAAAGTCTGATCTTGTTATCTTCTGGTTTGCACAGTCTTTCTATTTGCGCAAAAACGGTACGCGATAGCGCTACGATTTTTCGCCAGTGTACTCACAGTTCTCCTCTGATGTAAGTGTGCCAAGTTTAGTTCCGAATGGAGATCTAATGTAAAAGTTAACAAGGATTGTGCGTGCGCAGATCAATCTCCTCTCGGTGCCGCATGGATTGGTCTTTTCTCCTGTCACTCCGTAGGGCAGTCCTCCCCTTCCTGCGCCATTGCGTCTTTACTGCAGCTGAGGAACGCTCTGGATGGCCAGCGGAGGTCTCCAACCAGATACAATTTTCGGAGGGACCGGAAGCGGCCCCACACAACCCAGCCCAGCGTGGAGATGTCACCAATGTCGCCAAATGGAAAACGGAGATCCTACTGGAGCTGAGGGAAGCTCTGGATGCTCGGCTCTTGATGGCCTGGTCTCCAACCAGACACAGTTTTCGGATGGTCCGGAAGCGGCCCAGCCCAGCTTAACTCAACCCAACCCAGCCCGGCCCAGCCCAGCTCAGAGCAGAGTCGGAGATGTCGCCGATGTTGCCAGACGGAAAAAGGAGACTCTGATCTCGACGGAGGAAAATGTCCAGCAATCAGCGCCTGCTGCGAGTCAGCTGCAGCCCCTTCCCCTCTGGTTCCCATCACTGACTGCTGCCCCCCTCCCCCTAGATATCCCCCTCTGCCCCGTCTTTTCTCTCCGAACTCTCTTCCACCCCGCCCACACACCCCCCCCCCACACACCCTTCCCCCCCACCCACACAATATACCCCCCCCCATACACCCCCCCCCCCCCCCACACACCCCCCTCTCCCGGCTCCACAACGCTCGCTGCCCCGTCCCCACAACCCACCCACCTCTCCCGCACACCCCTCCCCCCCCACAATCCACCCTTGCCCCCACACCCTTCCCCCCTGCCCACACAACCTTCCACCACGCCCCTCCCCCCCCCTACAAGCCCCCTTGCCTCCACAAACCCCCCTCCCGCCACCCATTTTTGAAAAACAGCAGAGGTTGAGGGGAGGTCTGATAGAAGTATATAAAATTATACAAGGCCATGAAAGGGTAGACAGTCAGAACTTTTTTTCAGGACAGAAATAGCACATACCAGAGACCATGGCTTTAAGTAAGTAAGTAAGTAAGTTTATTGACCAAGTATTCACTTACAAGGAATTTGCATAAGCTGAAAGGGGCAAAGTTTAAAGGAGGTGTGCGGGGTAAGTTTCTTTTTCACACTGAGTATCGTTAATGCCTGGAACGCGCTGTTGGGGGTGGTGGGTGAGGAAGGTAAGTTGTGGCATTTTGAGACTTTGAGATTAGCACAATGATATGCAGGGAATGGAGGGATGTTTGATTATGTGCAAGTAGATAAGAATTGATCTTGACCTGATGTTCAGCACAAGCATTGTGGCTCGTAGGCTCTGTTCCTGTGCTGTACTGTTCTGTGCTTGTTGTTTTAAATTCTGGCCAATCTCCTGTGGGAAGGCTGAAATCCAAAGCAACAAATGTTGAAGTTTTGATGTATTCAGAGAAATGGTTGAAATAGAGAAGGCAGCTGCTACTAATTGTAGAAATGATGCACGGTTTTGGTATATATACTGATTGAACTTTTCAAGACATGGATTCTAGAGCCATATGGTTTAGTGAAACATAGTTTAATCCATTTTTACCACTTACCTCAGCTAAGATGATAAGGACAGGGTCAAAGGAAATGGTCTCTGGTGGCTGCTCCCATTGCAGTTTATGACTGACTGAACCATGAACCAACCTAATGGGAAGAAAATATGTATTAAACAACAACATTCACAAGTATTTGGATTTGAATACCACTGCTCTCAACAAGCCTTCTCATTTATAAACCACTTTATCACTTCAAATTGTTTCAAAGCATATTATATGTAACATTTGTGACATTTTGGACAAAGTAGTTTTATACTCAGCAAATATAAAATGAATAACTTGGGTGTAATCTCTGATTATCTGTGAACACACTTTAAAACTTATGAGCCTTTGTAAAAGTGGAGAGAAAATAAATAATCACCTTCTTTTAACAGCTGAAAGAAACCTAAAATATAGTAATTGATGAAACCATCCGTGTCAAGAGACAAGAATGATTTATTGTCATATGTTCCGAAATGGAACAATGAAGTTTCTACATGCAGCAGGACAACAGATAGGTAAACACAGTACACGGTAAAATCCATAATAAACAATGAGAAAGTTCAGGATATATATATATTTTTTAAAACAAATAGTGACCAATACTACTGCAAAGACAAAAATAATGCACCTGTCAATATATTTCAGGGCTTATTTGGAGGTTGTAGTGTTTAATAGCCTGATGATGGTAGACAGGAATGTTCTATGCTCCTGAACCCGGATGTTGGTTTTCAGGCTATGTCTTCTTCCTGATGGCAGGAGTGAAATGGGAGTGTGGTCAGGATGATGTGGGTCTCTGATGATGCTGGCTGCCTTTCTGTAGCAATGATTCGTGTAGATACCTTCAATGCTGATCATCAATACCTGTGATGGACTGGGCAGTG